>NC_082674.1:21537282-21845652 GCF_025265405.1 Mesoplodon densirostris | reverse complement strand
CATAGACACTGGATAATACATATCTTTTCCTCCAAAGATATGTATTCCTCTGTTTACCCCACTCCATCTCCCTATCATGATTATTCCTGCTCTTTCCAATGGCTTACATCTACTACATGTTGAAGACAGCATCCTACAGCTTAAAAAAAAAAAAAACAAACAAAATGAGAGATAGGTTAAATCTGAGCTCCACCACTACTTAGCTTTAGGATCTTAGGCATGGCTTTGTCTTTGTTTCCTTATTTGAAAAATGAAGGGGTTGAACTAAGGTGATGTCAATAGTCATAATGCTAATAGATTCTTTACCTCTACTCCCAGATCCACAGTGGGAAGAAAATCTCAGGATGGGTTGCATTGAAGCTAACCTGCCACGGTGAGTAAAGTCGATCTTCACTGTGTCTGTTCTTTCTCTCTTCAGCCTACCCTACTGATAAATTCTATAAAAGTTAGGAGTAAGATACCTGGGACTCTGTTTTACTTCCCTCACTATGATAGTTGTCTCCTTTCTAAGTCTCTCTTCTTATTGTTTTCCTTACCAGTACTTTAATATCACTTCAATTACACTGACATACTCTGTTGCATCCAGCTTTTTAGGACTCCCTACGGGGTGGTCCCAGGAGGGTGTATGCTGCTCATTGGAGAGGTGTCTTCAACAGACCGTCCAACACCTGGAAAGTGCAAGGTCAAGTAGTTTCTGGGTTGGGGTTGAAGGTGGCAGAGCTTTTAAGAGGGAGGAAGGAAGAGAGTGAAGGAGGGAGGGAGGGAGAAGGAGAGGGAGAAGAAAGATGGTTAGTTAGTTAATTAGTTTTGGTAGTGGGGGAAGTTCTGGGTCCGAACAAAGTTGAAGAACCACTGGTCTGTGAATCATTTCTGATTGGAACGGGGACAAATGCCTCCCTTTGTCCTGGTGGAGGATTTCCTTCCATAAATAAGTCATTGATGTTGGGGAAAGCAACCTTTTTTGTTTGTTTGTTTTCCCTTAGTCCACATTATTTTGCATTTGAAATGGCCATTATCTTTCCCTTTTCCTACTTTTCCTTTTCCTGTTTCAAAACAAATAGAAACTTTTCTCTTTATTTCTTAGAGCAAGGCTTATGGAATTGGATTTGCCTGAACCACAGGATATGAGTTCTCCCTCCACCTCCTCTGTTTCTGGGGCTCAGGGGCCTGTTCTACCCTGTTGTGACTGTAAGAAGGCAAAACATTCTTCTGACAGTAGCATCTCCTCTGGATCATCCTACGACTCCAGCCTGTCCCAACCTCCTGCATTTTCTGAAGGAAGAACTTGGCAACTCTGGAGCCACAGTTTACCTATTTTACCCCAAAATCAACCTCCTGTGTTCAGGAACCAAGGCACATCCCTGCCTTCTTTTAGGCTCTCAGAGCCTGGGACATCAAAACTTGTTCAGAATTTGGCAGCTCTCTCATCCTTAAGACCTCAAAGCACTTTTATCAACTCTCTTTTTGGATCCCCAAATCTCCACAAACAAGAAGAGAAGACAAAGGATGAGAGAAGGAGCAAGAGTCATTTGACATCAGATCATAGGCCAAATGCTATTTTCAAAGAGAGACCACTATTGTCAGGGTCAGCTCCAAGCCAGCTCTCTCCTTTGGCTAGGCGGGAGTTAGAGGGACATATGGCTTGGAAGGTTTGTACTTTGCGGGAACAAACAGTGCCTCCGCCTGTGAGGGAATCATGGGCAATGCTGAATTATTTAACTGAGGTACAAGGAGGAGTCCCTGAACCAGAGAAACCCCAAATCCACTTATCTATGCCCACTCATCAAAGCACTGAGCAGAATATCAACAATGAATCCCCAGACCTTCCATCATTTCAGCTCCACGTGAACGTTGGAGTGGAATCTGGATTAAACGGAACAGAAACAAGAATTTCACAGACTCTTATCCCAGGTAAGCCGTCACAGCCTGGGGATGGCCCCCAAATCCTTGGATCCAGGCCCTTAATGACATCAATGGGCACTCCACCTCCTAAAAGTTTAGGAGTTGACATAACTCAAGAGGAAACGACTTTACTGCAGAAGGACCCAAAACGTGTGTTAGAGCTTAGTGTAGAGCAGAGGGGCATAGATCTTCCAGAAAAAAGGATACAGCAGCATAAGACCCAAGTGACTAATGTGGAGCTGACCCCACAGCTACCATATCAAGTCAGAGATAGCATAAAGGTTACTCCACTGGCATTACTTCAAGTCATGGATTCAATGGGGATAATTCCAGAATCACATTCAGAAGAGACAGAATCTGTGGGTTTGTTACCACAGCCACCAAATGAAGTCGTGAAACCAATGGAAGCCACGGAAACAGTGAGTGTAAGCCAAAACCCATCATATCAAGTCATTAAATCTGTGGAGGTAACCCCAAGATCTCAGCAGCAAGTTATGGAATCAAGGGAGATGACCTCAAGACAGCAGAATCAAGCCATAGGCAGTGTGAAGGTAACTCCACTGGCATTACTTCAAGTCATGGATTCAATGGGGATAATTCCAGAATCACATTCAGAAGAGATAGAATCTGTGGGTTTGTTACCACAGCCACCAAATGAAGTCGTGAAACCAATGGAAGCCACGGAAACAGTGAGTGTAAGCCAAAACCCATCATATCAAGTCATTAAATCTGTGGAGGTAACCCCAAGATCTCAGCAGCAAGTTATGGAATCAAGGGAGATGACCTCAAGACAGCAGAATCAAGCCATAGGCAATGTGAAGGTAACTCCTAAAGCATTGCTTCAAGTCATGGATTCTATGGGGCTGATTAAAAAATCACATCCACCTATCATACAGTCAATGGGAATGACCCCAAGGATGCACTGTCAAGCCATGGAGTCAGTGAAAAGGACCACATTGTTGGACCATCAAGTCATACAACCAGGAAAGATGAGTCCAAGGCTACGACATGCAGTCATGGAAACTGTGGAAATGACCCCAGGGCCACAGCATAAAGTTATGGAATCAGTGGACATAACATCAAGGCCACAAAGCCAAGTCATAGAACCACTGAAGATTACTCCAGGGCCAATATGTCAAAATACAAAATCACCTGAAATGATCGCCAGGCCATTGCCTCCAGTGATGGATTACCTGGAAGTAACTCCAGTGACACTATTACAAGCTATGGATTTCATGGGGATAATTTCACCAACACAGTCACATGTTATAGAATCTGGGGGTTTGACTCCAAACACACAGTCTCAAATTGCAAATTTGACCCCAAGGGCAACTCAATCAGATGGTTTGACTTCTTCTAGCTCTCCTACAACTATTGGTCCATGTGGAGTGGTCGAATCTGTGGGCTTACCTCCAAAGCTACCACCTAAAATCATGGAATTGGTAGGATTGATTCCAATGCCATCACAACAATCCATACATTCTCTAAAGGTAACTCCAACAGCACTGGGGTCACCCATGGGAATGATCACAGCACCACAGTCACAAGTTGTAGAAACTCAGGATTTGACCCCAAGGCTAATATCTCAAGCCAAGGAGTCTCTGGAGTCAACTCCTGAGTCATGCATTCAAGTGCTAGACTCTGAGGGGGTGACTCCACAACCACATCATCAAAGCACAGAATCTATGGCATTAACCCCAGGACCACCTCATCAAGTCATGGAGTCTTCAAGGTTGACCCCAAGGCATCAAATTCTGGAGTATTCAGAGATGAGTCCAAGGCAAAGCCATCACGTCACAGAAACTATGGGTTTGACATCTGACACCTGGCTACAAATGGAGAAATCTGTAGAGGTGACACAGTCACACCATCAAATGATGGAATCTCCAGGGACAATCCCAAGGTCACTGGGTCAAGGTACAGAATCTATAGGAATGAGCCAAAAGCCACTGCCTCGAGTCACAGAATCTACAGAAGTGCTACAAGAAATGCTACAAGATTCATCACTGCTTCAAGATGTGAAGTATATGGGGATAAAGCCAATGCCACAATTTAATGTTATGGGTTCTATGAAGTTATCCCCAGGACTGCAAAATTTGAAATCTGGGAAACTAATCTTGGGACCAGAGTTGCAAAATACAAAATCTATAGACATAACTACAGGTTCAATTCCACAAATGGTAAAATATGGACAGCTGATCCCAACTGTGAACTCTATAGAATTGGCCCCAGAACTACAGCTGCAGAATATAAAACCTGATGAGCTGGCCTCCATACCACAGCCGCAAAGTGAGAAATCTGTGCAGTCAGCCCCAGGGTCTCAGCTTCATGGTGTGAAATCTATCCAATTGACCCTGGGAACACAACAACAAAATGAAAAATCTGCTGAGTTAGTCCCAGCACCACAGTTGCAAAGTAGGGAAGCTATAGATTTGGCCCCCAGTTCACAGTTGCAAGGTATGGAATATGTTCATTTGGTCCTACCATCAGAGTTTCCAGGTATAAAAACTGCGGAGTTGAATCTAAGACCAGTACAAGAAGATATGAAATCTGTGGAGTTTGCCCCAAAGCCCTGGTTACAAGATAGACGATCCGAGGAGACAGCTCCAGTATCATTGCTTGAAAATGTGAAAACTCCTCAAATGGTAGAAAGTAGGAGGTTGATTGCTGAGACACAGGTAGAAGATACGAAATATGAGGAACTGATCCCAGGAGCACACATTCAAGCAGTAAAATCTGTAGAGTTGAACCTCAAGCCGAATCAAGTCACAGAACCTGAAGGATTGACCCCATGGCATCAAGCTTCAGAATCTTTAAGGATGATCTCAGAGCCAGGATATCCAGAAACAGAAGCGAAGTTGACCTCTGACACTTGTCACCATGCAAAAGAATCTAGGGGGTTGATCAAATCATCTTTCAGAAATACCCCAGGGCCACTGAGCCAAGCTTCAGAATTCATGCAGATGAACTCAGTGTCATTCCAAGGTACTCTTGAGCCAATGTTCCAAAGTGTAAAAGCCATGGGAGATACTCCAGTGTCACAGCACACAATACAAGAATCTTTAGAGTTGGTACCAGGATCAGAGATGCAAGGTATGAAATCAAAGATGTTGACCCCAGAGTCCCAAGGTATGAAGTCTGTTCATCTGAATTCAGAAGTTATGAACTATGAGGAGTTGATCTTGAAACTACAATTTCAAAATGTGAAATCTGTTCCATTGACCTCAGAACCACAGTCCAAATGTATAAAACCCGAGGAGTTGACTCTAGGGCCATTAATGCATGATAATAATTATGTGGACTTACACGTGCCACTGGAAAAATCTAGTAGGTTAGTTCCTGAGACACAGTTACCGCATGTTGAATCAAGGAAAGTGACCGTGGAACCACATTTACAAGGACTGAAATCTGTGGGTCTAACTTCCAGACCAAGGCATCAAGACACAGAGCCTGCAGAGTTAGCTGCTGAGATCTGCCCACAAGAGGAAGAATCTGTGAAACTGATCCCACAGCTAGTCTTGAAAACTGCTGGGGTGATGCCTAGGCCACATTTTCAAAAATTTTCAGAGATGACTCTAGGTCAAGGCTATCAAGATACAGAAACTGTGAGGCTGACTTCTGAGGCTTTGCCCCAAGTAGCATTGACACAAAAACCAACAGGTCAAGTTAGAGAATCTAGAGGAATGACTCCTCTAAGGCCACATCTTCAAGTTACAGAGTCATCAGAGATACCCTTGAACCTAGGGCCAAGGCGGCAAGATGTCAAATTTTCTGAATTGACTTCAGGGCCAAACCTTCAACGTGTCAAATCTGGGGAGCAAACCCCAGGACCACTGTTTCATAGTGTGACTTCTGTGGAGACAACTCTAGAGTTAGGGCTGCAGGCTGTGAAGTCTATAGGGATAAAAACAGGGCCTCCTCAAGTCATGGAATCTGAGGATTTGGATCTAGGACAGGTGTGTCAGAATAAGGACTCTGAGGAGAGATCATCAGGAGGAGGGTTACGAATAGGGAATTATTTCTCTAGCTTTCTACACAACTCTTCAGACTCACTCATCTCAAGCTCTGTCAGAACATCTGAATTAGGTCTTTGGGATTCTGAGATGCCAGAAGTATCAAGAGCGTTGGATATAAAAAACCTTGGGACAGAGATTTTGCAGCCTGAGGAGTCTTTTATAGACATTGCTATAATACAGTCTCCAACCCTTCCCTTATCCCTTCATAACCAACCCTCTGATGCGACAGCTAACACTGTACAAAACCCACATTCTGAGATCCCAGGAGTGGATGTCATATCTAACGAAAGGATTAAGAGGAAACAGGTGGAGGAGTCAGGGAGCTCACTCCGGAGCCTTTCCCACCATCCAGCACAAAACTGGAGATCCCTATCTAGGATCTTCCAGGCAGGATCAGGGGCTCGAAGAGGCCTTACGTGGCCTGTCCTGGGCAGGCGACGGAATGTCTGGGAGAGTCGTTCCTGGAGGCAGCGACTACCTCGAAAATACCTCTCCAGTATGCTAACACTGGGGAATGTCTTGGGGACCAGCATGGAAAGGAAGCTTTATTCTCAAACTGCAGATACCTGTCAATCTATTCAGACTTTATTTGGGGTTCCAGTTGAATTGGTGGAATTTTCCCAGAGTCTGCTTGAGAAGGCTCAAGGTACTATTTCTCAGCCTTCAGTGGTCAAAAACTGCATTCAGAGACATACTTCATGCCATGGTCATGAGAAAAGAACGGCCTTAAGGATGTGGACACGTGGCTCCATGTCCTCCATAATACAGCACTACTCTGGCACTAGAGTGAGAATCAAGAAAACAAACTCAAAGCCCTGTGATATATCCCAGGAAGTCATTCAGCACATGCCTGCTTCATGTACAGGGAGTCAGCTTCCTGCCCCAGCAAAGTCAGAGTCTTCCTTCAACGTATTTTTTGCTAGGAGAGATTCTGTTCCAGTGGAAGAGAGTGAGAACTCACAGAGTGACTCACAGACAAGGAGTTTTGAGTCCCAACACTCCCTCAAGCCAAGTTTTCTTCCCCAGGCCAAGTCTGACTCCTCAGAACAGTTCCAGCTTCTACAAGATCTGCAGCTAAAAATAGCAGCAAAACTGTTAAGGAGTCAAATACCCCCCAACGTACCTCCACCTTTAGCTTCAGGTCTGGTTCTAAAATACCCTATCTGCCTGCAGTGTGGCCGATGTTCAGGATTTAGTCGCTGTCATAAATTACAGTCCACTTTTGGGACTTACCTTCTTATCTATCCACAGCTTCACCTTGTAAGCACTCCTGAAGGCCATGGAGAGATCAGGTTGCACCTTGGCTTTAGGTTGCAAACTGGGAAAAGACCCCAAGTCCCAAAGTATCATAGAAGAGGTAGACCCATCACACCAAGGAGCCTTAGATCAACATCACTAAGGAAAGCTAAAGGCTATACTCAAGCTTCCAAGAGTTCTACGTCTACAGTAGATTTCCAGTCTGGGTCTTCCCAGTTGTCCTGCTCCTATACAAGTCCACATCAGGCAAAGGCAAGGTGGCAGCCCTAGCCTAGTAGAAGAGACAGAAATTAGAGAGCCTGGACACTATGAATTCACTGAAGTTCGCTCTCTATCAGAGAGTGACTCTGAAAGCAATCAGGATGAAAAGTGGGCTAAAGTGAGAACAAAAAAGACCCATGATTCAAAACATCCAATGAAAAGAATCCCCAGGGAAGTCAGAACACAAAACACAAAGTTCTACGCAAATTGTACAGCCATAATACAGAGGTCCTCTAAGGAATTACCAGGCC
This sequence comes from Mesoplodon densirostris, assembly GCF_025265405.1. NCBI lineage: Eukaryota > Metazoa > Chordata > Mammalia > Artiodactyla > Ziphiidae > Mesoplodon > Mesoplodon densirostris. The sequence goes on along the minus strand of NC_082674.1, from coordinate 21,837,965 downwards.
AGTTAAGAAGGAAGAGGAGTGAAGCGTCTCAGACAACTACCGCCTCTTTAAAAAGACAACCTAAGAAATCCTCCCAACCAAAATTCATTCAACTCCTCTTTCGGGGCCTAAAGCAGGCATTCCAAACAGCACACAGAATTATGGCTTTGGTTGGGCAGAAGCCTGAGGACAGGACAAGGCTAGGCCATTTCTGGTCAAGCAAAAACTACCCTCCAAAACAAAAAGCCAGAGACTATTGCTTATCAAGAGACATCAAAAGACACAGGATGCCGACTCTCAAGCTAAGGCCAACAGACCCACCCACCCATTAAGGAGGAGAGCACATTGTGGGGAGAAACAGACCAATTCAGACGAGCTCAACAACCAACAGGAAATAGCTCTTTCCAACCCAGACCTATACAACTGCCCAAGCCCATAGTTTCCCAAATTAGTACCACTCTCACAAACACCTCAAGCAGCCAGTCTTTGGGTCCTGTTCAAAATGAGAGTAATAGCAGAGCTAAGAAAAACTTTAACGGAAATGAAGTCTCTAGCCAGGAGTCCAAGAACTCCAAACCAGGAACCAGAGTTCATGCTGGAGGGAGACTCTTAACATGGTTCCCGTATGAAGAGAACCTCACACAGTCACCTTAAAGAAAAATCCACACACAAGGAACGAAACCACCACAGCTTCTGTAGGGAAAGAACCCCATGGAATTCTTCTGGAAGGAGCCAATATCGTTCCTCTGAGAGGAGCCACCACAGGGCCTCTGAGAAGGGCCACCGAAGTGCCTCTGAGAGGAGAGGACACAGCGCTTCTGAGAGAAGACGGTACAGGCCCTCTGAAAGGGGCAGACACAGTCATTCTGAAAGGAGTGGACACAGTCCGTCTGAGAGGAGCACAGACTCCCTCTGAGAGTCTCTCCTTGAAGGGATCAAGGAGAGACTCAAGCACTGCTCACCTAGGGAGAGGCGCAGATATAGTTTGGGTAAAGATTTCAGGAGCAACTCAAACATGTCTCCTAGAGACCACACCAAAAAACCCCAAAGGAGGGCAAGCTTGGAGGCCTGACGCTAGAAGATGGGAAGAGACCCGCCCCAGTTATTCATTGCCTCGCTCAAGTCTCCACGAAGCTGCCTTTTCCTGGCTTCTTTCCTGCTCAGCCACTGGCTTCCACTTTCTGCGCCCTCAGCAGTGACAGTTTCTACTTCTCTCTACCTGAGGGGAGGGAGGGAGGGAGGGAAGGCGGGAATGGCTCTGTCATTTCCCTAAGGTAAATAAACGGGTAATAATTGACCTTCCTGTGCACCTAAAAAGACCACTCGTCGTGCCCGGTGGAGCATGGGGGCGTGGAGGGGCAGGAGAGGTAGTGTAAACGGAGGGAACGAGACGGAGGGACCCCGAGGCCAAGCACAGGCTCCAACGCCCAACCGCCAGTTTCCCGGGTCCCAAAGCACACTCCAGGGGCGGGGTCTCAGAGGAAGTGGGGGGGGCGGGGGTGTCGGGGGTCTGGTCACGTGACTCGCCCTGCCGCAGCCCCCTCGGAAGCTGAGAGGCGGAAGTAGACGTTCGGCACGGGGCTCGCGGCGCCGACTCCACATCCGGGAGCGGAGAGGAGAGCGGAAGTGGCGTTGATCTGGCCGGAGCCCTTGGGTGAATTTGTTAGGCGTGGAGAGGGAGTGATGTCTTCCAGACTCGGTGCAGTGCCCGCCGTGAGTTTCTCGGTTTGACCGTTACGCTTTAGGGGTAGCGCTGTCGAGCCCGCCACACGCGGTCCCTCGCTTTTGTCCCCTGCTCAGAGTTGGTTTTATCAGAGCCCATCGCAGGCCCCACCCTTCTAGGTCAGATATACCAGCCCCCTCGTTTTTCCCCCCACTTCTGCTGCCCGATCCCCACCCCCTTGGACTCAGTTCCTCGTCAGATTGCCGTTAGTCTCTAGTCCTTTCACATCCCCAGTGCCTCCCATATCCGTTGTCCTCGCTTTCTGTCTCCCTTTTAGAGCCTCTTTCTAGGACAGGGCTTTGAGAATGGGGGAGATGAAGGCTCTAGTGTTGTCACCTGCCTTGACCCCGTAGGAAGATAGGGCGGCACATTTTTCGTAAAAAGTCTTGCCTTCTTCCGTTTGAGGGAGTAGCCCCGGGAGAGCTTCATTGCTTGGCACAGGGGGATTCGTCTTTTTGTGGTCAAGGTTCAGAGGCCCCTAGCATTTACTCATGTGCTTGCAATTTGCTAGACCCCGGGACCCACATCCTTTAAGCAGCAGAGGAGCACGAGGATCGTGGGAGCTAAGAAGTAAGTGAGGTTTTGTGCGATCCATTTATAATTGTGTCGCCAGCGCTGTCCAATAGAACTTCCCGTGATGATGAAAATGTTGTGTATCCGCACTGTCCAGTACTGTAGCCACTAGCCACGTATGACTGCTGAGCGCTTGAAATGTGGCTTACGTCAATGAGGAGCTGAATTTTAAATTGTATTTTAATTAACTTAAATAGCCACCTGTGACTAGTGGCCACCTGATTAGACAGTGCAGGTCTAATCCTAGTGTGGAGGAGGAAAAGTTCGCTTGCAAAAAAAAAAGTACGAATTATAATAAAAATGGACTGTGTGACTCAGTATAGCCCTGCATTTCTTTAGACATCAAATATGTACTCATGAATACATTGATGAACTTGGGAAGGACTGATAAAAGTGACTGTAAGAAATGCTTATATTTCAAACTACTTGGCTTCAAGACTGGTTTATTATATTGTTTACTGAATGTGCTAAGCTTTTCCATATCTGTTAATACAAAAAGGTTCTGGTTAATGAGATACTCATTGGAAGGGATTAAGTCACGTATACAGTATTTACTAAATATCTGCTTTGTGCCAGCTCTGTGGTAGGTTAGATACACAGACATGAAAAACACACAACTAACAGCCTAACCTATGTAGGCAAGGAGATTCGCACAATACAGTGTAATGAAATGTTTTTAAACAGGAATTTAGTATAGCTTTTGGGGAAGGGGAGTGATATTTGGAAGGGAAGGGTTGCCAGAGCCAATCACTCCTAAACAGACTTGAAAGTCAAGGAATAATACAGTTAGCCAGAAGGAAAAGGGTTTTGTTTTTTTGTTTTGTTTTGTTTTTTGTTTTTGTTTTTCAGAAGAAGGAACAGAATGTGAATGGGTAAAAGGATTTAATGGAATAGCAAGTGGGTAATTGTTCAGAAATGTAAAGATTAATGGGCCCTGACCTATTAATCAGAATCAGAATCATTGGGGTTAGGGCATCAGAATCCTTATTTTATTTTATTTTTTTGCGGCACGCGGGCCTCTCACTGTTGTGGCCTCTCCCGTTGCGGAGCACAGGCTCAGGACACGCAGGCTCAGCGGCCATGGCTCACGGGCCCAGCCGCTCCGCGGCATGTGGGATCTTCCCGGACCGGGGCACGAACCCGTGTTCCCTGCATCGGCAGGCGGACTCTCAGCGCCACCAGGGAAGCCCCAGAATCCTTATTTTTAACTGGACTCCTAGGGACATTGTGAAGTTTGAGAATCCTCCATGAGAAATGAGACTAGAAGAGAGTAGAGGATGAAGCCGTGGAAAACATCAGTATTTAAGGGTTGGGTGGAATAAAAAAAGGCTGCAAAGGGTCCTGAGGTGAACGTCAAATACTTTCCTAATGAAATCTAAATATGTGCACCTAGGGAGTGAACTAGGGGCTCTTAAGAATTCTTGGTAGATCAGAAAGGAGTTGAAAATAGGTTCAACTTCTCATGTTTGTAATCAGAAGCCGAGACTGAAAGACAGTACCACACACACACCAGGTTATTTTAAAGTCACTACAATTATGATAGTTATTGTATGAGCCAAAAGCTTTTTCTTGTCATATTTCTGGAAAGAGAAGTTTGAGATTCATCTGTTTTTTTGTTTTGTTATGTTTTGTTTTTTGCGGTACGCGGGCCTCTCACTGCTGTGGCTTCTCCCGTTGCGGAGCACACTCCGGACGCGCAGGCTCAGCGGCCATGGCTCACGGGCCCAGCCGCTCCGCGGCATGTGGGATCTTCCCGGAGCGGGGCACGAACCTGTGTCCCCTGCACCGGCAGGCGGACTCTCAACCACTGCGCCACCAGGGAAGCCCAATGTGGTTTTTACCAAATAATCAAATACCCTGAGTTGATAGGTAGTGTAAAATACTTGAGAATTGTTTTTGTTGAGTCCTTTAAAAATAAAAGAGAGCTGGAGGGAGGGATTCCCTATCCAAGTTGACTTAATCCCCAAGATGTTAAAACTGTTGATTTTTTTTCACTATACTCGTGCTTATTCATGAGCAGGGAGGTCAGTATATCCGAGTCCTACATTGACAGCAAAGAAATTTCTTTGAGGACAGTTTCCTAAGAGGAGTCAGATGGGACTTGACTCTTAATGGCCTGTGGGTACTATCAAGTCTTTCTAGTAGAGATTGTTCCCATTGTTTAGGATGGTGGGTTTTGGCCCTAGAGGACTGCCAGTTCCCACTAAAATTTTTTTTAGACCTTCATTGAGGTATAATTGAAGTACAATAGACTGCATATATTTATACAATAAGTATATCGTATAAACATATAGCCATATGTATACAGTATCTTCATCTTTGACATATGTAAGTACCCATGAAACTGTCACCACGATCAAGATAACATATTCATCTGTCCCAGAAGTTTTTTCACGTCCCTTTGCAATTCATTCCTCCCTCCACTCCTGTCCCCAGACACCCCCTGACCTGTTTTCTGTCACTGTACAGTGGTTTGCATGTTCTAGGATTTTCTATAAATGAAATCAGACATTGTGTCCTCTTTTTGCATGATTTCTTTCACTCAGAATAATGATTTTGAATGAAGAACGTTGCTAAACAGAATTCCATTATGGATATAACATAGTTTGTTTAGCCATCTATCTTGAGGGACATTTGGGTTATTCTCAGTGTGGAGGTATTACAGTAAAACTGCTGTGAACATTCATGGGCAAGTCTCTGTGTGGAAAAATATTTTTGTTTCTTTTGATAAATACTTAACACAGTATTTATTTATTAAGATGGAATTTACCATCTAAGGTTGATTGGGTCCTATGTCAGGAGTATGTTTAACTTTTTAAGAAATTGTCAGTCTTCCAAATTGGCGGTATTACTTTACATTCCTACCAGCAGTGTAGGAGAGTAAGTCTCTTAATTTTAGCTAATTTAATGGGTGTATAATTGTGTTTCATTGTGGTTTTAGTGAGCAGTTTCCTGATGAATAATGCTGTAAAACATCTGTTCGTGTGCTTCTTGGCCATTCCTGTATCTTTTTTTGTCAAGTGTGTTGATGTCTTTTGCCACCCAAAAAAAACACAAATTGTGTTTTGTCTCACCATTAAATTGTATAATTTAATTAAAAAAAAATTTTCTGAACACAGTTCTTTTGTTATATGTGTCTTGAATATTTCCTCTTCAGTGGTTTGCATTTCATTTTCTTAATGGTGTCTTTTGAAGAGCCAAAGTTTTAAATTTATCATTAAAAATAATAAAAATCTTATCATTTTTTCCTTTTATGTTTCATGCTATTTGTATTCTATTTAAGAAAACTTTGCCATCCCTAATTGCAAAGATTTTTTCCTTTGCTTTCTTCCAGAAGTTTTATAGGTTTTACATTCAGGTCTATGGCTCATTTAGAGTTAATTTTTGTGTATGGTGTGTTATAAAGGTCAATATTAATGTCTTTCCATGTGTATATCCAGTTGTTGAAAAGACTCTCCTTTCCCTGTTCAGTTGCCTTGGCATCTTGGTTAAAAATCAGTTGAACATGTATAGGTGTGGGTCTGTTTCTGGACTTTCATTATTCTCTTCCATCAATGTGTATGTCTGTCTTTTTGCCAGTACTAAACTGTTTTGATACTGTAGCATTAGAGTAAGTCCTGAAATCAGGTAAGGTAAGTCATCTAACTTTGTTGTTTTTTTCAAGATTGTTTCAGCTATTTTATTTTCTTGGCCTCTTTTTTTTTTCCTTGGCCTTTTTATATAAATTCTACAATCAGTTTGTTATTTCTATAAAAAGAAGCATGCTGGAGTATTGATTGGTGTATGTATTGAATCTATAGGTGGATTTAGGGAGAATTGCCATTTTAACAATATTGAATTTTCTGATTTATGAGCATGTTATGTTTTTCCATTTATTTAGGTCTTCTTCAATTTCTCTCACCAGTGTGTTGTAGTTTTCATTGTAAAATTCTTGAATGGCTTTTGTTAGATTTGTTTCTAGGTTCCTAGATTTGTTCCTAGGTTCCTGTGTTTTTTGTTACTGTAAATGCTATTATTTTTATAAGTTCATCTTCTAGTTGCTTGTTGCTAGTAGCTAAGAATACACTTTTAAAAAAATATTTCATTTATTTATTTGGTTGTGCTGGGTCTTAGTTGCTGCAGGCGAGCTCCTTTGTTGCGGTTCACAGGCTCCTTAGTTGCAGCACATGGGCTCCTTAGTTGCAGCCGGTGGGCTCCTTAGTTGTGTCATGTGAACTCTTAGTTGCAGCATGCATGTGGGATCTAGTTCCCTGACCAGGGGTCAAACCCGGGCCCCCTGCATTGGGAGCGCGGAGTCTTGACCGCTGCGCCACCAGGGAAGTCCCACAATTGATTTTTGTATTTTAGCCTTGTATCCTGTCACGTGCTAAATTCGTTTTTAAAAAATCAATAAATTAATTAATTTATTTTTGGGCTGTGTTGGGTCCTCGTTGCTACGCTCGGGCTTTCTCTGGTTGCGGCGAGCGGGGGCTACTCTTCATTGTGGTGTGTGGGCTTCTCATTGTGGTGGCTTCTCTTGTTGCGGAGCGCCGGCTCTAGGGCACGCAGGCTTCAGTAGTTGTGGCACGTGAGCTCAGTAGTTGTGGCTTGTGGGCTCTAGAGCACAGGCTCGGTAGTTGTAGCGCACGGGCTTAGTTGCTCCGTGGCATGTGGGATCTTCCTGCACCAGGGATTGAACCTGTGTCCCCTGCACTGGCACGCAGACTCTTAACCACTGCACCACCAGGGAAGTCCCTCAGTTCATTTTTAATTCTAGTAATTATTTCATATATTTTCTGAGATGATCTTTGTAAACAAACTGAATAAAATCTGTTAAAAAAATCTGCAAGTAGGGGCAGTTTTACTTTTTTCCTTCTGATCTTTATGCCTCCAGTTTCTTCTTATGTCAGTTTGGTAAGTTGTATTTTTTAAGAAATGTGTTCATCTTAATTTGTCATTTTTTTTGGCATAAAGTTTTTTGAAGTATTCTCATTATTTTAATGTCTGTATGATGTATAATAATAACCCCTCTTTCATTTCTGACATTGGTTATTTGTGGTATCTTTGGTATCTTTTTTTCTTGATCAGTCTAGCCACAGTGTTGTCAATTTTGTGATCTTTTCAAAGAACCAGATTTTCTGTAAAGTCTGTTTCCTAATTTGTGAATTTCTCCTTTTTATTATGTTGTTCCTTCTGTTTCTTTGGGCTTGCTTTGCTCTTCTTTTTAAGGTACCTTAAGATGAAATCTTAACTCATTGATTTTAGATCTTCTTTTCTAACATAAGCATTTACAGCTTTAAGTTTCCTTCTAAGTACTGCTTTAGTTGCATCCCACCAATTTTGATATGTATATTTTTGTTGTTATTCACTTAAAATATTTTTGAATTTCCTTTGTGATTTCATTTTTGACCCATGAATTATTTAGAATTGGATTCTTTAATTGCCAGATTTATTTTTTTTTATTTTAGATACCTTGCTATTCTTGATTTCTAATTTAATTCTGATGTGGTCAGAGAACACATGTATGATTTTCATCTTTTTAAGTTTAAAGTTTATAGCCCAGTATACGATCTATCTTGTGAATGCACAGTGTGCTCTTGAAAAGAAAGTATATCCCGTAGTGTTGGATGTAGTGTTCTATAAATGTCAACTACAGCAAGGTGGCTAATAGTGTAGTTCAGATCTTCTGTGTGTTTACTCAATTTTTGTCTAGTCTGTCAGTTCCTAAGAGGAGGAGGACTTAAAATTTCTGGTAAGATTGTGGAATTGTCTACTTTTCTTTTTCTATCAGTTCTGCTTTGTGTGCTTTGAGCCTCTATTGTTAGACACATGCAATGAGTAATTATGTCTTCCTGATGATTTGTCATTTTAATTATTATGAAGTGTCCCTTTTGATCTCTGGTAATACTCTGTCTTGAAGTCTATTTTATCTGATATTGAAGTGGCCACTCCAGGCTTCTTGTGTTTGCTGATGGCATGGTATAATTTTTTCATCTTTTTACTTCCAATCTACATATGTCTTTATATTTAAAGTGTGCCTCTGTAGGCAGCATACACTAGGATATTGCTTTTTTATTTACTCTCTCAGTCTCTGACTTGTAACTGGAGTATGTAGACCATAAACATTTACATTACTTTTTGCATGATTGGATTGAGGTCTACCATGTAATTATTTGTTCTCTCTACTCTGTTTTTCCTCTGTACGTTCTTTTGGATTATTGAAATGTTTAGTGTGCCATTTTAATTTATCTGTTTGATTTTGGCTCGCTCTCCTGCTCCCCCCCCACCCTTTTTTTTTCCTTTGAGGGGGAGGTTTGGTAGTGGTTGCTCTAGGAATTACAATATATACCTTCCCTTTCATCATCTACTTAGAGTTAAAATACTACCACGTTGCTCACATATAGAAGCCTTAGACCATATAGATTCCTTTAACCCCCTACCTGCTGACCATTAACTTATAGCTGTCATACATATTACATCTACATTTATTGAAAACCTTACCAGAGCATGCTAAGATTTTGCTTTAAAGAGTTTTTAATATTTACCTGGCTGTTTGCCATTTCTCGTGCTCTTTCTTCATTCTTAAAAATCCACATTTCTCTCTGGTGTCATTTTCCCTTCAGCTGGAATTATTTCCCTTAGCATTTTTCATAGAGCAGTCTGCTGACAACACATTTTCTTAGTTTTTCTTCATCTGAAGAAATATTCCTAGAGGCTATTTTCACTGAATATGGAATTTTGGATTGATAAATCTTTTCTCTCAGGATTTTAAAGATGTTGTGCTGTCTTGGTTTCTGTTGAGAAATTCCCAATCATTTGAATCACTGTTCTCTGTATGTAATATGTGATTTTTTCCTAGCTGCTTTCTGGATTTTTAAAAACTCTTCATTTTTAAACAGTTTCATTAAGATATATCTAGGTGTGTTTTTCTATTGAGTGTTCGTTGAGCTCCTTAAATCTGTAAATTTATGTTTTTCATTAAATATGGGGGATTTTTCCACCATTATTTTTTTCAAAAACTTTTCCTCAATCTCTCTTTCCTCTTCTTCTTGGATTACAACTATGCTTAAGTTAGATCTTTTGATATTGACACCACAGGTTGTTGGGGCTCTGTTGACTGTTTTTCAGTCTTTTGTCCTCATTGTTCTTCAGATTGGATAATTTCTATTGATCTGTCTTCAAGTTCATAGATTCTTTCCTCTGCCGTCTCCATTCTATTACTAGCCCATCAGTGAGTTTTTATTTTATTTGTTACTTTTCAGTTTTAAAATTAATTTGTTCTTTTTTATGATTTCTATTTTTCTGCTGATAATCCCTACATTTTCCTTCATTTCCAGTGTTTTCCTTTCTAGCGTGGAGCATAGTTATAATAGCTGCTTTAAAGGCTTTGATAGTTCCAATATCTGCATCATCTTCCAACATCTGTTTATCATCTGTCCTTTGAGAATTGCTCACATTTTCCTGGTTCTTTGTGAATTGCGTAATTTTGGAATTTATTCTCAAGATTGTGAATGTTATTTGTGTAGACCGTGGGTCTTTTTAGGATCTTCTGGGGATTGTTGCTGTATTTATTTTAGCAGGTAACCTGTTTAGGTTCAGATCATAAATTCTGTCGTACTTTCTGAAGGCATTGGTTCAGTGGAACTGAAGTTCCATGCTTTTGAGTCTTTTCTATGATGGTTTAGAGCTCAGGGGTTAGTTTTTCGAAGCTTGTTTCAGTTCTCCAAGCTTTTGAGACATTGGTTTGGATCTGTCTCACAGTAGTAGCTCAGGGGTTAGGCTGAGACTTGTGTAGTTTGTTTAAATCTTATTTCACTTTCAAAGTCTTTGCTAAGCTGGTTTGGGTATGCTCCACACATACATAGCTCAGGCTAAGCTGTGATTTGTGTGGATTTGTACACAGAAATATGAGGTCACCTTCTTTGCCTGTCTCTTCTCCATGATTCCCCCACATTCTCTAATCTATAGAGACCCCTTTTCCTGGTTTATAAGGCCAGAAAGATGGAGTTTCTATGAGAATTTAGGCTGCCCATGCTGTTCTGTGAGTGGGGGCCACCCGTGTTGCAAAGCTGCGTGTGAGAGAAAAAAAAAACTGGGAAACATACCCCATGTGGCTCACTTCTCCCAGTTTTAACTCTTCTCCACAATCCACCTGCTTTTGTTTACTTTTTGAGGTCCAGAGTTTTTAGTTGTAATCAGCAAGAGGAACGGGCCGTAGTGGGTGTACGCCACTGTGCCGGAACCAGGACATCTCTGTATTAAACTTGTAATATTGGACCTCATGTACAGAGCTGAGAATCACTTTTCCCTTTTTGTAGCATACTGACTTTGTAAGTCCCTGTTATGTTTTGTTTTCCCTATCCCCACATCCATCCCCTTCCTCCCAGAGACAACCATACTAACAAGTTTGATATTTGTCCTTAAATATTTATGAGTCCTTATAAAATAGCTAGTGCTGTTTACTTGTGTAATTGTGTTTAATTTACTGAATTGACATTGTACTGTACATCTTGTTCTGTTTTTTTTTTATTGAACAGTATGGTTTTTAGTTACGTTCATATCTCTAGATGTGTAGAAATGGTTTATTGCTTCTAACAGCTACATAATATTCCTTAGCAGGCATCTATCACATTTTACTTTTATTTATTCCTAAGAATGGTCACCTTTGTTACTTCCAACTACCTGCTACCACAAGCCTCTGTGTAATGTTACCAACTGTACCTCTAAAGTGTTGTCTTGAATATGTCAGTTTATCATCTCTACTACGAAACCTTAGTTCAAGTTCAAGCTTTCATCATCTCTTATCCATACTATTGCAATAAGCTGCTAACTCTTCTCCTTTCTTTCACTCATCCTCCATGGGTCATCTTTCATACAGCCTCCAGAGTGACATTTCTAAACCATAAATCTAAGGCAGGCCTCACACAGTTAAGTTAGCTGGAAGAGGAATGTCTCAGAGATCCTTGGACTACACTTTGAGAACTGCTGCTCTACCACACTTTGAGCCATCTAGAAGACACTTTGTCACTACTCAGTGATGTTTGTTGACTACATACTGACTGGTCTTAGATTTAGAAATTTGGATCCAGCCATATACCAGACTTGTGGCCCGCTTAACTCAGACAAGATAGCACCCTTCCTTTAGCTATGTATCAAGCCTAAGCAAGAGAGGGTGCCCTGACATCAAGGTGTAGTGGTTACTGTCCCTCTGCCAGAGAAATAGGGAGGCCTGGACATACCTGCTTACAGATCCAGGGGATCTTCTGAAGGGTCATGGAACACCCTATTTCACTACTTTCTTTTCATTGATGGATTTAGGAAGGAATGCCTACTTGGGCTATCGAATGATCATTTATGTGGACTGCTTATGCTTTCTGATTATAGTGAAGTATAATAATCATTATATGTATTGTACTAGGTCAACTATTTTAATTGTTAGAAAATTATAATCTAAATTGTTTTTATTATCAGGCTTCTTCGTTTTTGCACAGGTAACCAACTTGGTTATCTTCTTATGATGTAATATAAGTAATAGAAACTTTACTCCAGACCCTCCTTTGTGGTATTTATCTTTGTGTCATGTTAGTAGCAGGACCCAGTGCTCCATAAAGGATAATAGTTTCCAGTACACTATCCCTCATGATGACTCCTTAAGCGGCTCGTCATCTGCTTCTTCGTGTGAACCGGTGAGTGATTTTCCAGCCTCCTTCCGAAAGTCTACCTACTGGATGAAGGTGAGAAGGATCAAGCCAGCTGCTACTTCCCGTGTTGAAGGTATCAGTATCAGTATCTTATTCCAAAGACAGGGAACTCTCTCAAGTTATATTTGAGGTAGCTGTTGTAAATGGCTCTTAAAATATTAAGTACCACATATGTGTTCCTTATTAGTGGTTGAATTTTTATGTTTATTGTTTTTGGCCATGCCACTCGGCTTGTGGGATCTTAGTTCCCCAATGAACCTGGGCCATGGCAGTGAAAGCGCCAAGTCCTAACCAGTGGACTGCCAGGGAAGTTAGGCTGTCATATACTCTTAGCTTCATGAAGTGTCCCTCTGTTTCACTGAGTGAAATTCTGCTGATCTTACTCCTCTAGGTGATACGGTATAGCCTTTGCTCTTCATACGAATTGAACTTTCTTTCCTGTTGTTCTAGTTTGATCCTCTGTTGAGGGTTTAGGGGCTAGTGTAAGGATTATTCTAAGTGGAATTTATTAGTGGTTATAGTCTGAAGGGTTCTTAGTAGCCCTTTACCTTGAACAGTTAGCCTCAAGTCAGGATCAAACAAATCACACTGCCTGAAGGATCTTATTTTTCATAGGGAACAGTTGATCACTTGGGATGGAGACCAGCACAAAAGGAAAAGGGGAGGTTGAGTCAGTTAATGAAAAGTTATACCAACTTCCCTAAAAATGTTCCAAACACTTCTGTAAGACCCGTGCTTGCTGATAATCTTTCTCTTTGGTGGTATTGTGATCGATGATTTGAAGGGGGGCGTAGATGTTCTCATATAAACCATACTGAGATTTTGTTTTGTTTTCCTATGTTATTTCAGGGTCAGGTGGAGTATCAGCCAAAGGAAAAAGGAAACCCAGACAGGAAGAAGATGAAGACTATCGAGAATTTCCTCAGAAGAAGCATAAGCTTTATGGTAAGGGAGTAACTTTGCTAATTCTTTTTCACTGCGTGCCTGGGCTTTATTCTCTGAAGGTGAAAGGGAGAGGGACCTTAGATTTTGGCCCTTAAGCACTTTTGAGCCCTTTGAATTTTTTGGCAAGGAATGGCCTCCATCCTGCCTTTTTTTTTTTTTTTTTTAAATTTTGGCTGCGCTGGATCTTCGTTGCGGCGCACGGGCTTCTCTAGTTGTGGCGTGTGGGCTCTCTAGTTGTGGCGCACGGGCTTCTCTGGTTGAGGCTCGCGGGCTCTAGAGCTCGCGGGCTCAGTAGTTGTAGTGCGCGGGCTCTCTAGTTGCAGCGTGTAGGCTCAGTTGCGGTATGTGGGATCTTAGTTCCCTGACCAGCGATTGAACCCGGGCCCCTTGCATTGGGAACACGGAGTCTTCACCACTGGACCACCAGGGAAGTCCCCCCATCCTGCCTTATTTTACCATTTTCTTCTGTCATGACTTAAGGGAGTCATTTGGTTGAGGGAGTGGGGCCTAGGGTGTTGAGAAGAGGAGGAAAGAGATTTTGGTGCTAGAGAGGGGTCAGCAAAGGTGATGTGTTGGGCTTCAAGTTTCTGTCTTGCGTCAGGGAGGAAGCAACGGCCTAAAACTCAGCCTAATCCCAAAGCCCAGGCTCGTCGTATTCGGAAGGAACCACCAGCTTATGCAGCAGGTATGCTTTCTGTCGGAAGCTTTGTGAGATCTAGTTCTCTCATTCTGTCTTTTTTGTTGTTGTTGGTAAAGGAATGATGCACCAAAGCATTTTTTTAGGGAGGCACTTATTAAGCGCATGGCTTTGGAGGTCAGTCATGTTTGTTCAAGTTTTGGCTCTTCATTAATTTTTTGACCTGCCTCTTAATTTCTGCAAACTTCAGTTTCCTTGTCTCTAAATAGGAATAATAAAGGCAGTCCGAATTGTTATGAAAAATTAAATGGGATAAAAACATTTAACAAAGTCTCAGGCACATAGGAAACACTTAGCAAACTGATGGTTATATATCTCAGTATCCCATTCTTATATGCTACTATGAAAAATATTACCCATTGACAGTTATACGTCAGTAAAACTGGGAAAAAAATTATTGCTCATTTCTTTAAGCCACTGGGCTTTGGAGTGGTTGTTGGATGGTTTTGATCATGGGGAATTGAGTAGGAGTTTCAGAAACTCTTCACTGTCTGAAAAAAATTATTTCTAGAAGTTATATATAGCAAGAGTCTTTCCCCCAGGAAGAGGAAAAGCCACTTTATGATACTTTTCCTAAAATCTGGGATTGTGCTTTTTGTTTCTGGAGCATACTGCAAATTGTAAGTGTTCCTTTCTCTCCTTTGTAGGCAGTTTAGAGGAGCAGTGGTACTTAGAAATTGTGGATAAAGGCAGTGTCTCCTGTCCTACCTGCCAGGCAGTGGGGAGAAAGACCATAGAGGGCTTAAAGAAACACATGGAAAACTGCAAACAGGTTAGATATTTTGTGGCATTTCATAACTGTTATGACTTTTGACCCAAACTTTAAACCTCTGGCACTGTGTTGGATATGCTGATTATTGTGGAGAAGAGGCAGCATTGTGTCATAGAGAAAACATAGACTCTGGAGTCTGACAGACTTGGGTTTGAATCTTCATTCAGGTACTTACTAGTTGTGTCATTTAGCTTTTTATGTGTGGACCTCAGTTTTCTCATTTATAAAGTAGAGATAGTTCCTACCTTGTGTCGTCCATGAGAGGATAAAAAAGAAATATTACATGCTAAGTGCCTACCCCATTACTTGGCAAATACTGGCACTCAGTAAACGGTAGTTCTTATTATTTTGAAAATGAATAGCCTTTACCTCTTTGCCCTTGAGGACATGACAATGAGCTTTTGGGATTTTGAGAGTCATTGACTATTATAGAATTTGGGAAATAAAGGAGATACAGACCAGAGCAGTTGAATAGGACTTTGTGACATTCTCTTTCTCTGTTGAACAGCCTGGCCCTGAGCAGTGTTTTTTCCTTGTAGGAAATGTTCACTTGTCATCATTGTGGGAAACAACTTCGTTCACTGGCAGGGATGAAGTATCATGTCATGGCAAATCATAATAGCTTGGTAAGAGTGTGTTCTGTGCCGTGTGAGCCTATGTGGTATTTGGATGCCTTTACTTGGACGAGTGTAGATAAATCAGTGGAGATGGCCAAGGCTCTGGGACTTCATGGGGTGTTAAGTAAGAAGGCCCTTTAGATAGAAGAGTTACACACAATGAAATGTGGATAATACATAGGTATTTGTGTTTAGGTTAGCCCAAAGTTCATATCCTGGGAGGTAGAGGCTTTGAACTCTTAGTTCCTTTACATTCACTTCACTGTTGAGGAGAAGATGGAGAAAGCCAGGAGTCAGATAACTTAGACTTCATGGGCATCAGCTGAGGTACTAGTCCAGTCCTTGATTCTCCTATGTTAGAATTTTTTTTCTGTATCTGTCTTGTCCATGAGTCATTTGCCTGTTTGCTTCTGTTGCTTTCTAGCCCATCTTGAAGGCTGGAGATGAAATAGATGAGCCAAGTGAAAGGGAACGCCTCCGAACAGTTCTCAAGAGACTGGGAAAGCTGAGGTGCATGCGTGAGGTAAGAGCCCAAAGACAGCAACTCCTTCTGCCTGGAGTCTCAGGTCAATGTCTTTCTGTTACTCACTTCCACGTCTCCTACTTCTCCCTTGCAGACCTGGTTTTGTGTCATCTTCCAGCATAAGAGTGACTTCTGTTTTTCAGGGTCTCTTGAACTCATTAACAGTTCTTTATTTTCTTTCTCATCTCCAGAGATTTGTTCTCCCTTTTCCCTTGGTTTGAAGGAGTTTCTTTGTCATCCTTTCTTTAGTGTGATAAAGAGGATGGTAGGAGCCTCATGTGAGGAACTTTGATGTTGCTGGCTGTTTGATATTGGGGTGGAGCTGGATCATCGACCAAGGAGGAAGCTGTGATACAGACGAGATATACAGTCCTAGTTTACTGATTGCCAAGTTGATTGAATATCATACTTGGTGGTAGAGAGGACAGCAGTTGGGCCAGGGACAAGGAAGGGTTGTGCGAACGGGAAATGCTGGAGAGGGTCTAGTGACATCAGAGCGTCTGTTTGTATGATGTGGCTGCTTAGAAGTTTAGAAATCATAGAAAAATAGGTAAGATCATAATATAGGCCTCTCTCCTTTGTTCAGAGTTGCTCTAGTAGCTTCACCAGCATCATGGGATATCTGTATCATGTCAGAAAATGTGGCAAAGGGGCTGCAGAGCTGGAGAAGATGACCCTGAAATGTCACCACTGTGGAAAGCCATATAGATCGAAGGCTGGACTTGCGTATCACCTGAGGTCAGAGCACGGGCCTGTGAGTACTGATTGCTTTCCAGACCCTGTCTGGGGATCTGTTCTGCGGTGACTGCTTGCCCCTGCATCTTTCCTGCATCCTTGGTTCCTCATTTGTAGTCCCTTTTAATATGAATGTTTTTGTTCTCTCTCTTTCTTGTTCTTTTGTGCTCTCCTGTCTGCTGTTTGATCATTATTAGAAATCAAAGTTCATTGTATAGTCAGGGCAGAAGTAAACTCATTACTATATTTTTAAAGCTTAAGGCATTCTCCCTAAGTGAGAAATTTTGCAGGATTCTATCCAGCCGATCCCTCTATTCCAATTTGTTTGTCTTGACTTTTTTTTTTCCTGATTACATTTCGAGGCTCCCCCACCTCGTTGTTTTTTTTTTTTTTTTAGCGTTAAGTTTCAAGATATAACTTACATATGGTAATTAATATTCACTCTATTTAGTATACAGTTATAAGAGTTTCGACAAAAACATACAGTCATGTAATTACCACCATGATCAAGATATAGAACAGTTTGATCATGCCCCCCAGATTCTTTTGTGTCCCTTTGTAGTCGGTTGTTCTTCCCACCCCCAGCCCCTGGCAACCACTGATCTATTTCCTGTCCCTATAGTTTTGCCTTTTCTGGAATGTCATATAAATGGAATCATACAGTATATACCCTCTTGACTCTGGCTTCTTTCTCTTAGCATAACACATTTGTGATTCATCCATGTGTTGCATGGATCGTTAGTTTATTCCTTTTTGTTTCTGTCTAAGATTCCACTCTATGGATATTTCACAATTTATCCATTCACCAGTTGAAGAGCATTTGAGTCATTTCTAGTTTGGGGCAGTTTTGAATAAGCTGCTATAAACATTTACATATAAAGGTTTTTGTGTGAAAATAAGTTTTAATTTCTCTTGGGTAAATACTTAGGAATAGGATTGTTAGGTCATATGATAAGTGTATGTTTAACTTGGTAAGAAACTGCCAAACTGTTTTCCTAAGTGGCTGTGCCATTTTTCATTCTCACCAGCAAAGTATGAGAATTCCAGGAGCTTTGCGTCTTTATCAGCTTGCCCTTGTCATGTTCATTTTTTAAATCCATTCTAATAGGTATGTAGCAGTATTTTACTGCAGTTTAAATTTGCATTTCCCTAATGACTAATGATATTGACCATCTTTTCATCTGCTTATTGGCAATGTCAGTCTTTAATGAAGTTTCTTCTTTAGTGAAGTGTCTGTTGAAATCCTGTGTTCATTTTATTGTTGCAGTTTTTGTTGTCTTGCTATTAACGTTTTAAATATATTTTGGGTTTTTTATATATTCTGGACACAAGTCTTTTTTTTTTTACATCTTTATTGGAGTATAATTGCTTTACAGTGGTGTGTTAGTTTCTGCTTTATAACAAAGTTAATCAGTTATACATATACATATGTTCCCATATCTTTTATTTATTTATTTATTTAATTTTTTTCTGCGCCGTGAGGAATGCAGCATCTGATTTCCCCGACTGGGGAATCAAACCCGTGCCCCTTGCATTGGGAGCGCAGAGTCTTAACCACTGGACCAACAGGGAAGTCCCTGGACACGAGTGTCTTAGCAGATACATGTTTTGCAGATATTTTCTCCCAGTCTGTAGCTTGTCTTTGCATTTTTTATAGTGTTTGTCAAAGGGCAGAATTCTTAATTTTCATAAAGTTCAGTTTATCTTTTTTTTTCCTTTTATGGATAATGCTTTTGTTGTTGTATCTAAGATATCTTTGCCCAATCCAGTGTATAATTTCCTTTTGCTGCATTATAACAATCACCATAAAATTAACGGCTTAAACAACACAACTGTATTATCTCACAGTTTATTAGGCCAGAAGTCCAGGTTACAGTATGGCTCAGCTGGTTCCCCTGTGTAGAGCCTCACAAGACTGGAATCAAAGTGTCGGTAGGGCTATTCCTTTGTGGAGGCTCGAGGAGAGGATCTGTTTCCGGGCTCTTTAAGATGGTTCAAGAATTCAGTTCCATTCAGGCATAGGACCTCACTTCCGTGTTTGCTGGGAGATGTGCTCAACTTCTAAAGGCTACCTGCAGTCCCTGGCTCACAGTCCATTTATCTTCGAGTCAGCAACAGTATTGAGTCTCTCTCATGCTTGAAATGTCTCCTGCCTCTTTTTTCTGTCACACCTCTCCTACTTAAAGTCAACTGATTATGGACATATATTAGATTTATAAGAATACCTTCACATCAGCATCTAGATTAATGTTTGGTTGATTAACTGATGACGGTAGCCCCGCCAAGTTGACACATCAAAAAACCATCATGCCCAGGATCACAAAACGTTCTCCCTAGGTTTCTTCTAGAATTTTTATACTTTTATGGTTTACATTTATGGCTATGATCCATTTTGAATTAATTTTTGTATATGGGTTGATGTTTATTTCTTTGTATATGGGTATATCTTGACTTTTAACCACTTTCACTTATTCCAACACAACAGATTTTATCCTGCTAAGAAGCTTTTTACCAGTAAAATATGCATTAAGATGGTAGAACTTTATACTAGTGGTTAGCAAGCTAGTAAGTAGCTTTCTTTTCTTCCTTTTTTTTTTTTTTAAATAGCTCTTTCAATATTGAGAGCAGGAAGGACAGCCTTTAATCACTGGATCTGATGGAAGCCATTTCTCAGGCCTGTGTTTTACTGTGTCTTATTCTTGCAGATATCCTTCTTTCCAGAGTCAGGACAGCCAGAGTGCTTGAAGGACATGAACTTGGAGCCAAAGAGTGGGGGCCGAGTTCAGAGGCGTTCTGCCAAGATAGCTGTATACCACCTGCAGGAGCTGGCCTCTGCTGAACTGGCCAAGGAGTGGCCTAAGAGAAAGGTGCTTCAGGATCTGGTACCTGATGATCGGAAGGTGAGGCAGAAAGGAGTATTAATTTTGAACCATTATGTCTGATACTGGGCTTACTACATACAGAGAAGTAAACACACTTGAGTGAGTACATGATAGACAATATTTTGCTCCTTTATCCTTGGAGATGGAGTATATCTGATCCAGCTTCAGTGTTTGGATTCATGTAGGTCCTAGAGTGACAGTCTTTTTCAGAAGTTCTTTAAGGAGCCCTCTTAATTTTAGGCTACTTCCAGGGTGAACCTGAATTCCCAGGTCACTTTTTTGTTTGGTCTTTGCCCAGTATATTTCCACTTTGTTAGTTCATATGTAGTAGTTTATTTTTTTATTTTATTTTATTTTATTTTTATATGTAGTAGTTTAATATTTAGTTTAGGTAGGTGTTTTCAGTTTGTTTTTATAGCAGTAGAACCCCTTTCCCCACCTACTTTTTTTCCCAAATAATAAAAGCTTATGCAAAACACCAGTATATAAAATAATTAAAAATGGAGTTGCTCTGAGTAACTAGGGGTAGTGAGCCCAAAGGCTTGTCTACTTAGCCTTCTCCTTGATACTTTTATCATTCCCCTCCATGGCCCCAGATGTACTTCTGAGGGGTGCAGGACCCAGCTTGGAAGCCTTTGGTTTAGAATAAACAGATCATAGAGGGAAGGAGCCCTATTTGGCCAAGAGGAGACAAGGAGTATATGACAGTGGAGTAGTCATGGGAAGGGGTTGGAGGGCTATACAGTAAGGACTAAGATCAGAGTTAAGGGTCTGTTACTCTCCAGGGTGTCAAGAAGAATAGTTTAGATTTGGCCTAGTGCTTTGACCCATGTGAGAGGAATGTTACGTATTATAAGAAAATAGGTCAAATCTAGAAGTTAACACTTTTTCTTATTTGGTCTAAAAATCAGTCCTACTGGTGTCCAAGAAGTTGGATCCTGTTTTTGAATATCAGAACATCCTTTCTTGTTTCAGATTTATTGCCACTTTTTTCATGCCACAGGCTAAAGTACATGGTTATCTAAATTCAGTTTAGATGTGAATTTTGCACAGATACATATATTTTGTGATATTGCAGTCCAGTTGCTTTCATTTTGCATGGTATGCATTAGAGAATTTGTTAGCTCACTGATAAGTTTTGGTATTGTTACCTAGCAGATACTTTCTCAAAATCATCAAACAGTTTTATATTTTGACCGTGTATGGGTTTTAAGGCATAATTATTTTTTTTAAACATAAAAACTTAATTTTTTGGATTGTGGTTCAAAAGTCAAAACGATGACAAACATTGAGATATCTCACTCTCATTTGTCTTTTTCCTCTCCTGTATCTATGATTAACCATTCTTATTAGTTTCTTGTGTGTCCTTCTGGTGTTTCTTGATGCAAACACAAGCAATTTGTTTAGGAAAACCTCCTGTGTTTTCCTTTACTCTCACACTACTACACACTCACAACACTTCTGATACCAGATGTGTGGGATTTTCCCACACTGGCCGATTCTCCAACGCCAGCTGGGTATCCTACAATTTAATATAGTTCTGACACTCTCTACTTAGAGTTAATATCAGATCATATAAATTAAGGGCTCAATCCCACAAGACTGCTTCAACTTCAGGTTCCAGTCTTAAGTCCCAGGTTGTCAACTTGTACTCTGATGGATTGGCTATAAATTGGGGTTCCCATGACCCCCTCCTTGGGTTTGATAATTTGCTCAAATGATTCACAGAACTCAGGGAAACACGTTTACTGGTTTATTATAAAGGATGTAATAATGAAGGGTACAGATGAACAACCAGATGAAGAGATACATAAGGTGAGGTCTGGAAGAGTCCTGAGCATCAGACCTCTTGTCCTGTGGAGTTGGGGGTGTGTCACTCTCCTGGCACATAGATACATTCACCAACCCAGAAGTTCTCTGAACCCTGTTATTTGGGGATTTTTATGGAGCGTTCATCGCATAGGCATAATTGATTATTAACTCCATTTTTGTACCCTCTCTGCTTGCCAGAGAGTGGGAGGTGGGCCTGAAAGTTCCAAACTTCTCATCATTGCTTTGTCTTTCTGGTGACCAGCCCCCTTCTAGGAGTCCACCAAGAGTCAACTCATTAGAACAAAAGATGCTTCTGTCACCCAGGAAATTCCAAGAGATTTAGGAGCTCTGTGTCAGATATTCCTATAACTGAGGGAATTACAAATTTTAGGAGCTCTGTGTCAAGTACCAGGGTCAAAGACTAAGTATTAGCAGGATCTAGGGTGCAGAGACCAATATATATTTCTTACTCTTTTACAAATACATATTCCTTTTTTAAAAAACCTTTGTATTTTGAAATAATTTTAGACTTACAAAATCATTGCAAAATTAGTACAGAGTTTCCATGTGCTCTTTACCCAGCTTCCTCTAATGCCAGCATCTTACATGTAAGTATGACAGGATCCCATCAGCATCCCATCAGGATTCCACATTTAATTTTGTTTACTGTGTCTCCTTAGTCTCCTCCAATCTGTTACAGTTCTTTGGGCATTCCTTGTCTTTTGTGTCCTTGACACTTTTGAAGAGACTATCTGTATTTTGTAGAATATCCCTAATGTGGGTGTGTCTGGTATTTTCTCAAGATTAGATTGAAGGTTTTATGTTTTTGGCAAAAATGCCTTCAAAACAATGTTGGCCCTTCACAATGTACCATATTAGGAGGTATATGTATCTTTTTACTGATGATAATAACCTTGGTCACTTGATTAGGTGTCCAGTTTTCTCCATGGCAGAATTACAATTTTCCCCTTTGTAATTAATAAATACTTTGTGGGGAGATTGAGACATTCAACTAATCTGTCTTATTATACTTCTGCCCACTTACTTTATCATCCATCAGTGATTCTTGCCTGCAACAATTATTTCTATTGTGTTTTAGTCTAATGATGATTTTCTGTTTCCACCATTTCTTATTCAATTGTTAATTGGAATTCTACTGTGAGAAAGATCTTTTTCTTCTATTAATTTATTTATGTAAGTATGGAGTCATGGATACTTATTTTATTCTAGGGTTATAATCCAATGCTATTATTATTTTGCTGGCCTAATTGTCCCAGATTTGGCCATCAAGGGCTCTTTCAAGTGGGCTTCTGTGTCTTAAAGGGAGACCCAGGCCTGGGCAGAGGGCTGCTTTCCCCTGGAGAACAGTGATTGGCTCAGGGATGGGCATGTGACCCAAGGCAAACCAATGAGTACCCTCCCCCAGGTATTTGCAGGAATCACAGGGACAGATAAACTCTCCTTCCGCCAGAGTTGCGACATTGGTAGGATGTTAGGCTGGCACTGCTAGTGGCCAATTTGCCACCTAGTGGAGAAAACCTGCCTGAGAATGAGAGCAACATAGAGGAAAGCAGAGCTAAGGGCTGAAAGTTCTGGAGCATGTCATTTTGCGTTTCTGGATCTAGCTACCCTGGGACTGTTCAGTTACATGAACCAATCATTTGCCTTGCTTAGTTAAACCAGTACAAATTGGATTTCTGTCACACGTACGTGTAACTGAAAGAATCTTACCTAATAGTTATAATTGCACAAACACGCACCCATGTGTGCACATATACTTCTTAGAGGAGAGCCTGGGCCTGATAGAAGGAGGAAGAGAGGCACAAGAGAAAAGTCAACCCTTACCCCTACACATCTACATACCTCTGAAATACACCCTCCTATGGCAGCCTAGGCATTGAAGCCAGGCCCCACCCTGTCCCATCCCATCACGTCCTAGCTGCAGCATGGCCAGAGCCCGCCAGAAGAGCTTGGAGTTGGCAAATGTGGAGGTCCAACATGTGGTTTTGGAGGATCTTCCCAAGAAGCACATGGGCCCCTGTACTCACCGTATTCAGCACCCACTTGGTGCTTAGCTCATGCTGGAACTTCTAAATAGGGCAGACACATGGGGATATTGAAAATTAGGGGACATTAGAGCAGCAGGGTGAACAGGGCCTTATTATCTGACAGGAATCCAGGGATCAAAAATGCAGACATAGGGACTTCCCCAGCAGTCTAGTGGTTAAGGGGCCATGCTTCCAATGGAGGGGGCATGGGTCTGAGCCCACAGGCTGCTCAGCTGGCACCCCCCCAAAAAACAGTAGACATAATTTGCTCCATCAGCCAGGACCATTCCAGGCAAACCTGGCAGCTTCACATATTTGTGGGGTTTTCTTTCTTTCTTCCTTTTTTTTTCAGTCATTCTGCACAGCTTGCAGGATCTTAGTTCCCCAACCAAGGATTGAACCTGGGCCCATGGCAGTGAAAGTGCTGAGTCCTAACCACTGGACCACCAGGGAATTCCCCACATATTTGTGCTTTTGGCCCTTGGTAGTAGACAGATATCTTCCCTGAGTCCTTCCACAGTAGGATTTTGCTCTTACCAGCACCTTCCTCTTGTTACTCAGGTACCAGACAGGGGAGAAGTGAAAATCCTGGGATTCATTCCACTAAACTAAAGGCTGCTTGAGAGCAGAGATGGTGTCTTATTTTGCTCAAGAGCCCCAGTCTTTTTGATAATGGCTGACACATGATTACTGATCTATACATGTTTGTGAAAAATTAATTCAATTTAATCCTTAGAACAACCCTATGGAATAGGTTTCTTCTATCCCTGTTTCTACATATGTGGAAACTAGAGGTCAGAAGTAAACTTGATAGTGAGACGTAGACTCAGGACCTAAATCCAGGTCTCCTGATTTAGTGATGAAGGCATTTCCTACTTTGCCACGATCATTTCCTGGATGAATGAGATAATGGATGTGAAAGCACAATGAAAACTGAAATGTTATACAAACACGTGGTACTGTGGGAATAACTATCACCTGTTCTTGGCCCTCATATCTTGCACTTATAATATCTATTACCAAACTTTGAGGGCAACAGGAGTCCAGTAAAGGAATTGAGGGGGTTAAGTATTTGGTCCTAGCCAGGCTGAGGAAACAGGCTACTACTTCTACATCCTTATTCTGCAACTCTATAAATAGCTGGTCACACAAACCCCTAGCAGGGGGTATACTGAAAATACTTAACAAGTGATCAACAAAGACACTGAGGATGAGAATAGAAATCTGACCAATCAGAATGAAGCTGGCCAGTATGCAGTAATGATGCTATAGGCTGCATGTCAGACTGCCCTGTGGGGGAGTGATCAATCAAATCTGGGTTACATCATTAACCATTTATATCACCAACCATTTATACCATTAACTACCATTAACAAAAAAATACTTTAAATTTTATATAATTTGAAGCTAGGCACGTTCATTTTAAAGTTCATGTGGAAAAAGGGCAGCAATTCTATAGAAGAGTATTGAAGGGAGGACTAACTCTATCGGACATTAAATTTACCATAAAGCAACTATAATTAAACAGTATGGTACCAGCACATCAGTAGACAGAAAGAAAGTCCAGAAATAAACCAGTGCACATGGGAACTGAGTATCTGATACAGGTAGCATCTCAAATCACTCAGGAAAAGATTAACTTTAAATATATATATTGGGACAATTGGATAGTCATTTAGAAAAATATAAAATTGGGTCCATACCTCACCCTATACACAAGAATAAACTCTTAATGATAGTTTGGAATTAACATTTACACATTACTATATATAAAATAAACAACAGGGACCTACTGTATAGCACAGGGAACTATATTCAATATCTTATAATAACCTATAATGGAAAAGAATCTGAAAAGAAACATATATATATATAAAACTTAATCACTTTGCTGTACACCTGAAATGAACGGAACACTGTAAATTAACTATTTCAGTTTAAAAAATTGTTTAAAAAAAAGAGAGCAAGAGAAAGACCACTTTCACTAGAAGAAAACATGTACTAAAAGAAAACACAGATGGAGTTCCTTTGCAATCTGGGGGTGGGTGTGGCGTGAGGGGAGTTTTCTGTTCATCAAGATCCAAATTCAATAAAAGATTGTAAGTTCTACCCCAGAAAAGTTAAAGCAAAGACTTTTGCGTGGTTAAAACCCAAAGAAAATGTAATATATAGTTGACCCTTGAACAGCACTGGTTTGAACTGCAAGGGTCCAGTTATACGCAGATTTTTTTCAATAGTAACTAGTACAGTACTACAATGATCCTATCCCAAGAATGTGGATAGGGAGGAACCATGGATCCAGAGGGTCAACCATAAGTTACACCATTTTCTACTGTGCAGAGGATCAGTGCCCCAACCCCCTGCCTTGTTCAGTTGTCAACTGTATAGCAGAAATAAAGGACTAATATCTCTAATTTATAAAGAACTTAAAATCAAGGGATCATTAAGACCACAATACCATTAGAAAATGAGTATATTTCATGTATTTACATGAACACACAGTTCAACTGCCCTACTTAAGAGACTGCCCGAATAACCCTCGCAAATGTGTGAGCACACCCAAATGTGAAAAATAATGAGGAAGAGTTCCATAGCCGCAACTACTGAAGCCCGCATGCCTAGAGCCTGTGCTCCGCAACAAGAGAAGCCACTGCAATGAGAAGCCTGTGCACCACAACGGAGAGTAGCCCCCGCTCTCCGCAACTAGAGAAAGCCTGCGCACAGCAATGAAGACCCAACGCAGCGAAAAATTAATTAATTAATTAATTTTTTAAAAAAGAAAGAAATGCAAAGCATACACGCACATGCACACTTTTTTTTGTAAAAAGAAACAGGAGATAGTAATGAAGTTGGTTTCTTTCAGGGATGAGTGGGAATGGGATGGAAGGAATAGAGAAGGAAATGGGACATCTTTTTATACAGTTCTGACTTTTAAATCATGTTATGTTTTACATATTCAAAAGATAAAATTAGACCAAAGGGCCTCCCTGGTGGCGCAGTGGTTGAGGGTCCGCCTGCCGATGCAGGGGATACGGGTTCGTGCCCCGGTCTGGGAGGATCCCATATGCCGCGGAGCGGCTGGGCCCGTGAGCCATGGCCGCTGGGCCTGCGCATCCGGAGCCTGTGCTCTGCAACGGGAGAGGCCACAACAGTGAGAGGCCCGCATACCGCAAAAAGAAAAAAAAAAAAAAAAAAAAAAAAATTAGACCAAAAACTGAAAAAACTCTAAAATTTAAAACAAATAAAAATAAATGAACCTAACTATATATCACATTAATAACATAACCACAGAAAAAATTTAATGAAAGTGACTTTTGAACACTTTATCTAGTGGGATGTAATCAAAGGACAAAAGGAACTGCAAAAATCTCAACCACTTCTTGGTAAGTTTGTTAATGACAGTCATATTAGGGTAGCAATTCCAAAACTGTTTGGTATTTACTGTAGGACTGAACAAATGGGTAAATACACTGATGATATTGGAGGAGAGTACGTGTGTGTGTGTGTGTGTGCGTGTGAATATACATATATATATATATATATATATATATATTTTTTTTTTTTTTTTTTTCCTTGTTCTTTCTACTGAAAGAGCTTAGAGGCAAAACAAACCGGTAGCGGTGAGCATACCTAGCACCTAGATTTCTAAATACCAATCTCCACTAACAACCAGGGTTCCTTGGAAAATGATTGATTCCAGGGCTGGAACCAGGGAAAGTATAAGGTGAATGTGGGCCAACATTTTTGTGCTCCTGCATAGGAGATGACTGGGTACACACACACACACACACACACACATATACACACAAATACAAACACAAATGTAAAGAGATTTTTAAACTGAAGTGGAGTGATTTTCAGTATATTTTGTTAAGCAAAAATTCAAGGCACAAGAGTATATTGCATAAGAGGACAAGAAAAAAATTTTTTAGCAAAAAGACAGCAGAGTGTTCAAATGCTAATGTGGATAGATATGTCACAAGAACACAAAGGCCAGCTTGAATGAGCTCTCATTTTGAGCATTAAAATGAATAATGGGGCTTCCCTGGTGGCGCAGTGGTAGAGAGTCTGCCTGCCAATGCAGGGGACACGGGTTCGTGCCCCGGTCCAGGAGGATCCCACATGCCATGGAGCGGCTGGGCTCGTTAGCCGTGGCCACTGAGCCTGTGCGTCCGGAGCCTGTGCTCCACAACGGGAGAGGCCGCAGCGGTGAGAGGCCCGTGTACCGCAAAAAAAAAAAAAAAAAAAGAGTAATGACAGGAATGGATTAAAACACACAACAACAACAACAATTCATGAGTCCATATCAATACTAAACAAACAAACGTAGATAAGGTGGGGAGAGAAGAGAGATTTTCTTTACAGAAGAATGCCAACTAATAAATGGAGACAGAAGGATAGAAATAGAAAAATCACCATTTGAAAACCATCATAGTAATAACTGATTCAACCAAGAATCATTAGTGGATGCTAAAACCGTGGGTGAAAGATCGCTGAGGAATAAGATACAAAGAAATCTAACAGACACCACCTTGACCAAATGATCAAACACAGCATCACCAATAAAGGGACAAACTGATATTAGGAGCCTCTACATGTGATACACTGAGAAAGGCACAGCCTCATCTATGCAGTACTCCTGCCCCAAAATTTAACGTGAATATAATGAAGAAACAATCAGGCAAATCAAAAGTGAGGCACATTCTGCAAAACAATTGGTCTAGACTTCTAAAATATCAGTGTTTTGTGGAAAGACATCAAAAACGACTGAGGAACTCAGCCAGATTAAAGAAAACTAAAGAAACCCGAGAAGATCCCACGTGCCGCGGAGCAACTAAGCCCGTGCGCCATGACTACTGAGCCTGCGCTCTAGAGCCCGTGAGCCACAACTACTGAAGCCCGCACACCCTAGAGCCCGTGCTCTGCGACAGGAGAAGACACCGCGATGAGAAGCCCACGCACTGCAAAGAAGAGTAGCCCCCGCTCGCCGCAACTAGAGAAAGCCCGCGCGCAGCAACGAAGACCCAACGCAGCCAAAAATAAATAAATGAAATAAATTAAAAAAAAAAAAGAATGGGTGAATATGCCCAAAAGATATGAAGAAGCAGTACAATAAAGAAAAAAATTCAATGGCATATATATATCTTTAAGGAGCCAATCTCCATAGTAATTAAATATAAATTACCACGGAAATGCCTTTCGTTTTGTTTCACTTTTTTTCCTTTGCTGATTAGAGAAGATTAAAAAGAACAACATTACCCAATATTTTAAGGTTGTGGGGAACAACCAACTTTACACTTTGTTTATAAACCTCTTTGGAGGTAACCACATGCATCAAAAGCCTTAAAATTTTAAACACCCTTTGACCCAGTGATTCCACTTTTGGAGGTTTATCCTAATGAGAGAGTCAAATGTGTGTATAAGGATATTCTGTACAGCATTTTAATAAAAGCCATAATATTGAAACTATAGTGTTTGACAACTGGGGCTAGAGTAAACAAATTACAGTCCACATACCGTGGAACACATGACATTAAAAATGATGGTGTAGATATATTAGTACAGAAAGGTGTTCATAATTTTAAATAAAGAGAAGCAAGTTAAAAACAGCATGTCAAGTATGATCCTATTTTTATATAACTATATTTACATATGCATAAAAAAGTAGAGGGACAGTCTCAAAATTTGAGTGGTTTTTGTTTTTGTTTTTGTTTTTGGAAGAAGGTAGATTGTGGATGATTTTCTTCCTTCTTTTGATTTCTGTATTTTCTAAAGCTTTGACAATAAAAATATGTATTGCTATTGTAATTACAATTTTCTTTAAAAATACAGTTCTTTAAAATATCACAGATTATCATTCTCTGTTATATCCCCTATCCCTGGGATATTATCTGGCATGTGACAGGTACTCTAAAAATATTTGTTGAATGAATGAATAAATGGATCGTGCTCAACTCATGAATATGGTTGAAATTTATCTTGTATGGTGAAATAAACCATGGATTTAGAGTCCCAAAACCTGAGTTCAAATCCTGACTCCTGTCTTATCTGTGTGGTCATGATTATAATCCCTTAATCTCTTAATTTCATCTTCCTCATCTGGGCAATGGGGACACTAAACATACATTCCTTAAGAGATTGTTAAGAGAACCGAGATAATATACATGAAATTTTGTGTAAAATGCAAAGGCCTCTGTGTATTAGGTATTATGACTATACAATGGAACCTGTAAGTATGATGGGGTATATAACACAGAGGAGGGGTCTAGACGATGTGGGTTTCATTGGAAAAGACTTCTTAGAAGATGTGAAATCTCAAAGGCGACAATGAATGTGGAAAGCATGCCAAAAGAAGTAGGGATATGACCAATGAACACCATCTGGAAGGAAAGACAAAGATACACATTGAAAGGAGTGTGGATCCCCTGTTCAGGGGGAGAGGAGAGGAGAATTCCTTTGAGTTCTGAGGGCAGGTAAGGAGCATGCCAGCTTTTGTCTGGTTAAGTTGGGAAGCTTCCTGGAGGAAGTAGTTTGAATAATGGATGAGGCCACATCTCTCCAGGGCAACCCTTCAGGGGCCTGGTTCTGCCCCATGGAGGATGGAGGGCTGTCGTGTGAGAAAACTGAGGACCAGAGATGTGTAAAACTGCTTGCTTTCTTCGGCCACGAAGCAGAACTGAACTGGCATCCAGACGTCCTGCTGCCCACTCCAAACGCTAAACTGCAAAGTGCACCCAAAGTGATCATTACTTCTACGGTTATTAGCAATGCTTGTACTGGATCATAATTTCATTAGTAAGCAGGGACTGTATCAATGTACTATTATCTGCAGTGAACTCAGCATAGGACAACTTGCAAAAAAAATGTCTTAAAGGCTTTTGGACAGTGAGGATGACTATAGTATCGACAATTACCTTGTGAAAAAGGACAAATGAGTATCTGTCAGGTGATTGGCGGCCCATTCCGTACTTTTGCATATTTCTTGAGAGAACTGAATGCAGTAGCCCATTGACTTGGAAACTCTGACTAGTGACCTGGTAACACAAGAACTTGCCCAGCTGGCTTTGTGGAAGTCAGACAAAGCTTTCTACCCTCCGGCCCTGGGTTTTCTAATTCCTGGAATCCCTCCTCCTCTGTGCCCCTCACTGCAGATATTACCTCCTCATTCCCCATACCTGGATGAAGTCCCCGTCATGTTCGAAGAAAAGCAGTGGCCATGTGATGCTGATGAGGGAGGGAAAGAGCTTCTTCAGAGGGGTCTGGAGAGAGAGAGGAGCAGGAACGGCATCTCCAGGAAGCCCTGGCTGTAACTGCTGCCCTGGGTCCCCTCCTCAAGGCTGGACCCTCTCCGGCAGGGACTGCCCTACAGTGCTGTGTGCCAAGGCCTGGATGTTGGAGGTCTTCTCTTTCACCTGCTCCACCAGCATCTGCATCTCCTTGAGGCTGTCTAGGAGAGGGGGAGGGCATCAGAGTGGAAAGCCTGGCTCTTCAGCTGTTCTTTCTCGTCCCCTGGGGTCCAGTCAGGACACACACTCTCGTCCCTCCCTCTGAGCAGGTGCCCTAAGACCCAGAAAAGTGATAGTTCCTCTGAGTCACTCTGCTGCTTCCATCCCCTCACCCCACCACTCCCATCATCCCTCTCACCATCCAGGGTAAAAATGAAGACCACAGTGTTGATTTCTGCAAGGGATGGCAGGATGGAAGTCAAGAAGTCTTCCTGGGAGAAGGAGAAATGGGGACCCTGGGGCAGAAAAAGAGGAGAGAGTCCTTCCCATGGAAAACTCCAGCATATAGACTTGAAGGCCAAAGAGGCCCTTAGAGGACATCTATTGCAGAGCTTTTATCTACAGATGTAAAAACCAAGATTCAAAGAGGTAAAGTGTTTTGCCCAAGATAATGCAGCATGCTGATGGAAGAGCACTGGACCAGAGCCAGGTTTGGAGGGGTGAATCCAGAGCTTTCCACACTGTTCCTGTGCTGCCCCAAGGCCTCATGACTTTTAACCCATATTCCCTCTCTAGAAGGGAATCCCATTGTACTCCCCTACCTGTTTCCACCTTCCTCTTTTCTCCCACCCTCTGCACACCAGTTATCTTCCCAACTTCCCCAAGTCCCATCATCTTCCCACCTGCTTGATGAGCTCAGCCTTCTGGTTAAACATGTCACTGTGATCACCAATGAGAAAGCCATGGACATCTTGGAAATCTGGGAAGGTTAATGACAGGGAGAGAGGAGTGATGGGCTTCAAAGGAGAGGAAGGTTCTAGGCTTGAGGAGGTGTCAGTGGGGCTGGGAGGAAAGTGGCCAGTGGGGTGCAGGGTAAGCAGTAACACACTTGGGAGGCCATAGCTAAGCACAGGGCTGGGAGCTGAGGGATCAAGGACCTCAAAGGAAGGAGCATTTGACTGAAATGCCTATCAAGATAGGGCAGGATGGACAT
Organism: Mesoplodon densirostris; assembly: GCF_025265405.1. NCBI lineage: Eukaryota > Metazoa > Chordata > Mammalia > Artiodactyla > Ziphiidae > Mesoplodon > Mesoplodon densirostris. The sequence goes on along the minus strand of NC_082674.1, from coordinate 21,806,540 downwards.
TGAATGAGGAGCCTCCATGGGTTGGAAGTAGGAAAGAATTTGGAAAGCAGACCAGTTGGTTTGGATCAAGAGAAATCAGGAAGGAAGTCAACACTGGGGTCCCACCAGCACCAAAGGTGTGGATGCAGTCTACTCCATCCATGATGGCAATGATGCCCAGGGTCTGCCAGCCAACCAGGTATACTCAGCCTTTATTCTCCAGGCTGAGAATGGGTCAGAGGTCAGGACATGAGAGATCACAGTGAAAAAATCCAGAGATCAGAGAAAGACACTCAGAAGAGCACAGGAGTAAAAGAACCAAAAGCCTACCCTGACCCTCCAACACGCAGACCCACTACCCTCCCCATGTTATCATGTCTCCTAGAGTCTCCCCTGCTCTCATGACATTCCCCATCCAGGCTGCTCCCCACCCTCCAAATACACATCTACACACCTGGTGCTGACTTGCTTCATCAGGGCAGTGATCTTGGGGCTTTAACTCTAGGTCACCTGATGAGCCCACTCAAATGTCCGCAGGATTTCCAGAAGGCGTCTGGGAGAAAGTCCACCAGCTCCCAGGGCAGGCCCAGTGCCCCCTCAGAAAGCCTGAGTCCCTCCCGCCCTGGGGAAGGCACAATTCCCTTGAAACTAAGTTCTGCTGGTCCCTTGTGGGGGCGCGGTAAGTAGAGCCAGGCTGCATTCAACGGGCAGAGCGGGCTTCAGCGGGAAGAAGACTAAAGAGCAGAGAGGAGAATAGGGCATGCAGAGCACCGGGAGGAGGGTGGGATCAGAGAGTTGACAAGGGGGTAAGTGAGCGATGTGGAAGCTAGGCGAGAGACCCTGGTGAGGGAAGCAGGCCCACAGCAGGATGACCTCTACCCTGCATGGCCTGGACCATCCCCACATCAAAGACTCTAGGAAGCTAGATTAGCTTTGGATGTCCCAGGTGTGCACAGGGATCAGGTCTGGACCTGAGGAACCCAGGGTCCATTGGAAACAAGCCAGACTCTGTGACTGTGTGATGGCAACAGTGGTGTCCCCCTGCCAGTTCCTTTCCCAGGGAAGGAACGGCAGGGCCGCAGTCTTGCTGCTACCAGCACACCCTCCAGATCCGGATCTGCCATTCTCCTGCCTGCACCCTCCCACCCACTGCCTGACTCTGATCTCTCTCTGGTCCAGATCCTCCCTACCTCGGAGACGCTGCGATGCTCCGGTCCGCAGTCTTGTGAGCCGCCAGTAACAGGGTTTCCAGCAGGATCTTGGTGGCACTTCCACCTTTCATCCAGGAGGAGCCACTGAGGCCCTCAGGCTGCAGAGTGATGACACCCAGGAGAAACTGGGAGAGGAAGGAAGGTCCTGGAGTTTACTAGTTAGTGACCACTGTGCATGCAATCTGGTTAGTGGCTCTTGGAAATGCGCTCTGGTTAGTGGCCACTGGGCAGGCATTTGTAGGACTGGTGGCCCCCAGTGTGCTGTGAGGAGGAGTGCTGGTTGAGGGCTTAACTGAGAGGAGAGGAGGGAAGGGAAGGGCAGGGCAGAGAAGAGAAGAGAAGAAGAGGGAAAGGGCCACTTCTGGTCATTTCTATGGTACATTCAGGACTCTGGAGAGGAAGCCAGAATAACTGAGTGTCCTGTTAGCTGGGGATAAGGGTTTTTCAGAGAGGTTTTGTTTTTGTTTTTGTTTTCCAAGTACTTTCTCCCTCCTCCATCCCCCACTTTTTAAATAACAGTTTGTAATCCAAACACTACATTTCATGTTCCTTGGACAGACCAGTGAAACAGCCATTGATTGTAACGGTACAGATATGTAATATGACACACCAAAAAGATAAAGAGATTACAGCAAAAAGAATGATAAAAGCAGTGTCTGAGAAAAGGAGATTAAAAGTAAATAATTGCAGAGAAGAGGAGAGATGAGCATCTGGGAGGTGAAAGATGCAGAACTTGTGTGTAATGTGGAATTCCTGCCTTCCTATCTCGCAAAAGGAAGATCAAGGAGAATGTCACAGATGTGACCATCCCTGGCAGAGTGGGGCAGGGCAGGGATTTGGTTAAGGCCCTTGTAAGGTCAAAGGAAGGGCAGATGATGCTAGTGAGATGCAGCCACAATCCAGAGAAAAAAGGAACAGGAGCACTGGAGGCTTAGAAGGCCCACACCAATTTTGGAGAGTCTTAGGCAGAAGAATGAAACTACATCCCATTTTTTTTTTAAAGCACATATTTGAAATGGAAACATATAAAAGAGACATAAAGCAATACTTTCTACACACAGATGCGAAAGAGCTTCTTTAAATAGAAACTGCCCTAGACCATTTAGGTGTTTAACGATTACTGATTTAAGAGACAAGGTCAGAATGGAAATAAAACATCTTAAGGTGAAAAACGAAACGAGAAAACAGGATTTGATTTACAACATTTTAGTAGATACAGAACACCAGGAATTTAGACATGATGTAACAAAACCTAAAATCAGAGGCCCTAAGTGGCAAGCCATCCAGAGGTGGGTGTGAGGGGTAGGGGTGGGGGCAGATCTCACCCCAGTTGCAGGATTAAGCACAAAAGCTTTCTGTTTTCTCTGGCAGTTTCTGCATCTGCTCTGCTATTTGTCGAAATGTTGAACTCCAGTCTTCAATGGGGTCATTTCTGGGGCCCAAAGAGAGACAGAGGGGGGATCATGTGTGAGGATCTAAAGGAAGGGCCTCAGATGAGAGCTGGGACCAAATACCACATTGAGATTGGGGTCAGAGGTCAACAATTTCCTAGAGAGATGTGCTTTGATGCTCATAGGGGCACCGTGTTCCTGAACCCCAAGGATGAGGGTTAATAAAACGTTCAGCAATTTAAGGCCAGAGCAAAAACAACACTCAAGTAAAAAGTTCCAGCCTGAGACCAGAACTTTCTTGTGTCCTGGTCCTTGCACAGGTTCTATTGCCATGTCTCCTCTGCAGAGAGAGGCAACAGTGTTTATTGTGTGGTTGAAAACTGAGATCCCCAGACTTGGCGGGTCATCAAAATCACCTGGGGAGGTTTGCTTTTTTTAAAAAATAACTACCCATTTCTGGTTTCCACACCCACCTTGAGAGTCTGCTTCAGTAGTTCTGTCGTAGAGTCCCCAAATCTGTATTTTTAAAAAGCTTCCCAGATGACTCTGAAGATCAGCCAAGTTTGGGAGCCACTGATTTAAGGAACAACTGGAAGATCTCCACGCCTACATTGTTTGAAATCCTTCATTTCACTTAGTCACAGTCCCTGAAATTAGCATCCACTGCAGCAGATACATTTTTGGTGAGGAAAGCCCTCCATTAAAAGAGATCATTTATACCTTCGTATGAATTACACTACATGCCTGGAATCTGGGAGCTGAAAAAGTCTCTCGGAACTCAGCTGTCTGTCTCCCCAAGACCACACTAAATACACACAAAGCTGCTCTTGAGTAATCAACAAGCCTTCGCTGAAATACCTCCAGTGACAGGAAGCCCTCAGCATCATTGGGTGGCCCCCTGCAATGGTTTATTTAGCAGAGTTTCCCCAGCTTGGCTGTGCATCAGAATCTCCAAGGATGCTTGCAAAAATTAGATATTTCAGGGCCTTACCTCAAACCTACAACATCAGACCTCTCATACAAGAATCTTCCTTATTAACACTCCCAAGGCAGTGCATCCACAGAATCACACCTGAGCATTATTGGTTTAATATGCTGGCCTTCATAACACAACATTGTAAATCAACTATACTCCAATAAAAAATTTAAAAAATATATGCTGGCCTTCTTTGGGATCGAAGTGGCCATTTAGACAGAGAATAAGAGGGAGGTGACTTGGAGGCGCAGGGATCTCAGGAAAGGGGAACAGGGTGGGAGATGTGAGTAGCCAGAGGGGACCAAAGGGGCTCCTGGCATGAAGGAGAAAGGGCCTAAGATAAGGGGGCTAGGCAAAGGAGACTAGGAGGCCAGTCAGCACCCAGTATTCCTTCTTTGAAAAGACTCTCGGGACCCACCTCAGATGAAAGCACAGAACTTTATGGTATGCATTTTCTTAAGCCCATTCTATCCTCTGACCCATGTTTTCCTTGCCTCTTCATTCCCTGTTTTAAATGTATGCTTTCTTATATTTTATGTATCCTTTATAAGCTGCCTTCAATCCTTTCTGAAATGAGAGAATAAGCAAATTAACCAACGAACAAAAAACTTCCTAAGCTTAGGAACACCCTTTATTTACTTTATTTTGTTAACATCTTTATTGGAGTACAGTTGCTTTACAATGGTGTGTTAGTTTCTGCTGTATAACAAAGTGAATCAGCTATACATATACATACATCCCCATATCTCCTCCCTCTTGCATCTCCCTCCCACCCTCTCTATCCCACCCCTCTAGGTGGACACAAAGCACCAAGCTGATCTCCCTGTGCTATGCAGCTGCTTCCCACTAGCTAGCTATTTTACATTTGGTAGTGTATATAGTGTATATATGTCCATGCCACTCTCTCACTTCGTCCCAGCTTACCCTTCCCCCTCCCCGTGTCCTCACGTCCATTCTCTACGTCTGCATCTTTATTCCTGTCCTACCCCTAGGTTCTTCAGAACCACTTTTTTTTTTTTAGATTCCATATATATGTGTTAGCATACGGTATTTGTTTTTCTCTTTCTGACTTACTTCACTCTGTATGACAGTCTCTAGGTCCATCCACCTCACTACAAATAACTCAATTTCGTTTCTTTTTATGGCTGAGTAATATTCCATTGTATATATGTGCCACATCTTCTTTATCCATTCATCTGTCAATGGACACTTAGGTTGCTTCCATGTCCTGGCTATTGTAAACAGAGCTGCAGTGAACATTGTGGTACATGACTCTTTTTGAATTATGGTTTTCTCAGGGTATATGCCCAGTAGTGGGATTGCTGGGTTGTATGGTAGCTCTATTTTTAGTTTTTTAAGGAACCTCCATACTGTTCTCCATAGTGGCTGTATCAATTTACATTCCCACCAACAGTGCAAGAGGGTTCCCTTTTCTCCACACCCTCTCCAGCATTTATTGTTTGTAGATTTTTTGATGATGGCCATTCTGACTGTGTGAGGTGATACCTCATTGTAGTTTTGATTTGCATTTCTCTAACGATTAGTGACGTTGAGCATTCTTTCATGTGTTTGTTGGCAATCTGTATACCTTCTTTGGAGAAATATCTATTTAGATCTTCTGCCCATTTCTGGATTGGGTTATTTGTCTTTTTGATATTGAGCTGCATAAGCTGCCTGTATATTTTGGAGATTAATCCTTTGTCAGTTGCTTCGCTTGTACCTTTATTTACTTTAATATTCTGAGATTTGGTGAACAAGAGCATATTTGCCCTGCCCTCTCCTTTGTGACTATCCTGTAGATTTTCACAGGTTCCCTCCCAGCCTCCCCCAGGGGTCTGGCCATGACCTTTCATTACAGAAGGTCTGCGTACGACTTTTCATTACAGAAGCCTCACCTGGCCATGTTCACTGGGTTGAAACTAGTCAGGACTGGCAAAAAGACGGCTGGGTTATCCATGCAGTAGTCCATGTGGCCTGCCACAAAGGGAGCCTAGTGGTAGGGAGAGAGAGGAGGGTTCGATGAGGGGGGTTACTCTAGTGCTGCCCGAGGCCCACGTACATCAGAATCCCCCCCCCCCGCCACATGCTTGTTTAAGTGCAGATTCTGGGCCCAGTTAAAATCTACTGGATCTGAATTTGAAGGGGAGAGCCCATGGGCCTACATTTTTTTAAATTAATTAACTATTATTATTATCGACCACACCGTGCAGCTTATGGGACCTTAGTTCCCCAACCAGGGATTGAACCCGGGGCCCTGGCAGTGGAAGCGCTGAGTCCTAACCACTGGACCGTCTAGGGAATTCCCTAGACCTACATTTCTAACAGGTTCTCCCAAGGAAATCTTCCACGTGGTGAAGTCTGAAAATACAGAACTAAACTGTCAGCTCCATGAGGTCAGTGTCCTGCTCTCCTTGTGTGCCTCATTCCACATCTAGCCCTTGCTGGGGTCCAGGTCCTGCTCAGTGAATTCGGAGAGTCAGAGCTGCACAGCTGAGTGGAAACTCAGGGTCATCTAGCCCAGTGCTTCTCAAACAAACTACCTGGGAATCTTGCTAAAATGCAGATTCAGACTCAGTAGGTCTGGTGTGGGGAGGCCTGATATTCTGCATTTCTAACAGATCCCAGGTGATATTGATGTTGCTGGTGTAAGGACCACACTTTAAGTAGCAAGGGACTAGTCCAGGGTCAGCTTTTTCTGTAAAGAGCTAGAAAGCAAATATTTTTGGCTTGTGGGCCCTACGATCTCTGTCCAATGACTCAGCCTTACCACTGAAGTGTCAAAGTAGCCATGGACAATATGTAAACACAAATGGCTGAGTTCCAGTAAAACTTCACTGACAAAAACAGGGAGCAGCTGGATTGACCTGCCAACATAGTTTGCTGACCCCTGGACTACTCTATCTATTTTGATTGTTGAATGGATGGGTACACAGTTATTGTGGGATAAGATCCCTTCCCCCTTGTCCCACATTCATGCAACTGGATCCTAATTAGTGACAGTAAAATCAAAATTCCTTACACAAGCCCTTTCTGTTTTCTAGCTAAATCTAGATAAATCTTGTTGATTTATCTTCCATGCTGTTCCACTCCTACTCCCTGCCTTCCTATAAAATTGATCCACCCAGCCTGTCTTCACACTCACAAAGAGTCCCACTGAAATGCCGATGACAATCACCCTCTTCTTCCCAGCAGCCACCTAGGAGAGGAGGATGGGTGAGATAGTGCCACCAAGAGGATTCTAGGGTATAAACATATTGTGTGGGCATGTCAGGGCCAGGATGGGGTGGGGGTGGCTGGAAGGGAGTTGGGGGGGCAGGGAGGAGGCAGGGGATGGGCTTTGGCTGGATGCTGGGGCTTTGATGTCCCCACGAGAAGGAACAGACAGAGGTCTCTGGTTGAGTGTCAGTGGAAAACACAGACTTCTTCAGTTCCTCGATCCCATCCAGGGCACTATCTTCCATCCCCTCCCTAGAGGCCATCACAGACCTAAGAGGACAGACTCAAGGTCAGTGGCACTGCTTGGGAAGCAGAAGCCTATGGTTTATTAGGGCTGCTTTGGGAAAAGGAAATGAAGAGAAAACTATCACTGAATGGGCACCTACCATTTGCTGGGCACCATGATAAACACTCTGTAGGGTTGAAAAACTTAAATACCTATGAGGGCTAGTCAGGCAACGTAAGTATGTGAAGTGGAAAGCAAACCGGACACAATCTCCACCTGAAAGCATTCAAATTCAGTTTCTAAAAGACGCTAGTTAGGCCAAACAAAATATTTATAGGCCAACCTGGCTTACCTGTCACCTCCTGCAATGAGGTAGGTGTAAAGAGGTTTCTGTCCTAAACCTTTCAGCAGCTGGTTAAAGGAGACCTGCCAAGTCGGAGAAAACATGAAGTAGTAATGACAGGGAAGGAACAATTATCTTGGATTTTCAACACCTTGAGGGTAGAGGCTGTATAATGATTCTCTTAGGTCAGTGCTTAAGCCAGTACTGCTTGGAATCTGACTCTTAAATATGCTGCTTGGAGATGACGGATTAGGGGTGTGTGGGATGTAGAGACATTGGCAATAGACTGGTGGGGCTCAGATGGGCTCAGAAGAAATGGGACTCCATGTTGAGATAGCTTTTGGAGAAGAAAGAGAGCCGGAGCTGGAGGCGGTCCACCTAGGAGCTTAGCTATGAAGAGCTTTATGGTCCTGAGGTTCACCCAAGAAGGCAGACAGAGCAAAACCGGCAATCAAAGTATTCACCGACATGAGGAATGCCATCCTGCCAGAGGTACCCCTCCACTCAGCCCCACCAGCGCCCCCCTCAGGCTCCTGAGAAAAGAAAAATGCCTAGGTCTCCAGGACCCAGCTGAGGTTGGGAGAAGCATATTCTCTTTTTGGTTGGTAACAGAACCCGCCTCTAATCCCCAAAGCGAACAGAACATAGAGAATATGGTGTAGCAGAAAGAACCTTGGATTTGAGAAAGAAACTTCAGTCTGACCCCCAACTCTGGTTTAGCTACTTATTCAAACCCTTACTGGACTTCCCTGGTGGCACAGTGGTTAGGAATCCACCTCCCAGTGCAGGGGACACGGGTTTGATCCCTGGTCCAGGAAGATCCCACATGCCGCGGGGCAACTAAGCCCGCAAGCCACAACTCCTGAGCCCGCATGCATAGAGCCCATGCTCCACAGCAAGAGAAGCCACCGCAATGAGAAGCCTGCACACCACAACGAAGAGTAACTCCCACTCGCCACAACTAGAGAAAGCCTGCGCGCAGCAACAAAGACCCAACGCAGCCAAAAAAACCCCAAAAAACCCTTACTTATTCCAGAAAGGACTGAAAGCAGCTTTGTCATAGATAGATAGAAAGAATCAGCATTATCTGGCAATTATTAGCTGGGTGTATTTGGGCAAGCTACTGTGATTATCTTAAGTCTTTGTTTTCCCATCCGAAAAAAAATGGAGACAATAACACCAACTTTACAGGTTTTTGTGAAGGTAATGGGTGTGAAAGTACACGGTCAATTATATAGTATTATGCAGTAATAGTTATTATAATTACTATTGATTAATAAGATGACAATAAGGATACAGAAGTTTATAAAAAGGAAAAATAGAGACCAAGAAAAGAGAAAAGTAGAGGGAAATACGAATTTAAGCAGGGAGCAGGTGGAGAGTTGGTACCTTCAGCACTTCCTGAACTTTTCCAGCCACTTATACCTTGGTGGTCTGAGTTGACTCACTGTTGAGTCACTGGAGGCAACAGGCAGGCATCAGCAGCCAAGAAAAGGACAGTGGATTGGGGGGGGGCGGTGGAGGGGCTCTCAGACCATGGTCTGAGAGAGCAGAGGTTGAGGTGGAGTGGGGTTGCAGTGGGCATCGTTACCTGCAGTGTCCAGGAGATGGGTCTGGGTCACCTGGCATGTGGGCATGACTTGTCCCTCCTCCTGGAGGATCTCAGCATCACATTGCCCCAGCAATCGAACAATCTGCTTGGCATCTGCTTTGTCCAGATCCCGGGTCAGTGGGTCTGACTTCTCTGTGATGGGCAGGGCTGCCTCATACCCAGACAACTAGAGGGAAGGGGGGACAAGGTCAATGGCAGGGAGCCTCATTCACGTCTGCTGAACTGGAGGTGGATGTGGCAGCAGGCACAGTATTGGGGGACACACACACACACACACACACACACACACACACACACACAAAACATTTAGCCTGCACTTGGTACTCTGGGCCTATCAAAGAAAGAAAGTCAGGAAGGAAGATGGGAAGGAGGACGGGGAAAGCAGAAAGCCAGGGTGCAGGGAAGTCCAGATGACACAGGATTCTAGGAATCAGCACAGAAGGCCAACAGGGAGAAAGGGTCTCATCTCCCACTTGCCAGGCTCCGGGGTCTCAATCACACGTTGAAACCTACCTCTTCAGCCACATAGCCCCTTCTGTCACACTGACTCTGCTTCCAGTTGGCAAGGCCTTATCTGAGCCACAGTGATGATTAACCCAAGTACCCTGGCCTCTCTGCACACCTCTGCCTGTACCCTTTTCTGGTTACTAGGTCCCCAATCCTCTGGTCACCCCACAGGGCCTCCCCAGGTCCCTCTTTACAGGCACCCAGACTCCCCAGCCTCTGGTTGTCCCTGAAGAGGAAGACGTGAGGTTCATTACTCTTGCCCTTCAGACAATGCCCTCTTCTCTGGAGGGCCTGGAGCCCCGAAGGACAATACCCAGGCCCAGGGCAAAAAGAATCCCTGGGCATGAGTGCTCTGGAACCAGGATGCATCAGGAGGCCAGAGATCAGGGTTCTCAGGGTCAGCAGAGGTCAGAGGACCTGGGCCATGGCTTGATCACATGCTCAGCACACACAGTCCTCCCTGTCCCACTTGCCCCATTTCACTCTCCTCTCAGAAGGACAGCAACAGAAGCTTCAGAGCCCCAGGGGTGCACGCACTGAACTGGATATTACAGGGGAAAGTGCCACAGAAATAGAAATACTGCAATGAGAATTAGAAACCAAAGTATCTGCCCTAAATACAAGTTTAGCTAACATTTATTTACACTGAACAATGCATTTTCACATAGAGTATCTCATCAGATACATTAAGAAGATATTGAAAAGAATGAAATAATGCCATTTGTACCTAGAATTTATCATACTAAGTGAAGTAAGACAGAGAAAGACAGATATCATATGATATTACTTATATGTGGAATCTAAAAAAATTATACAAGGAACTTACAAAACAGAAATAGACTCACAGACATAGAAAACAAACTTACGGTTACCAAAGGGGAAAGGTGGGGGGGAGGGATAAATTAGGAGCTTGGGATTAACAGATACACACTACTATATATAAAATAAACAACAAGGACCTACTGTAGAGCAGAGGGAACTGTATTCAATACCTTGTAATAACCTATAATGGAAGAAAGTCTGGAAAAGAATAAATGTATATATGAATCACTTTATTGTACACCTGAAACTAACACTTTGTAAATCAATTACAGTTCAATTTTTTAAAAAAAGATGATGATATTGACACCCTCACTTTTCAGATGATGAAACTGAAGCTCAGAGAAGTTAAGTTAGTTGCTGAAGATCACACAGCTGACAGAATTGGGACTCACACCCAGGTTCTCACTTCAGATCTCATGCTCAACCAAAGCATGAAATAACTTAAGGATTTACATGTTTATTGAATAAATGAAGTAACTAACAAATTGGTGCAATTAATAATAATCTCGCATTCACACAGTGTTATAAGCTTTATAAAGATCGTTCCCCAATATTGTCTCATTTGATCCTCACAACAGCCCTGTGAGGTTTTGGATGCTCTGATTTACAGGTGGGAAACCTGAGACTTAGATTAACCTCTTTGTCTAAGGCCACACAGTAAGTCCCAGAGCTAAGACAAGAAACAGGTCGTCTCTCTTTAAATTTCCCCTATAAACCCAGCACTCTTAATAATCTTCGTATCTCCAGCTATTAACATGCCAGACACATAGAGAACGCTCAATAAATATTTGCCTAATAAATGAAAGAATGACTGAGAGAATAAAGGGAATCAATATCAGATTATGAATGGGGAAGATACTTCAAAGCTGACGCAGTCTACAAGTCAAAATAATTATGTCCATCATTCTGTCCCCTCCCGCACCGGAGGTGGAATTCCACTTCCCAACTCGTCTAATTCCATCTGGGGAGGGAGAGGCCTCCCAGGTGCCTGAGACCCTCGCACCTGCGCCTCTCCCGACATCCCCCCGCCCCCCACGCCCCTGCCGGGGCTTATCACACAGAGCCGGGATCGGGAGCTTTGGGGGCCCGCGAGGCCGCCAATGAGAGGGTCGTGGGAGGAGTCCCGAAAGAACCGGGTTGGGGGGGCGTTGATGACGGCGGCGAGAACCCCAGCTGGGCGGGGCGGGCCCGCACGTCCCGGCCGGGCTGCGGCGGAGCGACGGGGGCCAGCTCTGCAGAAGGCGGCGGCTGGCTCGCCGGGACGGTCACATCTGCTGCAGGGGCCGGCGGAGGCAGCCGCACCGCCTCCCGCTCCGGGGACCCAGGCCAGCCTCCGGGCCGCGCCGGCACCGCCCCCTACTCTCGGACAGACTGCGCGGCCGGTCGGAGCTCGGGGGGCTTCGCAGCCCCGCGGCCCGCGCCCGCTACGCCTCCGCCCTCTGCCCGCAGCTCGGTCCAGCGCCGCCCGCCTCGCCGGGCCCGCGCCGGGATGGGGTAGGGACAGCGCCACGGAGTCGGGCGATGGGCCGCCCTCTGGGCACCGAGCAGCCCCCCGAGGCCTGAGCGACCGCGAGGACCGGCGGAGGTGGGTGTGGGCAGAGCAGAGCCGCGCACCAGGGGCGCCGGGATGTGGCGGCGGCCAGGAAGGCATGGGGAAAAGGGGGGCTCTGGGGCTGCTGTGGGCCGTGGGGAGCCCGGGAGAGCTGCTGCCCACCCGCTCGTTCTGGCAAGTCCTTGACCCTCCCACAACTCCTGCCACCTCCAGGACCCCCGCCTGGATGTCAACCGGATGCCCCAGTGCCTCCCAGCGGACTCGGTGGGGACCATGGCTTCGCTAATGCCCCTCTCCCCATATCTAAGCCCCACTGTCCTCCTGCTGGTCAGTTGTGACCTGGGCTTTGTACGAGCAGGTGCGTAAAGGGGGAGAGGGTGGGAGGTAACCAGAGTTAGTCTGTGGGTGGAACCTGTTAACCGGTTAACGCATTGGCACCCGCAGACCGGCCTCCCTCTCCTGTGAATGTGACAGTCACTCACCTCAGAGCCAACTCGGCCACTGTGTCTTGGGACGTCCCAGAAGGCAACATCGTCATTGGCTACTCCATTTCCCAGCAAGTATGAATCACCCTTCTGCTACCCCAACCCATATCCTTGGATCTCTGAACATTCCTTCTGTCACCTCCCTCCCCACCCGAGCTCCCCTCCCAGCTGTGGGAGAATCTGGGAGCTGGGATTCCCTAGCTCACGCTGCCCTTTTCACCCTTACTCCCTTGGAGTGCTTGGATGTTCAGGAGGTGGCCTGGGACCAGGGTGAGGCTGTCCTCCTCTCTCATCAACTCCCTGCAGCGACAGAATGGACCGGGGCAACGTGTGATCCGGGAGGTGAACACCACCACTCGGGCCTGTGCCCTCTGGGGCCTGGCTGAAGACAGTGACTACACAGTACAGGTCAGGAGCATCGGCCTTCGGGGAGAAAGCCCCCCAGGGCCGCGCGTGCACTTCCGAACTCTCAAGGGTTCTGACCGGCTACCCTCAAACAGCTCGAGCCCAGGTGAGGGTCTCAGGTATTCCTCGCTCCCTAAAGCTTTGGATTCTCTGGCTCTTTACCTGGTCTTTGGTCTCCTGTTTACTTCCCCAAAGCAAGCAGCCATCTAGCTTAGATGAATAGAAGGATGATTTAATTCATTGTACTGCCAGGAAAGGAAGGAAAGCAGGTTGGCAGGGGACCGGGTATAGACAGGCTGGTAATGAATTCCTTGGGGGAAGGGCTTTTAAGCTTCCTTTTACCCAGCCTCAGTTCACAGCAGCTGCAGCCTGCATGAGTGAGTATCTGACCTGCAGCCCCCTGGCTTTTTGGTCTCTAACCACCTGTCCACCAACAGCTTCCCAGAGAGGGGCTACCAGTGGCAACGCTGTGATGGGTCTACCTTGGCTCTAATCCCCAGCATCTCCAACCTTAACTGTCTGCACAGACATAGCTCTCTAGCTGCTCCCTGTAACCTGGGGTCCGTCTCCTTCCTTCACAGGTGACATCACAGTGGAGGGTCTGGATGGAGAGCGACCTCTGCAGACGGGGGAAGTGGTCATCATTGTGGTGGTGTTGCTCATGTGGGCTGGTGAGTAAGCATCTGGACAGGGGACCGTGGATTGAGTGGGGCTCAGCGAAGGTGGGAGTTGGTGAAGGTTGTTGGGAGAAAAGGGGGTGAGAGCAGTGGCGTGGGGAGATGTTTCGTTGAGAGGGATGAGCAGGAAAAGTTTGAAGAGAGGGAGAGGAGGCTTTTGGGAGCCCAGAGAGGATGATGAAGAAGGTGGTGCTTGTGCATGGGGACGAGGAATTCAAAGATTTTCTTCTCGGATTTTCTAGAAACTGTGTGGGTATCTCACTGCCTTTCGAGGCTGTGAGTGGGGAGGTCAAGATCAAGGTTCAGATTGTATTGTTGTGTTTCAGCTGTAATTGGGCTATTCTGCCGTCAATATGACATCATCAAGGACAATGACTCCAACAATAACCCCAAGGAGAAGGGGAAGGGACCAGAACAGAGTCCTCAGGGAAGGCCAGTGGGGGCGAGACAGGTAATGTGCGGCCAGAGAGGGAGGGAAGGGTGATTTTGCCTCTAGAAGCAGTAAGGGAAAGGGAGGAGGGCCACAGAGGGGCAAGAGAAGACGGATAATGGAAATTTGGGATGGAGGAGGCTATCGCCTTCCTGAAATTAGAGACTCAAGCCATCTTCTTTCACAGAAAAACTCACCATCCATCAACACCATTGACGTATGAGTGAAGAAACAGAACCAGAAGACAGATGCACTAACATCTTGGGGATGGGGATGGGGTCAGGGAGAGCCCAAGATGGTGATTTGCCCAAGACTGAAGCATCCCACAGTCTCCCAGAGGGTAATGACACTCCCACAATCTCAGGCCTGGTATCCATTCTCTTTCCACTGTGAGCAGGGCCAGAAGGTAGGTCTGTTAGGGTCTGAGCCCCTGGACCTGGGGAGTGGATATCAGATGGGATACATCCTTCCATCCCCCAGGTCCAGGAGAGAGTCACTTGTTCAACCCTATCCCATTAGGTCCCAAATGGGGCCCCCATTTCACCTGTATCAGAACCCTTGGCATCCCCAGCTGCCCCCACATCTTGCCTCTGGGTCTCAGAGAGGAGTGTTTCTGTGGGTACTCCACCTCCCCCAGCAAATAAAAGGAATTATCTGGGCCTGGAGACAGATGCTGCACTGCACTACTCCAATGTCTTCCATGGAGCCTCAGGTGCTCCCCCTGTCACCTGGCAGCCCCTTCAGCTGCTGGTGATCTCACCCCTTGGACATTTTTCCAATAAAGTTTCTTGGACAAACTGGAGCTGACTGTATGGGATACTGTCTAGTATGCTGAACACTTTTCTCCACTGTCTCTCCCCTGACTACGAGGGCACCACCACCAACTTGACAGGAGCCGACTCTTATCTGAAGGTGTTTGCTTTGGTTCTCCAGCCTGGAATTGGGTGGAGCAGAGCCAGAAAGAGGCATAGGAAACCAAGGCCGTAGATCCTTTTCCTTTTCTGGGTGAGAAGGGGGAGCAGGGAAAAAAAAGTATATAAATTCTTCAAGTACTAGTGGAAACTAAGGTTATGGCACATGAGAGGGCCAGTAGCCTTTTTATCATCACTGCCTACATTGGCAGCCCAGCTCCTCACTATTTATTCCTCTGATTTCATCAACCCTGAGCTAATTTTCAGAAAAGGACCGAACAGGGTCTTGGGACAAATGAAAGAACAGCTACACTAATGGATCCCTGGGTGCCAAGTGTTCCTCTCCCGTGCATTTCTGTGCCTATTCTTCCCTGCCCTTGCTTTCCCTTTTGTCTGTATGTCTCTCTGTTCATTCGGTCAAAGTCAGTAATAATTGTAAAGAATAAATGAGTTTATATTCATTCTCGGCCATTATATCCAGAGGAGGATTCTGGAAATAAAACTGGGGTTGGAACTCTCTTGTCAAAATAATTATAATTTGGGGGATTTCCCTGGTGGCGCAGTGGTTAAGAATCCGCCTGCCAATGCAGGGGACACGGGTTCGAGCCCTGGTCCGGGAAGATCCCACATGCCATGGAGCAACTAAGCTCGTGCGCCACAACTACTGAAGCCCGCGTGCCTAGAGCCCATGTTCCGCAACAAGAGAGGCCACCGCAGTGAGAAACCAGTGCACGAAAAGGAAGAGTAGCCCCCGCTGGCCGCAACTAGAGAAAGCCTGTGCACAGGAACAAAGACCCAAAACGCAGCCAAAAATAAATACAATTTTAAAAAAACATTACTATTAACAAAAAAAAAAGAATTATAATTTGGGCTCTGGGACCTACTTGTTTCCTGTGAAAATAGGGACTGTCCTCTACTTTTTCCTAAGTTCCACGGGGAGGTTGGTGCCAGTGAAAGAAACACCTGTTGACGTTTGCAAGCACTCTGGGAAAGACTTCAGAACTCAGAATCTGTCTGGACAGCATATGCTACACTGTCTGGAAGGTAACAGTCTTCTCCACGTATGATCCTCCGAGAGGTGGCTTATGAATAACTCTCCTTTTCTGCATCTTGATCTCTCTGGTATGTTACAAGAAATTAGACCAATAATTCTGAAAGGGACCCCAATCCAAACAAAGATCAAGAAGTCAGTCAGTATCTTTTAAACCTAACCAAGCTCCAACCCCGGGTTTCACAAGAGTACACCTGTCAGGTGAGCCAAGCTCTGGTCTGCCCTCTGCCCTAAACCATAGAAGCATCCTGATCTAAGCAGCAGTCTTAAACTCACCATTTTCCAGTTCAAAAGTAGGGTGTTTTACCTCTCTTTGATCACTGCTTCCAAAGCACATATCTCTCAGACTCTGGATACATCATCATTTCTGGGGACAGGAGTGTCACAGGGTACATAGCAGCATGGGATGGAGATAGGGAGCTAGAAGTAAGAAGGTATACAAAGGGTGTTTAAATGCAGCATCTCTGGGTTGAATCCCAGTTCCGTCCTTAACGCACTGTGTTAGCTAAGGCAAGTGACCCCTCTAATCCTGAGTCTCATGTTATGTAAAATGGGACTAATAATGCTATCCCCTTCAAAAGGTGGCTTTGAGATTAAAGGAGACAATGCATGTACAACACTTTGCACGGTACCTGGCAGATACACACTGAGTATTCCCTGTTACCCATCGTTATCAGCCTTGTGATCCTGTGCAAGTTACATAACCTATTTAGGATCAATTCCGTCAACTGTAAAAGGCCTATAATAGCAACTGCTCTGCTTTCCTCCAGGGTTGTGTGGATTATAAGAAGGCACTCTGGGCTTCCCTGGTGGCGCAGTGGTTGAGAATCCGCCTGCCGATGCAGGGGACACGGGTTCGTGCCCCGGTCCGGAAAGATCCCACATGCCGCGGAGCGGCTGGGCTCGTGAGCCATGGCCGCTGAGCCTGCGCGTCCGGAGCCTGTGCTCCGCAACGGGAGAGGCCACAACAGTACAACAGTGAGAGGCCCGCGTACCGCAAAAAAAAAAAAAAAAAGAAGGCACTCAGCCACGCTTACGTACATCGAACAGCTAGAGAGACTGCGATTACGTAGGACCCCGGAGATTGCGAAAGGCTTGTGGGCGTGGCTGGAGTTTGGGTTTGCATGCCACGATGGGATTGGTCGAGGAGAGAATTCATCAAGCCCTCTGGGGGTGGTGGGTCCCTCCCTAGACCTCACTGCGGCTGCGCGCGTTCTGTTTTGCTTCGCTGCGAGCCTACGCGGTGACCTTGCGACGCGTGTGGCGCTCAGGTCGTTTCTGCGTCAGCGGCTGCCGCTGCGGCTGCGTGGCGTGTTGTCCAGGTAACCACGGGAGTTGTCCGCTGTCTGTTGGCATCTGAGAGACAGGTGTTCGTCATGCAGTTGAAGCACCTGAGGACCCTGCTGAGCCCTCAGGTGAGGAGTCGCGTGCTTCTTCCCTCCCTCGCCCGCCTTAATGTTGCAAGAAAAGTGGGGGACTGAAGTTTAAAAGCGTTGAGCGCCTACTGTGTGCAGAAGACCGAAGGCTATAGTTGTGATTCGGACTCTGCTACGTCCGTAGAGTGTTGAGTAGGTGAGATGGAGTGCTGAGCACCGTAGCTTTCATTTCGTTCCATTTAACGAATCGGTTGTGTACCAGGTCCCATGGTGGGGCTCCAGGGGATCCAGAACTTGCTCAGTTGTTGCCCCTGCCTTCAAGAGGCTCGTACTAGAGGCAGAGGCGCACGTGTAAACAACGAACATTAATCTACACCTCTCAAGCGCTTTAGGTGTAAGCCCCACCTAAAGGAGTGCAGACGACCACACCGTTCGTTCTGATGGTGAAGATCTCAGATTCAGAAGAGGCTGGACACTGGGGGAGGAGCCCTAGAACATGGTGAAGAAAGGCTGGGTTTCGGAGTCAGGAGGCCAGAATTCAAGTCCTAGCGCCCCACTACTTTAAATAAATGACCTGATGCCCCTGACTTTAGCCTTTATCACACAGGCTCTCTGAGCACTCACCCAAACTTCTACATTTGGAAAACGGGAGTAATAATAATCGCAGCCTTAGAGGGTTAGGGGGAAGAATTAAAGGAAGTAGTATACACAAGAGAACGTTGTAAACTGAAAAGCAGCGTGAAAACTGATAGACAAGAGAGAAGGACATTCAAAATGCAAAGGACAAAATAATAGAAAGCTAATAAGGATATCTGTCATAACTGAATGTTTAAGGTGTACCAGGGCAGCATAAGTAAAGAAGCTAGTGTTGTGGATTATGGAGTCAGACACACATGGATTTAAATCTTGGTTCTGCCACTTAAACTGTGTTTCTAAACTTGAGCAAATTACTTAACCTTTCTGTGCCTCAGTTCCCCCATCTGTAAAAGATGCATAATAATAGCTTCTACCTCAGTTATGAGATTAAATGAGATAATGCGTATCAAGCACTTAGCAAAGTGCCCAGTCCATGCTTGTTAAAGGTTAGCAATTATTCTGTTCTCTACCTCATGTAATCCTCACTTCAGTCCTGTGAGGTACATATTGTAGAGAAAGGAGAATTGATTGATTATGAGAATCAGGAAGGCTTCACAGAGAATGTGGCTTTAAGAGAAGGAAATTAGAACAAAAGAGAGGTGTGCTCATTGCTCAGTAAACTGTTCTCTGAATCTGTATTTCTAAAATTCCTTTACCCTAATGGAATAATTGGAAATGAAATCTTCCTTCAATCTTTCAAAATAAGATGATGTCACGATGCAGGTAAGGGCTGAATGCCCAGGATTGGGCAAAATGATTAAGGAAGATGATTGGCAACAACTGATAAGCCCTCTACCCATCTAACCTAATTTAGTCAAGAGTTGGAGGGAGTTAAAGGTGGTGGTGTGGCTATTTTCTGACTCCGGTTTGAGGATTTTGATGAAAAATGACTTTTTTACCTCTGACTTTGGAAGTGGGTAGGTTAGGAGTAAAAAGTAACAATGTTTTAAGCCAGGGCTCTAGAGCCCAAGTAGTTAAACAATTGGAGCAGAAATTAAATTTTTTATTTCAAGGAGGGAAATCCTTAGTGCAGAACCACACACCACCAGGGCTGGTGGTGGAAGGGACAGACATGGCAAGAATAATTCACTGGGAGTTGATCGCTTCTAACTTGGGCTTCTGTGAAGTGGATTGTTAAGGAAAAAAAGAGACAAAAACCAAAGTGGCATTGTTTATCCTACGTCACAACTCTGATTATTTTACTTACCATTCCAGAACTTTCACTGTCTCTCCCTTTCCTACCAAATAAGCCCAAACTCAGCCTAGCTTCAAAGACCCTTGTTGAACTGGCCTCTGTCTGTTCTTCCTGCCCTACCTCCTCTATTCTGCTATTTACAATATAGTTTCAGCTAAATTAAATTACTGTTTATTGACCAGAACTTGCCATTGCTCATGCTATTCCTTCTACCTCAGGTAATTTCCCTACCTAACTGTATCCACTCTTCATAGCTTAATGTTGATCATTTAAGTGGAAAATTATCTCAGACTTTTCCAAACTATTACAGTGCTTTATATGTGCCTCTCTTATGGGACTTTTCCCATTTTTTTGTACCATCTTATTAGATCCTTGGGCAGGGACCATGTTTTGCTCTTTGTCTCTCTCTTAGCCCTTGACCAAGTGTCTTTTTTATTAAGGTACTCAAAAAACATTAATTGAATGAATGGCTAAAGACCAAAACTTTGCATTTATTTCAGTAGCAGATCTGGGGAATGAGGGAATAAGGAGGCCACTGCAGGGACACATTGGTACAGTTGATTTACCGTGTCACCTCTTAGTGCATTTGCATTATGGGTTTCTAGAAGCACTTTGTTCTCACCATCCAGGGCTCTATGGCCTTGGAGACCTGGATGGATTATGGGCATCTCTTTGTTTTAAGGACTGTGCTAGAAGGAAAATTGACCAGAGTCACACTAGAAGTAATGGAACTAGAAATGCTTTTGGCATTCTAGACCAGCACCTGGGTTTATTTTTGCCCCTTTGCTTCTGCAGGATGGAGCTGCAAAGGTCACCTGCATGGCATGGTCCCAGAACAATGCCAAATTTGCTGTCTGCGCAGTGGACCGAGTGGTGTTGCTGTATGATGAACATGGGGAGCGAAGAGATAAATTCTCCACCAAACCAGCCGACATGAAGGTGAAGGGAATATTCATGTGTACCTTAATCTATTGATGGGACCCTATAAATCTAGAAAACTTCCTATCCTGCTTCCTAGTCACAGGCATAGGAAATGGCCCGCCCTTCCTTTTCTCAGTATAAAGCCCTCAAACCCACTACAGTCACACAGGCACCTTTTCTTCTTTTTTTTTCTTTTTTTAGATTAGAGCCTAGTATTCTTTTTTTATATATAAATTTATTTATTTATTATTTATTTATTTGTGGCTGCGTTGGGTCTTCGTTGCTCCGTGAGGGCTTTCTTTAGTTGTGGCAAGCGGGGGATACTCTTCGTTGCAGTGTGTCGGCTTCTCATTGTGGTGGCTTCTCTTGTTGTGGCTCCCGGGCTTAGTTTCTCTGTGGCATATGGGATCTTCCCGGACCAGGGCTCGAACCCATGTCCCCTGCATTGGCAGGCGGATTCTTAACCACTGTGCCACCAGGGAAGTCCACCTTTTCTTCCCTTTTAAGGATACTCATTATTTCTTTTTCTTTCCTTTTTTCTTTTTGACTCTTAGTATGGCAGGAAGAGCTATATGGTGAAGGGCATGGCTTTTTCTCCTGATTCCACCAAGATTGCCATAGGACAGACTGACAACATCATCTATGTCTACAAGATTGGAGAAGATTGGTGAGGATAGAGACTGGGAGATGGGGTGTCCCAGAGAAGAAGGGAAAGGCAGGAAGAAATGCCTCACTGGGAAGGGGGAATAGAGAGGATGAGGAGCCAGCTGGGGCTTGGAAGGCAGAGGCCTTCTGGAGTCTGTTGTTGTAGCTTCCCTACCTTTGCGTGCACCACGTGTTCTATGATCCCATCCCTGGAAGAGTCAGTCTTAGATCAACAAGGAGGTCCTGTAAGATCCTGGGGAGCCCAGAGTGATGTTTTGTCTTTGTTATTCTTCCAAAGCTACTCAGGCTCCTTTGAGGGCTTCTATGGAGTGGTAGGAAACACTAGCGGGCCAGGGAAGGTATCTACAATTCCTCCCCTCCCCCAGCATCATTTGTGGCCATTTATTCATGGAAGTGGTTTGTAATATGCTTCCCTCCTTTTATTTGACAGGGGTGACAAGAAAGTCATCTGTAACAAGTTCATCCAGACGGTAAAGTTCAAACCAGTCCCTGGGAGATTAGGATGAACAAGCATGTATCAGTATATCGGCTTATAAATACAACCAAAAGTTGCATTTGTTAACATCTGGCTCTGACTTTTCCTACTGCGCGAACAGTACTGCCTGGCTGCTCATCCCCCTGTGCTTTCCTCCTTAGAGCCCAGTTGTGTCCCCTCCTCTCCTTCCCTACAGGTGGTTGGAGTGGTGGCATGTGGTGGGCTGTTCAGGCTCAGGTTGTTATCAAAGTGCTAACATACATAGACAGGTTTATCCTTTTCATTCTTTCTTTCTTACAGAGTGCTGTTACTTGTCTGCAGTGGCCAGCAGAACACATCATTGTCTTTGGACTGGCTGAAGGGAAGGTAAAGGAGGGAAGAGAAACACGGGAGAGATTGTGCATGGGGATAATGGTTTTGGAAAGAGGTATATGGTTAATCTTCTCCCTTAGAGTCAAGTTGTGTACTGGGGAGACTACCCAGGGAACAGTTTTTGTTTTTTTCTTTTTCTTTCCTTAGGACCTGGGTGAAATTGAAAGTAGCCTAACCAGACTTTTGTCCATTCTCCCATTTTCAGGTTCGTTTAGCAAACACCAAAACTAATAAATCATCTACCATCTATGGGACAGATTCTTACGTGGTGTCCCTGACAACGAAGTGAGTAAGGAAGAGCGGTATCCCAAA
The DNA here is from genome assembly GCF_025265405.1 of Mesoplodon densirostris. Classification (NCBI taxonomy): domain Eukaryota; kingdom Metazoa; phylum Chordata; class Mammalia; order Artiodactyla; family Ziphiidae; genus Mesoplodon; species Mesoplodon densirostris. The sequence continues at coordinate 21,784,793 of NC_082674.1, read as the reverse complement.
AGCTTGGAAATGGTAGGAAAAGCTATAGGGGACTCTGGACTGGGGGACCATAGTATGAAAGATGGAGAGGGCTGGTAGCAGGAACCGCAGGTAGGGTAGTGTTTGACAGACAAAGGGGACTTTCTTGGTGAGACAGGATGTTCTAACGTCTTCCTGTGTTTCTTTCCTTTCCTCCTTTTCCCCTTTTTTAGTTGCTCTGGGAAAGGAATTCTCTCTGGTCATGCAGATGGCACCATTGTTAGGTATTTCTTTGATGATGAAGGCTCTGGAGAATCACAGGTATGAATAAAGGATGCTCTGGAATAGGGGAGAAGGAAATCCCAAGAACTCTCCGAGAGGAGGTTGGACATCTAAGGAATTTAGATCATGGTGCTGGGAGAGGAGGCTAGAGGAATGAGACCTCAGGCAGAGAGACACTTGGATGTGGCCACAGAGAGGATTTGTTTTTCGGAGGCCAGAGCTTAATATTTATGGGAAAGGATGAATCAGGTGGAAGGGACCTTGAAGCAAAGAGAAATAAAGACTCCGAGAGTAATGAAAAGTGAAAATTATTCTCATTTATGGAAAATATATATTTATGTGTATAAATTCATAGAAAAAAAGGGTTGTTTACTCTTGAGAGGGAAAATATGGGGGATTAAAGGAAGGTTCATGTTTTAATCTATGTCATTCTCTATTGTTTGAATCATTTACGTTAAGAATTACTTGTGTAATCATTAAATGTATCCCTCCTGAAATAAAGGGGCCATATGCTCCCTGTGGGCCTATACGGTATTGGTTAATGTATAGGACAGATTCCTTTGGGGGGCCTTATTAGGTGAATATTAAAGATCTGCAGACACACGTATTTTGAGGTTCCCTCTTGAACACAAGATCAGTAAGTGTGTATATATGTCATAAAAGATGTGTGTGTGAGTGTAAGACAGAAAGATAATTTGTGAAGTCTTCAGATTAAGATGTGTTAGGGTGGGAAAATGTTGGGAGAAAGATTTCTGCAGAGTAGGATTGTCAGGGTGAGTGTGTCAGATGCTAGGAATGAGAAGTTTCTGAGGTGGAGTCCTCAGAGTCAGAGTGATTGGAACCCTCTACTTCTGTCTTAGGGGAAGTTGGTGAACCATCCATGCCCACCCTATGCCTTGGCTTGGGCAACCAACAGCATTGTGGCTGCAGGCTGTGATCGGAGGATTGTGGCCTATGGAAAGGAAGGCCACGTGCTACAAACTTTTGACTATAGCCGTGACCCTCAGGAACGGGAGTTCACCACAGCTGCAGCAAGTCCTGGGGGTCAGTCTGTTGTGCTGGGAAGTTATGACAGGTGGGTCTCCTTTCCAGTTGCAGCTTCGCCTGCTTTCCCTGTGTACACTTTTCTTTAGTCCAGTTTTGCTTCTCAACAAGAGTGGGAGACTGGATCAGAATCAAGTGATTCTTAAGTTTTAATTCATGCACTTTCCTCTTCCTGTTCCCACCGTCCGTTGGCATGTCGGCAGTTCCAAGACGCACCATGCTCTTGTTGTGTCTCTGCCTCTCCCCGAGATTCCACAGCAGAATTCATCTCCACTTTCTTTGTGCTCCCTTTGCCCCTTTTCAGACCACTGGCTTAGTGTTTATCACATTATATTATAGTTTGGTGTCTGTATCTAACTGGTTAAATTGAAGAGCCCTTGAGAAGAGGGCCTATTATTCTCTTTTTTTTTTAAGTCTCCAGGGCCTAAATTAGCATCTAGTATATAATACATGCTCAAATGTTTGGTAAATGAATGAATGAATGAATGATGGAATGGTGAATAAATAGCTAGAGTCTGGGTCCCATCTCCTCCTTGGAGCGCTTTTAACCCCAGCTTTGTCAGTCCTCTCTCTCTGTCCCCTTCAGTCTCATGTGTGTCTGTCTCTTCCTTTCTTTCTTCTCTGACTCCTACCATTTCTCTTTTCTTTTTCCATATTTCTCTATTGCTAACAGCTCATTTTTCTCACCAGCCACCATCTCTTTTTATTATCTCCACTCCTATCTCTCTTGCTCCATTTTACTTTTGACTTGATTTTCCCAATTTACTTCCTTTGAACACTTTTGTCCTCTCCTACTAGACCTCCCAACTTGTCTGTTCTCTTTTATTTCCTCTGTTCTCTGATGTAGCAAGACTAATTTCCTTCCATTACAGGCCCATTTTCAGTTTTTCTCAGCCTCCAACTCTTCTAAAAGCCACATACTTAATTTCAGACTTCGGGTACTCAACTGGAGCCCTCGAAGAAGCATCTGGGAAGAGGCAAAGCCCAAGGAGATTGCCAACTTATACACCATCACTGCCTTGGCCTGGAAGCGGGATGGCTCACGACTCTGTGTGGTGTGTGACTAGTAACCCCTTTCTGCTTTGGTGACTTTCTTCAAATTAAGAAAGATCCCACCTTATCCTAAAGCACTCTCTCCTGACATTAGAGCATCTCCTCTTCCCTTTTGACCACAACCTAAAACTCTGACGTTACAGGCAGGAAAGAGGAATGCATACCTTATTAGAGGCCAAATGGGACAAGAGCTTTATAGGCAGGGATGATTTCTCCCTTATATCCCATCATTATGTGATGCTCTTGAGTCCTGCAATTGCCACCTCTTTCCTGCTGGTGCTTCCAAAAGCTACCAGCCCTTTTACTGCCAACTCTTCTGTAGATTCTAGAACCTAGGGTTTGAGAGTGTCTCTGAATACCCTCTGCATGCCTGCGTATTGCGTGTGTCACCCTTTGTGCTGTCACTTCCCCTCCAGGGCACACTGTGCGGTGGAGTGGAGCAGTTTGACTGTTGCCTCCGAAGGAGCATTTACAAGAATAAGTTTGAGTTGACGTACGTGGGACCTAGCCAGGTAAGCGGCTGATAGCCTGCCACACGGAGATTTTGCCATGGCTCCCTCATCCTTGTAGTACTTCCCTGCGGTCTGGCCACAGCACAGAGTCAAATTAACCTCTGACAGAGCTGTTCTGAGGAATAGAATGTGTCAGGGCAACTCTCCGGCAACTTTCCTGCTTATTGTAAGATAAACGATTAACCACCAGGTTTAAGGGGTACAGAGATTGCCAGTTACATCTTCCTGGTTTAAAACTTCACTGCCGGGCTTCCCTGGTGGCGCAGTGGTTGAGAGTCCGCCTGCCAATGCAGGGGACACGGGTTCGTGCCCCGGTCCGGGAAGATCCCACATGCCGCGGAGCAGCTGGGCCTGTGAGCCATGGCCGCTGAGCCTGCGCGTCCAGAGCCTGTGCTCCACAACAGGGGAGGCCACAGCGGTGAGAGGCCTGCGTACCGCAAAAAAAAAAAAAAAAAACTTCACTGCCTATAGGATGGCAACTGGGGAAGTTGATAAATAGGATTATGATTCTGAATTCTTTTGTTGTAAGGCCTCTGAACTCACTGTGTATGATGTTGCAAGCTCATTTCTTAGTTTCTGAGCCCACTTTTCTCTTTTCTCTACCTCCACCCTCCTTTCCTTCATTTATTATGCATTGATTCCTTTAGTCTTCCATTTTATCCAGAAATATTTATCCATTCTTTATGTGTCAGCACTGTTAAGCATTGAGAATTCAAAGAGTTATCTGTAATACATTGTCCCTTATTTGAGAAGGTCGTTTTAGCAAAGGAGACAGACATATCAGAAAATAATACAGCACACTGTGGTAAAGTTATCATAAAAGGTTGTACAAAGAGCTACAGGAACATAGGGAGAGTGATTGGTTTAACCCAGTGGAACTTTCAGAATCGTATGTATTATAAACATCAAAAGAGATAATATATTAAAGCATTTCATAAATAGTAAAGCATTATGTAAATGTGAGGTGTCCCTTTTACCAAGAATATCCTAGGCCAGGCAAGGAAAAAAGATGTTACTTTGTTTAGTTAGCCCTGTGAAGGTGGGCGAGAGGCACAGCATGTTCACCCCTCTTTTGGATTGGGGGAAGCCTGGGGAGCTCAGACTCGTCTCCTACCAAGGTGATCGTGAAGAACCTCTCATCGGGGACCCGAGTGGTACTCAAGTCACACTATGGCTATGAGGTGGAAGAGGTGAAAATCCTGGGAAAAGAACGCTACCTGGTGGCCCACACGTCAGACACACTGTTGCTGGGGGACCTGAACACTAATCGCCTTAGTGAGGTAGGAACCAAAAATGGAGAGGTGGGGAATGGGGCATCCTGAGGTGCTACTCAGGCAAGCCAGGGTCCCTGGGGGAAGATCTCCATGGGAAGCTCTAACACTCTGGTGTTGGGGACCTGGCTTCAGGGAATGAGACCCGGGAGGCTTAGAATCCCGGCATATGAATCACCGTTGTTGGACTGTTTTTACACCATCTCCCAGAAGCACAGGGACTAGGGCAAAATCTGGCATAGCATCTCTTTTGTGCAATGTCAAAGCCTCCCCCAATCCCATCTCTCTGCATCCCCCCCTGTTGTTCTTTGAGCATTGTCTTGGATAGTTATCCACATTGTGCCTTATGTCTTTTCCCCCCTTAACAGGTAGCTTGGCAGGGATCTGGTGGCAATGAGAAGTATTTCTTTGAAAATGAAAATGTGAGTAGAGCTTGATTCACCATCACTGTCCTGATAAGCCTCCTTCTAGCTTCTGTGTAGCAGGATGGCAAGTGGCAAGGGGTTGAGAAAACAGCAGATAAAGTGGGAGGGTGAAATAGGCAGAGGAACAGAATAAACAGAAAGGTGGGTGTCACTTTGAACTCATGGTACACCTCCCTCGACTGTTTTTCTCTTTCTTCATGTAATCTTTCCACTGTATAACAATTCCATTCACCCCCAGGTATGCATGATCTTCAATGCTGGAGAGCTAACCCTGGTGGAATATGGGAGTAATGATACCCTGGGTTCTGTACGTACTGAATTCATGAACCCCCATCTCATCAGGTAACCCCACAAGGTTCTCTAAATTTTTGAAACCCAAAAGAATTCCTTTTGACTTCCATCTCCTATATCCTCAGGTTAATCTAAAATCTTCATCCCATATGGTATTTCAGAGCTCCTATTAAACATCCCAGCTACCTAAGCCCATTTTGCCTCACCTGACCCTTCATGTTTCAGTGTCCGTATTAATGAGAGGTGCCAGCGAGGAACGGAGGATAATAAGAAATTGGCTTATCTTGTTGATATTAAGACTATTGCTGTAGGTGAGTAAGACTCTCTCATAATTGTAATAACAAAATGTTTATAAAGCACTTCCATGTCACAGGATTGTGTGCAGTGGAGAATCCAGGAATCTGAGAGGCATCGGGTAAATGTGTGACCTCTTTCTTACAGTGGATATGTGAAATGTTTAAATCCATATGTGTATGTCTATATCTAGAAGTCTAGATACAGAAGGTTTGGTATGTATAGACCTGCCCATATAATTATTCACGTTCTCTAGGCGTATATCTCAGGGCTGGAAAATTGTGAATTGTAGAAAAGAACCATTAGCAAATTTAAGAATTTTCCTGTTTAGATTTCATAGGATCACAGATTCTTAGAACTGGAAGGGGCCTTCCTTTCTGTATAGTTTGTCGTTAATAAGTAGTGATGACAAACTTTATGTGCGTTTCACAAATGTTCACATTTATAAATCGTACCGTATATATTAATAGTTAATTTTTTATTGTGGAATGTTTTAAGCATAGGAAAAAAGTATAACGAATAGCATGGTATTCTCTTAAAAAGTTCAGAGAATAGCGTATCCAGGTAGTGTAGGTAGTAAGAACAGGGCTCTGGAGTCAAACCTCCCCACGTCTCTACTTACTACCTGTGTAATCTTAGGTAAATTACTTCACCTTTCTGTATCTCAATTTCCTCATCTACAAAATGGGGATAAAAATAGGACCTACTTCATATGAAAAGCACTTAGACTAGTGCCTAGTATATAATAAGAGCTTAATAAATGTTAGCTATTCATAATAATAATATTATTATTACTTGTGTACCCATACACAGTTCTGTCAAATCCTTACATTTCATTATTTTAACCTTGGATCTTTTCTCTCTTCTCTATTGATGGACATTTGTTGGTTTTTCACTGATACAGTATTTCAGTTCTCTAAGGTTTCAATTTCACTAAATATTTCCAAATTGCTCTCTGAAGAGGTTGTACCAATTTACATTCCCACCAGCAGTTACAGTTCCACTTCCTCTCCAGTGCTTGAAATTGCCTGACTTCATTATTTGGCTCAATCTGATGTATATGGAAATACATTTCATTGTTTTAATTTTTTTGTTCATTTGTTTATTGGCCATTTGGATTTCTTCTGTGAATTGCCAGTTCATATCCATTGCCTATTTTTTAAATTAGGTTGTCTTTTCTTTATTTGCGTGAAGGAGTTCTGTGTGTGTGTGTATAGGCTTTGATGGTTATTTGCATTGCAGCTCTTGTCTCAGCCTGTGGCTTGTCTTTTCTCTCCTTTTCAGCCTTTCTTAGTATTTAGACATTTTTAAGTTTAATGTAGTCCATTTTATCACTTTTTTTTTTACTGAAGTATAGTTCAATTTACAATGTTGTATATCACTTTTTAATAAATAGTTTGTGGTTTTTGAGGTCTTATTTAAGAAATCCCTCCCTACTCCCTCCTGTATTTTGGCATTTAAAATTTTGCTTTTTACCTGGAATTTATTTTTGTGCATAATGTGGGTAGGAATCTAACTTTATTTTTTTTCCATATGTTTAACCATTGTTCGAAAGTCCATTCTTCACTCACTAGTATGTAATGTCATCTCTCATAAATCAGGTTTCCATATACATATGGGTCTATTCTTAAGACATTTTTACATTTCATGAACTTTCTATTTCACATGAAGTTGCTGAGCTCAGAAATGTAAGTATCTATAATGGAAATAATAATACAGTCCAGTGGCCTAAGTTCTAAGTTCCAGTGGCCTAAGTTCTCTCAGCAGTAATGAGCTGTGAGATTTTGGACAAGTCACCTCACTCTGTATGTCTTATCTTCAATGTACATTGACAGAGTTCTTCTCTTAACCGTTTTGGGTCATCGACCCCTTTGAGTATCTAATTAAAAGCATAGATCCTTTCCCAGAAAAATATCTGCATGCATAATTTTGTATGTAATTTCAGGGTGCTCACAGAAATAGGGTCCCCACAGCTCTAGCATTCTATGGTTGTACTTATAATCGGGGCATTAAAACATGGATTTATCATTTTGCTTTTTTTTTTTTTTTTTTTTTTTTTTGCTGTACGCGGGCCTCTCACTGTTGTGGCCCCTCCCGTTGCGGAGCACAGGCTCCGGACGCGCAGGCTCAGCGGCCATGGCTCACGGGCCCAGCCGCTCCATGGCACGTGGGATCTTCCCGGACCAGGGTATGAACCCGTGTCTCCTGCATCGGCAGGTGGACTCTCAACCACTGCGCCACCAGGGAAGCCCCATTTTGCTTTTTTTTTTTTTTTTTTTTTTTGGTACGCGGGCCTCTCACTGCTGTGGCCTCTCCTGTTGCGGAGCACAGGCTCCGGATCCGCAGGCCCAGCGGCCATGGCTCACGGGGGTGCCCAGCCGCTCCGCGGCATGTGGGATCTTCCCGGACCGGGGCACGAACCCGCGTCCCCTGCATCGGCAGGCGGACTCTCAACCACTGCGCCACCAGGGAAGCCCCCCATTTTGCTTTTTAATTAAAGGAAAATTCATTTTTAAGTTGGTCTTCCCAGTAGTGGACATCCACTGGCATTTGGTCTTTAGCTTAAGCATAGGTAACAAAAGCAGGCACATTGCTTGTTGATAATGTGTATCAATAAGGCCTGTGAATGGGCTTTGTTCAAGAGACTCCCTGAAAGCACCCTAGCCAGCCCTGAGTGGTCTGTTCTAAACATGATTGTTTCTTATACTGCCTATGAAATTCAGACCAAACTAATATTCATCCTGTGCAATGACCAGCCTAACTTTAGTTAGAGGTTCCTCCTATTTTGTCTGTGTGCCTTCACCACTCTTTGTCCCTAAGTGTTCTTATGTCACTGCCACTCAAATATGCAGGTAATTCCTTGGAGCACATGATCACCAGGGTCATTTCGTTCATCAGCTTTCTCTCACTGGTGTGTTTGCTCTAATTGTGGTTCATCATGAGAACAGAAGCCAGTTGCTCCATAGCTCTGACCTGCTCTGAGACAACTCCAGGAGTCCCAGAGAGGAATCACAGTTCTTGATGAGTCTGGATCTTTTGAGTTAATAACTGCAGAGTTAAAAAAAACCTCTATAATTTTAGAAGAAATACAGCATCTTAGCAAAATTATGTTGTACTGCCCATTTACATTCCTGAGTGACATTCTCTAGACTAATGCAACATTCTTAAAGCCAGACTTTCACAGGCCACCTCATGCCTTGTATGTGATTAACCCTGTTTCCTTTACTCTCTAGTGGACCTGATTGGTGGCTACAACATTGGCACCATCAGCCATGAGAGCCGTGTGGATTGGCTGGAACTTAATGAGACTGGGCACAAGCTTCTCTTCAGGGATCGGAAACTTCGTGTGAGGAGGGTTACTAAGGCCTTAGCCATAGCCTGGTCCATAAAGGATGTGGTACTAGCTGCCAGCAGGGACTGTGGGAGGCAGGATAGGACATAATTTCTTGGGGCTATGCCATTAGCATAGCAAAAGGCACAGAAGAATCAACATTCTTTGTATCTGCTATCACCACCCATCCCATTTTACCCTTCAGGCGACTGTGTCATGATGGCACCAAAGTCAAGAGGGGAATTTGGGAGTTGACGTCTCTCTTACTATCCACAAATCTGTGCCCTCATGAAACATCCTTACACCTGCATTCCTCTTCCTCGTGCCTAGCTGACCTTAACCCACACCTGCTGCTCCAGTGCTCTTCAGCTGCACTTACCTGACGGCACTGAAGCTGGCTTGAGGACAGTCTCCCCCTAGCCCCTTATTGATTCCGATCTCAATATGGTATCACCAAAGAGTTCAACATCAGGGGCAAAAGGGACTCTCTGGTGATTTTTTGTTTCATTTTCACTGTGATGTGAAAGCCATCACAAATTTCCAGACCATTTAATTTGTCTGGTGCCCTTAGTTTTGTAATCCAGGCTGGTAACTGTGGCCCAGAGTTATTCTAAGAATGAAAGTCTGGGACTTCCCTGGCAGTCCACTGGTTAAGACTCCGCACTTCCACTGCAGGGGGTGCAGGTTCGATCCCTGGTCAAGAACTAAGATCCCACATGCCTTGCAGCGCAGCCAAAAAAAGTCTGACTTTCACCTAACTTCAATTCCTAGGGTGTAGATCTTTGCTCTTTTGATCATCTCTTATTTGGCCAGAGCCAGAATATGCCAACTCAGCATAAACTTGAAGGGTTTATGGTTGAAGATGAGTAAGCTTTGAAATTCAGCATGTACCTGACTGGTGGGTTAGCTCACCACATTTCACCATTAGGAAAATTGTCAAGATGAGAAGACACCCATATCTCCTTTTAATTGTGCTATCTCCTTCTTCCTCCTTCAGTTGCACCTATATGATATTGAAAGCTGCTCTAAGACAATGATCCTCAACTTCTGCTCCTACGTGCAGTGGGTCCCAGGAAGTGACGTGCTGGTAGCTCAGAACCGAAACAACTTGTGTGTGTGGTACAACAGTGAGGCACCTGAAAGAGTCACCATGTCCTCTATCAGGGTATGTTGACATCAGGGCACCTCAGCCATAATGTTGAGCTGATTAATTAGAACCCTGAGTAGGCTCTGAAGTCTGCTTGGTTTCTCTGCCCACCACCCATAACCTCTTTTATGGAGTTGGCAGGTGACGCTTAGACTCCTTCCCACAGTGGACCAGGCCCCAGGGCCACCCTTGTTCAGATTCCTGGCATTATATTAGACCCTTGGAGTCTGGGTCTCTATATTATAGTGGGAATTCACCAAGTCATAACATGGAGTTCCCTTAGGCTGGAAGATCCTCAATAGGAGGAATAGGTCCATATCACCTCCTTGTGGGCTGATTCTCTGTTACAAGCCATTCAGGGTTCCATTTTCTTAAGACTGCTGATCAGACCCTCTCTCCTATCCCATGACAACGTCACACACACAAGTAATATTCCAAAATCTGGGAGGAGCCTATGCAAACAGAGAAAAGAGGCGCCTATGGTAGGCCAGGATGACCGGTGTGGGTGTGGGTGGAGCACTTGGTACTTCCTTTTTGTTCTTTCTATTTCTCTTTTTTTCTCCTTTTTTGCCTCATTTTAGACTGATTAAGGTTGAGTTTTTGTGGGGGGTGGGGGGGTTGTCCTTTTCTAAATACTCTTTTTTTCACTTTTTTTGGTTTGAAGGTTATACATCCTATTTCTATAGCAGTTACCCTTAAAAGTTCACCATGTATTTAAATTAACAAAGTCTAAAGTTAATCAGCATCTCACCCCCACCCTGCACTGCAAACAATACAAGGACCATAAAAGATTAAATGGGATTACCTCCCCTTTGCCACTGTTGTCTAGTATTTTGGTTCCCTTCTGTCATCCCCAAAGTTAGACATTTATTATTTTATACAGACAGAATTTGTATAGATTTACCATCATAGTGCCAGTTTCTCTGTTCACCTTTTCCTCTTTCATTGCTGATCTTCCCTCTGGAGTTACTTTTCTTCCTCTTCTTGAAGAATATCATTTAGAAGTTTCTCTTTTTCTTTTTGAATTTTATTTTATTTTTTATACAGCAGGTTCTTATTAGTCATGCATTTTATACATATTAGTGTATACATGTCAATCCCAATCTCGCAATTCATCACACACACACACCCCACCACTTTCCCCCCTTGGTGTCCATATGTTTGTTCTCTACATCTGTGTCTCTATTTCTGCTCTGAAAACCGGTTCATCTGTGCCAGTTTTCTAGGTTCCACATATATGCGTTAATATACAATATTTGTTTTTCTCTTTCTGACTTACTTCACTCTCTATGACAGTCTCTAGATCCATCCACGTCTCTACAAATGACCCAGTTTCGTTCCTATTTATGGCTGAGTAATAGTCCATTGTATACATATACCACATCTTAATCCATTCGTCTGTTGATGGGCGTGTAGGTTGCTTCCATGACCTGGCTATTGTAAATAGTGATGCAATGAACACTGGGGTGCATGTGTCTTTTTGAATTATGGTTTTCTCTGGGTATATGCCCAGTAGTGGGATTGCTGGGTCATATGGTAATTCTGTTTTTAGTTTTTTAAGGAACCTCCATACTGTTCTCCATACTGGCTGTATCAATTTACATTCCCACCAACAGTGCAAGAGGGTTCGATTTTCTCCACACCCTCTCTAGCATTTGTTGTTTGTAGATTTTCTGATGATGCCCATTCTAACCAGTGTGAGGTGATACCTTACTGTAGTTTTGATTTGCATCTCTCTAATAATTAGTGATGTTGAGCAGCTTTTCATGTACTTTTTGGCCATCTGTATGTCTTCTTTGGAGAAATGTCTATTTATGTCTTCTGCCCATTTTTTGATTGGGTTGTTTGTTTCTTTAATATTGAGCTGCATGAGCTGTTTATATATTTTGGAGATTAATCCTTTGTCCGTTGATTCATTTGCAGATATTTTCCCCCATTCTGAGGGTTGTCTTTTCATCTTGTTTGTAGTTTCCTTTGCTGTGCAAAGCTTTTAAGTTTCATTAGGTCCCATTTGTTTATTTTTTGTTTTTATTTCCATTACTCTAGGAGATGTATCAAAAAAGATCTTGCTGTGATTTATGTCAAAGAGTGTTCTTCCTGTGTTTTCCTCTAAGAGTTTTATAGTGTCCAGTCTTACATTTAGGTCTCTAATCCATGTTCAGTTTATTTTTGTGTATGGTATTAGGGAGTATTTTAATTTCATTCTTGTGCATGTAGCTGTCCAGTTTTCCCAGCACCACTTATTGAAGAGACTGTCTTTTCTTCATTGTATATCCTTGCCTCCTTTGTCATAGATTAGTTGACCATAGGTGCATGGGTTTATCTCTGGGCTTTCTATCCTGTTCCATTGGTCTGTATTTCTATTTTTGTGCCGGTACCATATTGTCTTGATTACTGTAGCTTTGTAGTATAGTCTGAAGTCAGGGAGTCTGAGTCCTCCAGCTCCATTTTTTTCCCTCAAGACTGCTTTGGCTATTCGGGGTCTTTTGTGTCTCCATACAAATTTTAAGATTTTTTTTGTTCTAGTTCTGTAAAAAATGCCACTGGTAATTTGATAGGGATTGCATTGAATCTGTAGATTGCTTTGGGTAGTATAGTCATTTTCACAATATTGATTCTTCAAAGAAAATGATATATCTCTCCATCTGTTTGTGTCATCTTTGATTTCTTTCATCAGTGTCTTACAGTTTTCTGAGTACAGGTTTTTTACCTCCTTAGGTAGGTTTATTCCTAGGTATGATATTCTTTTTGTTGAAATGGTGAATGGAATTGTTTCCTTAATTTCTCTTTCTGATCTTTCGTTGTTAGTGTATAGGAATGCAAGAAATACATGTGCATTAATTTTGTATCCTGCAACTTTACCAAATTCATTGATTAGCTCTAGTAGTTTTCTGGTGGCATCTTTAGGATTCTCTATGTATCGTATCATGTCATCTGCAAACAGTTACAGTTTTACTTCTTCTTTTCCAATTTGTATTCCTTTTATTTCTTTTTCTTCTCTGATTGCCGTGGCTAGGACTTCCAAAACTATGTTGAATAATAGTGGCGAGAGTGGACATCCTTGTCGTGTTCCTGATCTTAGAGGAAATGCTTTCAGTTTTTCACCATTGAGAATGATGTTTGCTGTGGCTTTGTCATATATGGCCTTTATTATGTTGAGGTAGGTTCCCTCTGTGCCCACTTTCTGGAGAGTTTTTATCATAAATGGGTGTTGAATTTTGTCAAAAGCTTTTTCTGCATCTACTGAGATGATCATATGGTTTTTATTCTTCAATTTGTTAATATGGTGTATCACCTTGATTGATTTGCATATATTGAAGACTCCTTGCATCCCTGGGATAAATCCCACTTGATCATGGTGTATGATCGTTTTAATGTGTTGTTGGATTCTGTTTGCTAGTATTTTGTTGAGGATTTTTGCATCTATATTCATCAGTGATATTGGTCTGTAATTTTCTTTTTTTGTAGTATCTTTGTCTGTTTTTGGTATCAGGGTGATGGTGGCCTCATAGAATGAATTTGGGAGTGTTCCTTCCTCTGCAATTTTTTGGAAGAGTTTGAGAAGGATGGGTGTTAGCTCTTTTCTAAATGTTTGATAGAATTCACCTGTGAAGCCATCTGGTCCTGGACTTTTGTTTGTTGGAAGATTTTTAATCACAGTTTCAATTTCATTACTTGTGATTGGTCTGTTCATATTTTCTATTTCTTCCTGATTCAGTCTTGGAAGGTTATACCTTTCTAAGAATTTGTCCATTCTTCCAGGTTGTCCATTTTATTGGCATAGAGTTGCTTGTAGTAGTCTTAAGATGCTTTGTATTTCTGTGGTGTCTGTTGTAACTTCTCCTTTTTCACTTCTAATTTTATTGATTTGAGTCCTCTCCCTCTTTTTCTAGATGAGTCTGGCTAAAGGTTTATCAATCTTGTTTACCTTCTTAAAGAACCAGCTTTTAGTTTTATTGATCTTTGCTATTGTTTTCTTGGTTTCTATTTCATTTATCTCTGCTCTGATCTTTATGATTTCTTTCCTTCTACTAACTTTGGTTTTGTTTGTTCTTTCTCTAGTGCCTTTAGATGTAAGGTTAGATTGTTTATTTGAGATTTTTCTTGTTTCTTGACGTAGGCTTGTATTGCTATAAACTTCTCCTCTTAGAACTCCTTTTGCTGCATCCCATAGGTTTTGGATCATCGTGTTTTCATTGTAATTTGTCTCTAGATATTTTTTTATTTCCTCTGATTTCTTCAGTGATCTCTTCGTTCTTTAGTAACGAATTGTTTAGCCTCCATGTGTTTGTGCCTTTTACGTTTTTTTCCCTGTAATTGATTTCTAATCTCATAGCGTTGTGGTCAGAAAAGATGCTTGATATGATTTCAGTTTTCTTAAATTTACTGAGGCTTGATTTGTGACCCAAGATGTGATCTATCCTGGAGAATGTTCAGTGTGCACTTGAGAAGAAAGTGTAATCTGCTGTTTTTGGAAGGAATGTCTTATAAATATCAATTAAATCTATCTGGTCTATTGTGTCATTTAAAGCTTGTGTTTCCTTATTAATTTTCTGTCTGGATGATCTGTCCATTGGTGTAAGTGAGCTGTTAAAGTCCCCCACTGTTACTGTGTTACTGTTGATTTCCTCTTTTATAACTGTTAGCAGTTGCCTTATGTATTGAGGCGCTCCTATGTTGGGTGCATATATATTTATAATTGTTATATCTTCTTCTTGGATTGATCCCTTGATCATTATGTAGTGTCCTTCCTTGTCTCTTGTAACATTCTGTATTTTAAAGTCTATTTTATCTGATATGAGTGTTGCTACTCCAGCTTTCTTTTGATTTCCATTTGCGTGGAATATCTTTTTCCATCCCCTCACTTTCAGTCTGTATGTGTCCCTAGGTCTGAAGTGTGGGTCTCTTGTAGACAGCTTATATATGGGTCTTGTTTTTGTATCCATTCAGCAGTTGGAGCATTTAATCCATTCACGTTTAAGGTAATTATCAATATGTATGTTCCTATTACCATTTTCTTAATTGTTATGGGTTTTTGTTTTGTTTTGTTTTGTTTTGTTTTGTTTGCGGTATGCGGGCCTCTCACTGTTGTGGCCTCTCCCATTGCAGAGCACAGCAGGCTCCACGGCATGTGGGATCTTCCTGGACCGGGGCACGAACCCGTGTCCCCTGCATCGGCAGGTGGACTCTCAACCACTGCGCCACCAGGGAAGCCCTATGGGTTTGTTTCTGTAGGTCCTTTTCTTCTCTTGTGTTTCCCACTTAGAGAAGTTCCTTTAGCATTTGTTGTAGAGCTGGTTTGGTGGTGCTGAATTCTCTTAGCTTTTGCTTGTCTGTAAATCTTTTGATTTCTCCATCGAATCTGAATGAGTTCCTTGCTGAGTAGAGTAATCTTGGTTGTAGGTTCTTCCCTTTCATCGCTTTAAATACATCGTTCCACTCCCTTCTGGCTTGTAGAGTTTCTGCTGAGAAATCAGCTGTTAACCTTATGGAAGTTGCCTTGTATGTTTTTGTCATTTTTCCCTTGTTGCTTTCAATAATTTTTCTTTGTCTTTAATTTTTGTCAATTTGATTAGTATGTGTCTCGGCATGTTTCTCCTTGGGTTTAATCTGCCTGGGACTCTCTGCACTTCCTGGACTTGGGTGGCTATTTCCTTTCCCATGTTAGGGAAGTTTTCGACTATAATCTCTTCAAATATTTTCTCGGGTCCTTTTTCTCTCTTTTCTCTTTCTGGGACCCCATAATGCGAATGTTGTCGCATTTAATATTATCCCAAAAGTCTCTTAGGCTGTCTTCATTTCTTTTCATTCTTTTTTTCTTTATTCTGTTCTGTGGCAGTGAATTCCACCATTCTGTCTTCCAGGTCACTTATCCATTCTTCTGCCTCAGTTATTCTGCTGTTGGTTCCTTCTAGTATATTTTTCATTTCAGTTATTGTTTTCATCTCTGTTTGTTTGTTCTTTAATTCTTCTAGGTCTTTGTTAAACATTTCTTGCATCTTCTCGATCTTTGCCTCCATTCTTTTTCCGAGGTCTTGGATCATGTTCATTATCATTATTCTGAATTCTTTTTCTGGAAGGTTGCCTACCTCCACTTCATTTAGTTGTTTTTCTGGGGTTTTATCTTGTTCCTTCATCTGGTACAAAGTCCCCTGCCTTTTCATTCTGTCTATATTTTTGTGAATGTGGTTTTCCTCCCACAGGAGGAAATTGTAGTTTCCTGCAGAATTGTAGTTCTTCTTGCTTCTACTGTCTGCCCTCTGGTGGATGAGGCTATCCTAGAAGTTTCTTTAGTGAAAGTCTTTTGATGATAAACGTTCAGGTTTTGATTTTCTGAAAATGTTTTTATTTAGAGCTTTGCTCTTGAAAGATACTTGGACTCAGTACCGAATTCTAGATTTTTTTTTTTTGACTATGTTGGGTCTTCGCTGCTGCGTGCGGGCTTTCTCTAGTTGCAGCGAGTGGGGGCTACTCTTCGTTGCGGTGCGCAGGCCTCTCATTGCAGTGGCTTCTCTTGGTTGCGGAGCATGGGCTCTAGGCGCGTGGGCTGCAGTAGTTGTGGCGCGCAGGCTTCAGTAGTTGTGGCACACGGGCTCAGTAGCTGTGGCTCACAGGCTCTAGAGCGCAGGCTCAGGAGTTGTGGCATGCGGGCTCAGTAGTTGTGGTGCACGGGCTTAGTTGCTCCATGGCATATGAAATCTTCCCAGACCAGCACTTGAACCTATGTCCCCTGCATTGGCAGGTGGATTCTTAACACCTGCGCCACCGGGAAGTCCCCCCAGTTCTAGATTGACAGCTCATTTTTCTTAGCCTTTTGCAGATATTGTCCCATTGATTGACTTCTTTTGTTCTGACAAGTTTATTAATAGCCCTTTCTGTGTAGGTAATCTGTCTTTTCTCTCTGGTTGCTTTTAAAATCTTTTTTTAGGCATGTTGAAATTTTACTACAGTGTGTCTAGCTATAAATTTCTTTTTATTTATCCTGCTTGGTATATATTGTGCTACCTGTAATTGTGAGTACACATATTTCTATCAGTCTTGGAAATTTCCCAACCATAATCTCTTCAAACTTTGCTTCTTCTATCATATTCTCCAGTCTCTCCATCGAAACTCTAATTAGGTATATGTTAGATTTCTTGTTCTGTCTTCTGTACCTTTTTAACCTGTCTTTCATATTTCCTTTCTCCTCACTCCATGCTACATTCTGGATAATTTCTTAAGATACATCTTTTAGTTCATTAATTCATTTTCATCATTGTCTAATCTGCTATTTAAACCATCTATTGAGTTTTTTACTTCAAAAATTAAATTTTTCATAAGGTTTTATTTGGTTCTTTCTCCAATGTGACTGACCATTTTTGATAGTCTCTTGTCCCTTGCTTAATTTTTCATTTCCTCTTTTAGGTCTTTAAACAACTCACACATAATTATTTTATATTTCATAACTGTCTTTTTCATAACTATTATTTTTGATATCTGAGACCCATGGAGGTCTAAAACTGTTGTTTATAGGTATTGTTTACTCATTTAACTTTTTGGTTAACTGTTTGTTAACTTATATTTTGGTAGTTTTTATTGTGAGCTCATGTTAACATTGAATGTAATCTTTTGGAATCCTGAGGGCCTCAAATAGGCATGTTTTCCTCCAGAGATGATTTGTGTTTGCCTCTGCAGGAATCAGGCATATTAATGACCTGTACCCCTTTGGTTCCCTTTCCTGAAGAGAGGATCCCCAGTTTAATGAGGGAACCTTAGATTTGGCCTCCTCATCCTGCTGGAGGACCCAAAGTTTATTCTCCTAATACTGTGTTTGCCTTCAGGGCAACTGTATTCTTCCTACTTGCTCACCTTCCATTTTTTCCTGCTCATGTTTTTCCATTTTAGCTTAGTGACCTCTTTCTCTCTTGCTTTCTTTTTGTGGGGACTGGGGGAGGGAGTAGGAAGCATTCCTAGTGGTTTCTTCAGTTGAACTCAGCAATACATTAAGAAGTATGTTCAAGTTGAATTTTAACAGGAGGGCATTTAAGAATACCGAGTCATAGTACTGCTGGTAGTGGCAGAAGTGGATGTCACACTTTGTCAACTTATCCCTAGCCATTAGTGCCATCATAGCTATGAATGTACTTTAACCCAAGGATATTACCATACATAGGGAATTTTTATCTGCCTGAGAGAAACTAAATGTTAGAAAAACAGGAGCCACTGTAATTCCCTCAGTGTATGAGCAGTAGGGTTGAATGAGGGTGGGTCTTTGCTGCAGTTGACTCAGTGGAAATGCTAACTTGGAATTCTGGTGGGATGGGGGTGTTGAATTTTTACAGGGTGATGTTGTAGGTCTGGAGCGGGGCGGGGGAAAGACCGAGGTGATGGTGACTGAAGGTGTGACTACAGTTGCCTACACACTGGATGAGGGCCTTATTGAGTTTGGAACAGCTATTGATGACGGCAACTACACCAGGTGAGGGGCTAGACTGGTAACCAGCAAGGTGGTGGGAAATTCTGGTTCTGAGAACCTGGGATGGGTAGTAAAACTGGCCATGTCTAAAAAGAACGTGGTGTCCTGGGAGGAGATTAGACAAAGAGGACAAATAATTGCCTGCCCCCCTCCTCTCCTGCCCCATCGCTAGTATTCCTCGGTGTCTTCCTGACCCTGGACTCATTCCTTGTGCTTTGCTTCCTTCCCTCTCCAGGGCAGCAGCCTTCTTGGAGACTCTGGAAATGACCCCAGAAACAGAGGCAATGTGGAAAACCTTGAGTAAGCTGTCACTGGAAGCAAGGCAGCTACACATTGCTGAGAGGTGAGTTGGGCTGTGGAACCGAGGTGCCAGGCAGCTAGGAGGGAGGGATGGCCATGCAGGTATCTTCCCCGTGGGCTGCTCCTCCCCAGTGTTAAGGCAGCACTTCCCTTCCCATGCCAACAGATGTCATAGAACCCTTCCATGGTACAGTTATTCCAAGCATCCTCCCATCCTAGATTATGAGTATGTCTTTTATTTATTTATTTTTTAATTTTTATTGGAGTATAGTTGCTTTACAATGTTGTGTTAGTTTCTTGCTGTACAGCAAAGTGAATCAGTCATATATATATATATATATATGTTGATGTGTATATTCCAGGTGTTGTATAGGAGTGTAATTTATAGGACAAACATTGGACTCCAGACTCTCTGATTTCAAATCTTGGCTCCATTTACCAACTGTGCAACTTGAGAGAGGTTAACTTAACCTTCCCAAGCCTTGGTTTCTCCATTTGCTCTATGAAATGGGGATGATAACAGAATTTACCTTGCAGGATGGTAAAGAAAAATGGCAGTGGTAGTGGAGAGCAAATGAGAGGACCTGTGCGAAGAGCACAGGTTGGAAGTGCTCTTTAAAGGTCAGCTGCTGCTATTTTGCCAAGGAGTCATCCTTGGTCCCTTTTTTCCCATCCCCTCACAGCTAGACTCTCAGCAAGTCCTAGGGACACTGATCCAGGGTCTTCAAAACATATCCTGAAAATTAATGCACAGCAATCTCTTGCATTCCTATACACTAACAGTGAAAAATCAGAAAGAGAAATTAAGGAAACACTCCCATTTACCACTGCAACAAAAAGAATAAAATACCTAGGAATAAACCTACCTAAGGAGGCGAAAGACTTGTATGCAGAAAACTGTAAGACACTGATGAAAGAAATCAAAGAGTATACAAACAGATGGAGAGATGTACCGTGTTCTTGAATTGGAAGAATCAACATTGTGAAAATGACTATACTACCCAGAGCAATCTACAGATTCAATATAATCCATATCAAACTACCAATGGCATTTTTCACAGAGCTAGAACAAAAAATTTTACAGTGTGTATAGAAACACAAAAGACCCCAAATAGCCAAAGCAGTCTTCAGAAAGAAAAACGGAGCTGGAGGCTCCCTGACCTCAGGCTATACTACAAAGTTACAGTAATCAAGACAGTATGGTACTGGCACAAAAACAGAAATATAGATCAGTGGAACAGGATAGAAAGCCCAGAGATAAACCCACACACATGTGGTCACCTTATCTTTGACAAAGGAGGCAAGAATATACAGTGGAGAAAAGACAGTCTCTTCAATAATTGGTGCTGGGAAAACTGGACAGCTACATGGAAAAGAATGAAATCAGAACACTTCCTAACACCATACACAAAAATAAACTCAAGATAGATTAAAGACCTAAATGTAAGGCCAGACACTATAAAACTCTTACAGGAAAACTTAGGCAGAACACTCTATGACATAAATCACAGCAAGATCCTCTTTGACCCATCTCCTAGAGAAATGGAAATAAAAACAAAAATAAACAAATGGGACCTAATGAAACTTAAAAGCTTTTTCACAGCAGAGGAAACCGTAAACAAGACAAAAAGACAACCCTCACAATGGGAGAAAATATTTGTGAACAAAGCAACTGACAAAGGATTGATCTCCAAGATATATAAGCAGCTCATGCAGCTCACTGTCAAAAAAACAAACAACCCAATCCAAAAATGGGCAGAAGGGGCTTCCCTGGTGGCGCAGTGGTTGAGAGCCCGCCTGCCGATGCAGGGGACGCGAGTTCATGCCCCGGTCCGGGAAGATCCCACATGCCGCGGAGCGGCTGGGCCCGTGAGCCATGGCCGCTTGGCCTGCGTGTCGGGAGCCTGTGCTCCGCAATGGGAGAGGCCACAGCGGTGAGAGGCCCGCGTACCGCAAAAAATAAAAAATAAAAATAAATTTTAAAATGGGCAGAAGACCTAAATAGACATTTCTCCAAAGAAGATATACAGATTGCCAACAAACACGTGAAAGGATGCTCAACATCACTAATCATTAGAGAAATGCAAATCAAAACCACAATGAGGGACTTCCCTGGTGGCGCAGTGGTTGAGAGTCTGCCTGCCAATGCAGGGGACACGGGTTCGTGCCCCGGTCTGGGAAGATCCCACATGCTGCGGAGCGGCTGGGCCCGTGAGCCATGGCTGCTGAGCCTGCGCGTCTGGAGCCTGTGCTCCGCAACGGGAGAGGCCACAGCAGTGAGAGGCCCGCGTAGGGTAAAAAAAAATAATAATAATAAAATAAAAAACCACAATGAGGTATCACCTCACACCGGTCAGAATGGCCATCATCAAAAAATCTAGAAACAATAAATGCTGGAGAAGGTGTGGAGAAAGGGAACCCTCCTGCACTGTTGGTGGGAATCTAAATTGATACAGTCACTATGGAGAGCAGCATGGAGGTTCCTTAAAAAACTAAAAATAGAACTACCATATGACCCAGTAATCCCACTACTGGACATATACCCTGAGAAAACCATAATTCAAAAAGAGTCATGTACCACAATGTTCATTGCAGCTCTATTTACAATAGCCAGGACATGGAAGCAACCTAAATGTCCATCGACAGATGAATGGATAAAGAAGATGTGGCACATATATACAATGGAATATTACTCAGCCATAAAAAGGAATGAAACTGAGTTACCTGTAATGAGGTGGATGGACATAGAGTCTCTCATACAGAGTGAAGTAAGTCAGAAAGAGAAAAACAAATACCATATGCTAACACACATATTTGGAATCTAAAAAAAAACGGTACTGATGAACCTAGTGGCAGGGCAGGAATAAAGATGCAGAGAATGGACTTGAGGACCCAGGGGTGGGGGAAGGGGAAGCTGGGACGAAGTGAGAGAGTAGCATTGACATAGATACACTACTAAATGTAAAATGGATGGCTAGTGGGAAGCCGCTGCATAGCACAGGGAGATCAGCTTGATGCTTTGTGACTACCTAGAGGGGTGGGATACGGAGGGTGGGAGGGAGGCTCAAAAGGGAGGGGATATGGGGATATATGTATACGTATAGCTGATTCACTTTGTTGTACAGAAAAAACTAACACAGCATTGTAAAGCAATTATACTCCAATAAAGATAAAAAAAAGAAAATGCTAACAGATACAAGTATTTTGTACATGTGTACATGCATATATATATATGAACACAAAGTCAAGTTCTATATGTTAAAAATAAAAAGTGATCCATGTGATTGTAAAAAAAAAAAAAGGTATCCTGAATCTCTTATTTGTTCAAGTCTACTGTGTCCACCCTGGAATAGACCACCACCATCTACATGCTGTGTTGCAAAGCCTCTTAATTAGACTCACTGATACAGTTCTTATACCCCTACGATCCATTCACCCCATAGCAGCTGAGGTAATTTTTTAAAAACATAAATTAGATTATATCATTTTCTTGCTCAGAACCTTCCAGTAACTTACCATTGTACTTTGTATAAAACCCAAACTCTTTGCATGTCCTAAGGCCCCACAGGATTTGGCCTCTGCTTTCTTCTCATATCAGGTACTTGCCCATTAGTCTCCAGCCGCACTGGCATCCTTTTGTGCCTTTGAGCGTGCCAGGCTCACTCCTGCCTTAGGGCCTTTACACTAGCTTTTCTCTCTGCCTGGAATAATTTTTCTCCATCTTGTCATGATTGGCTCTTTCTTGTATTAAGGTCTCAGCTCAGATGTCAGCTCCTCAAACAGGTCTCCTCTGACTACCAACTTAAGGAGTCCCCTTAGTTTTATTTTCCATTCTTTCAAATAATCGTTGTTTATTTGTTTACTAATTATTTGTTTCCACTAGAAAGTAAGTTTCCTAAGAGCTGGGCCCTCCTCTGTCTTATCCCTTTTGTGTCCCCAGTGGCAAGAACAGTTTCTGGCATATAATAGGTGCTCAGTATATCTACTGAACCAATGAATTAATGATGATTTTATAATAATATTACTGTTATTGCTTCCATACTACAGGTGCTTTTCTGCTTTGGGCCATGTAGCAAAAGCTCGATTCCTACACCAGACCAACGAGATTGCAGATCAAGTGTCTCGGGAATATGCAAGTATTCTCCTCCTGATTCGTTCAGTCTTTCAAGCTGAGATTTCTCCTGGTACTCAGCCCCGCGGCTCTTAGCTTTCCAGCCATGGCTAATTTCCTCTACCCTGCCCCCCACACCTCTACCTTCAAGTCAGACCATTTTGGAATTGCTTGCCAAACCTCGAGCCTCTAAGCCCCATGAAGGGTTTCAGCTTCCTAAGCCCTTTAGCCTCCATGTCTCTCTGGCCACACAGACAGAATGGCTCCTGTAGCACCAACAGAATAACCAGAACCTCCTTTTGCCCCACAGGGTGGAGAAGGAACAGACTTTTATCAGGTCCGAGCACGTCTTGCCATGCTGGAGAAGAACTACAAGCTGGCCGAAATGATCTTCTTAGAACAGGTAATAGCAACAGAAGAACTGGATGGAAGAGGGGATCAGAGGGGAAGAAATAGAGAGGCAAACTCGGGAGGAATGAGCACCGGTCAGCTGGGCTACCAAAGGTCTGGGGAGAACTTTCAGAAAGGTCTATACAGTTCATTTCACTCCTCCATAATTTCCCCCTCTGTGTTAGTTCTTACAATCACTTCTTTCTTTCGTAAAAAGTCCACTGTCTCCCCGTATACTCCAGAGCCTGTCTCTGCAATTCTTGTGCGTGGAGGTAGATCCAGATTTTGTGAGGCCCAAAGT
This sequence comes from Mesoplodon densirostris, assembly GCF_025265405.1. Classification (NCBI taxonomy): domain Eukaryota; kingdom Metazoa; phylum Chordata; class Mammalia; order Artiodactyla; family Ziphiidae; genus Mesoplodon; species Mesoplodon densirostris. The sequence goes on along the minus strand of NC_082674.1, from coordinate 21,761,628 downwards.
TTATACACTTTGAGGAGCCCTCTTTAAGAAAAGTTGCTTTGGAAGGAACCTGTGCAAATAAGGTGCCCTGAAGCTTAAGTTTCTTTTAGTTTCATACTAAATCCACCTCTGCTTGTGTATACGTAAAGGATGAGGCTTTCAGTCCACATAGGCCGGCATCTTAGCTGGCCTGAGGAGAGCTTGCTGATTTCTGATTCTCGTATCTTCCTGGTGTCCCTCTTTCCTCTTCCTGGGTTCCCCTAGAATGCTGTTGAGGAGGCCATGGACATGTACCAGGAGCTACACCGTTGGGACGAATGTATCGCAGTGGCTGAGGCCAAGGTACCAGTTCTGTCTTCCCCACAGTTGTTCAGAACTCACTCCCACCAATATCAGAAACCTCCTCTTGTCAAGGAGACTGTGGGAACTGCAACAGGGCGGGGGCTGGGACCCGATATGGTGAGGAGTTAGGACATTGGTGACGGGGAGGGTTTCTGTTGTTACAGTGGGATTGGAGAAGCCTGGGAAGCAGCAGGGCAGGAGGGATGTGACTCCTGGTCCTCTCTGTTGCGTGTCCAGGGGCACCCAGCCCTAGAGAAGCTGCGCCAGGGTTACTACCAGTGGCTGATGGACACACAGCAAGAGGAGCGAGCAGGCGAACTTCGGGAGAGCCAAGGGGACGGGCTAGCAGCCATCAGCCTCTACCTCAAAGCTGGGCTCCCTGCCAAAGCTGCTCGGCTGGTGCTGACCCAAGAGGAACTGCTGGCCACCACAGAGCTGGTAGAGCTCATCACTGCAGCCCTTATCAAGAGCGAACTGTATGAAAGGGTATGGCTGGCTTCCTATTCCTGTCCCTTACCCCCAGGGCTCAGTGCCCCTTTCCTACCCAGAGGGGTCTTGGAGCACATAGCCCTCCCTGACTAGTGGCTGATTCGCCTCCTTTGGGGGCTGATACTTGATTTTTGTGTAGTAAGGGTATCTTTGTAGTAATATGGAATGTGTTAACAGGCAGGTGATCTCTTTGAGAAGATTCGAAATCCACAGCGGGCCCTGGAGTGCTACTGTAAAGGCAACGCATTCATGAAAGGTACTAGCCACCCACAGCCCATCCCTCAGTGTTGTGGACTGCGGCCCCGACAGTCGCCCACACCTGTTCTGTGCCTCTGCTCAGGCTGACTGGCTTCAGTGCTCCGCTGCCCCTCCACTTCTCACCTGTATTCCACGCCTCATTTCTCTATCTCACTTTTCCTGAAGTCTGAGCTGAGTGCCCTCTCTGTCTCTGGCAGCGGTGGAGCTGGCTCGATTGGCATTCCCAGTGGAGGTGGTGAGACTAGAGGAGGCGTGGGGGGACCACTTGGTGCAGCAGAAGCAGCTTGACGCGGCCATTAATCACTACATTGAAGCCAGGTGTGGTGGTCCGGGGGTGTAGAGGACGTTTGGGCATGAGATGAGAGGCGACGGGGAAAGTTAGGGTGCCAGGGCCTTTCTAAAATAAGAGAGATCTCAAAATGTCGGTTGGAATATGCTTGAGGTTTCCCTTTACCTCCATCTATTTTCCTCTTTGCTCATACATATTTACACCTTTCCCAACTATGCCAGGTGCTCCATTAAGGCAATTGAGGCTGCCCTGGGTGCCCGCCAGTGGAAGAAGGCAATTTATATATTAGATCTACAGGACCAGAACACTGCGTCCAAATACTATCCTCATGTGGCCCAACACTATGCGTCTCTGCAGGAGTACGAGGTGAGGGAGAGCCCCTTTCTGCAGCCTGAAGCAATGCGGTACAGGATGATGAGGAGGGAACCCAGAACAAGAAGTGTTCCAAATCCTTCTTTCTGGGACCCAGCAGTGTTACCACCCTGAATGGGACGAAAGAGGTTTATTTCCCCCATTTCATTCTAACATAACACAGACCCCTCTCCCAGACATATAAAGCAAGTCTCCAGCTCTCTTCCTGTACAAGCATGAGTGATGCTTCATGGATAACTCCAACATTAGCAGGTGCAAACTAGTATATACAGGACGGATAAACAGCAAGGTCCTACTATATAGCACAGGGAACTATATTCAATATCCTGTGATAAACCATAATGGAAAAGAATATGAAAAAGAATATATATATACACGTATAACTGAATCACTTTGCTGTACAGTAGAAATTAACACATTGTCAATCAGCCATACTTCAATAAAAAAATTTTTTAATTAAAATTTAAAAAAAAGAATAGGGACTTCCCTGGTGGCACAGTGGTTAAGAATCCACCTGCCAATGCAGGGGACACAGGTTCGATCCCTGGTCCGGGAAGATCCCACATGCCATGGAGCAACTAAGCCTGTGCACCACAACTGCTGAGCCTGCGCTCTAGAGCCCACGAGCCACAACTACTGAAGCCCCCGCACCTAGAGCCTGTGCTCTGCAACGAAAGAAGCCACCGCAATGAGAAGCCCGTGCACAGCAATGAAGACCTAACACAGCCAAAAACAAATTAATTAACTAAAAAGAATAACTCCAATATAGTTAGAGTATAGAATTGCCTTGCACTGCAGAAACGTGAGGCCCTCTTAAACTCCCACTGTATTGTCCTCATATTGTTTCAGGCTGGTCTTTTTTCAAAACAGTAGGGTCTGAAACCCCTGTAGTCATCTTGGCTTCTCTGTGACTATAGGATAATGGTATCCCAGGTTCTGCTCCATCCCAAGTGAGGTTTGTTCTTTCCTCCTACAGGCTGCTTTCACTCTGATGCTCTGACCTTTTGCCTCTGCCTGTCTCAACCACAGATTGCTGAGGAGCTCTACACTAAGGGCGGCCGGACGAAAGACGCCATAGACATGTACACCCAGGCTGGCCGCTGGGAGCAAGCCCACAAGGTAGGGAATGGGCAGAGTTCATGAGAAGAGAATTCCACCTTTGTGGTTATGTTGCCACTTTGCTTAGTCTCTGATCTCCCCACTTCGCTGGGTTCCCTGAAAGCTGAGGAAGAGTACCAAAAAACAGTCTGGGTAACTTTGATCTCTAGCCATAGGGAAAGGCAAGGATGAAGAGAGGCCCTTGTTCCCAAAGCCGCACTTCTGAAGACAGCAGATGGGCTTGGGGGCTAGGGAATCTGAAATACCTCTGCCGAAGCTCTGGCCACACTGCTAACCGTCCTCTCTTCTGCTCCCAGAGCCCAGTGGGTACAGTAGGAGCAAGGTAGTGGGAACAGGTGCCCCCAGCACAGGGTGCCTCTGGCCCTCCTGCCTTAGCAGAATGTAGTTCTTACTCTGCTCATTATGGACTTGGGATTCCCTGAACTGACTAGGAGGGTGACGCTAACCAAATGCCTATGGTTGTTGGGAAGGTTCAGAATTCCTGAGAAAACGGGCTCCCTTGAAGCCCCACTTCCTTGTCCGCTCCGCGTTTCCCTCTGCTTCCCTTGGAAATTGGTGCCTGAGGCTACCCTGGCTCTGTGTGTCCGCACAGCTGGCAACGAAGTGCATGAGACCAGAAGATGTGTCTGTGCTGTACATCACCCAGGCTCAGGAGATGGAGAAGCAGGGCAAGTACCGAGAGGCTGAAAGGTGAGACGTGGCCCCAGGGGAGGTGTAGCAGGAGATGGGGCTTCAGGGCTAGAGGGAGGGATGGGGTCTGCAGATACGTGCCCTCTGCCCAGAGGCAGTGACAGAATCCCTTAGGAACGACTCTAGCCGCAGGAATCTGGTCTAGGAGGCCGCAGGTGTATCTCCTGTCCCCAGGCTGTATGTGACAGTGGAAGAGCCTGACCTTGCCATCACCATGTTCAAAAAGCGCAAGTTGTATGATGATACGATCCGCCTAATAGGGAAGCACCACCCAGAACTCCTCAGTGACACACACCTACACCTGGGCAAGGTGAGCCCTTCTCCTGCCCCTGCCCATCTCTCCCCCAAACAGGCTCCATATCCCCCTCTCTCCATCCTGATCCACCTCTCCCCAGGAGCTGGAGGCTGAAGGCCGACTACAGGAGGCTGAGTATCACTACCTCGAGGCCCAGGAGTGGAAGGCAACAGTGAATATGTACCAGTCCAATGGGCTTTGGGAAGAGGCCTACCGGGTAAGGAGTTCTTACCCTTACTGGGTAAGGAGGTACAGGGTTCATCCATCCCTCTTTCCCACTCTCAAGTAACTGTCTAATTCTAAACTGGTCATGGGTGTCTCTGAAAAAAGTCCACACCTATGCACAAAATTTCACTTTTAATTTTTAAAATTTCAATTTTAATGGTTTGTGAACGACCTGAAATCCATCCTGGGACCCTAATCAGGTTAATAGACCCTGAAACTTAGCCCTCTTCCTACTGTTCTAGAAGAGGCACCTGATCTTTTTCCAAGCTGAGGTCAGGTCAGAGATGAGAAGGGAGCAGCCATGTACCCCTGTATTGGAGGATTGCCAAGTGGCTTTGCTTTTCAGGTGGCCAAGGCTCACGGAGGAGCTAATGCCCACAAACACGTGGCCTATCTGTGGGCAAAGAGCCTGGGAGGTGAGGCTGCAGTTAGACTGCTCAATAAGCTGGGACTCCTGGAAGCTGCTATTGACCATGCTGCTGACAACGGGTGAGGCCCCAAGCCTTCTCTCTGCTGGCCCCATTCCAGACAGAGCCTCTATATAGAGAAAGGAAATTGATGTATAACTGAAAAGCATTTCTAGAGGCTGAAGCGAGAGTGAAGAAATGTGGTAAGGAGAGATCCTTGGAAGAACCTGATAGAGAGGCAAGAATAATTAGTAACTCTGCTCCTGTTCCCCAGGAGGCTCAGAATGGTGTTTAATCTTTGGCTATTCTAAGGAGAAAGGTGGAAAGAGAACAGCTTTTAAAGCTAAAATGCACTAAGCCAGTAACTTACTTCTGAGTAACGGAAGTGTGATTCCATTAAATGCAAAATGAGCTTTTCTTTCCTTTTTAAAATTAAGTTAAATTATTAATTTTTTGAAGTGTAGTTGATTTATAATGTTAGTTTCAGGTGTCCAACATGGTGATTCAATATTTTTATAAATTATACTCCATTTAAAGTTATTATAAAATATTGGCTATATTCCCTGTGCTGTATAGTGTATTCTTGTAGCTTATTTACTTTATATATAGTAGTCTGTACCTCTTAATCTCCTAGCCCTGTCTTGACCTTCCTCCCTTTCCTCTCCCCACTGGTAACCACTAGTTTGTTCTCTATATCTGTGAGTCTGTTTCTGTTTTGTTATATTCGTTTGTTTTGTTTTTTTGGATTTCACATATAAGTGACAACATAGAGTATTTGTCTTTCTCTGTCTGACTTATTTCACTAAGCATAATACCCTCCAGGTCCATCTGTGTTGTTGGAAATGGCAAAATTTCATTTTTTATGGTTGAGTAGTATTCCATTGTATATATGAACACATCTTCTTTATTCATTTATCTGTTGATGGACACTTAGGTTGCTTCCATATCTTGGCTGTTGTAAATAGTGCTGCTATGAACATTGGGGTGCATGTATCTTTTCTAATTAGTGTTTTTATTTTCTTCAGATATATACCCAGGAGTGGAATTGTTGGATCATGTGGTAGTTCTGTTTTTTAGTTTTTTGAGGAACCTCCATACTCTTTTCCCTATTGGCTGCACCAAATTCCATCCCCACCAACAGTGCACAAGGGTTCTGTTTTCTTCGCATCCTCACCCACATTTGCTATTTGTAGACCTTTTTTGATGATAGCCATTCTTACAGGTGCAAGTTGTTATCTCATTTTGGTTTTGACTTGCATTTCTCTGATGATTAGATGATTAGAGCATCTTTTCATGTTGACCCTCTGTGTATCCTCTTTTGAAAAACGTCTATGCAGGTCTTCTGCCCAAAGTGAGCTTTTCTTAAGTAAATGTTAAGAACACCAGGAGTAATCCTGCATCGAGTCAGATTGCTGCGGGTAGTTTTACTTGTTTGGGGAAGATTATTTTTCTGCTAATGTAGATGTGGCTCAGGAGGAGGTGGTCAGAGCACCAGGAGTCCTTCCTTCCTGTCAGTGCTGTGCTCTCTGTGCTTCTCTATCATTTCATATTGATTGTCTTTCTTAATCTGTGCCTTTTCCTCCTCTCAATCTTTGCCCTCTGTTTTTCTTTTCCTCTTATAAAAGGAAGTGTAGAGTAGGCAAACCTTATCTGCACCTTCCATTTCAGCTCCTTAGAATTTGCTTTTGAACTCTCTCGGCTGGCCCTCAAGCACAAAACCCCTGAGATTCATCTCAGATACGCTATGTACCTGGAGGATGAGGTATGGATGTGATTCTTCTCCATTGCTTTTGACTCTGACCACAGAGCCCTCCTTCCCATCCCCTAGCCCACTGCTGCCAGGCAGTCAAACCTCCTGTCTCATGGCTGCCTGTGATGCCAATCTCTGTCTCATCATGTATGGCTGCCTTTCTCTCCGTCTAGGGAAAATTTGAAGAGGCTGAAGCTGAATTCATCAGGGCTGGTAAACCCAAGGAAGCAGTCCTCATGTGAGTTACCCCATAAATTCCTTCATCCTGTCCTCCCAGACTCAGCCCCAGGATCTTTCATTGTCATCTTCACCTTCATCTAAACCTAGTACCAATAAATCTTATACCCCCTCAGTGACATGGCTTTTTGCCTCTCATCGTGGAGGCCTCATTCCTATACTCAGCCTCCTCTCTGTCCTCATCTGGGAGCAGGTTTGTCCATAACCAGGATTGGGAGGCAGCTCAACGTGTGGCCGAGGCCCACGACCCTGACAGCGTCGCTGAGGTGCTCGTGGGGCAGGCCCGGGGGGCCTTGGAGGAGAAGGACTTCCAGAAAGCAGAAGGGCTGCTGCTTCGGGCCCAGAGACCAGGCCTGGCCCTCAATTACTATAAGGTGGGTCAGCAGATTCAGGGCCATGAGGGGAGGGTGAGAGGACATGAGAGCCCACAGAGCACTACACTGAGCCCTGGTACTGAGAATGATACAGGAGGTTAACACTGGGGAGGGGGAAGGAGACAAAGAGGAAGGGGAAGAGAAGTCCCAGGACCTAGGGATCAGTGGGCCATGGCACCTGAGTGGCACTGGAAAGCTGTCATGCCTGCCGCTAACCATCCTGATACCTGGAAATCTGAGCAGGAGGCTGGACTATGGAGCGATGCCCTGCGGATCTGCAAGGACTACGTGCCTGGCCAGCTGGAGGCACTGCAGGAAGAGTATGAGCGGGAAGCTACCAAGAAGGGGGCCAGGTATGAAGCCAGGGGACCCGAAAATGTTGGCAGGGCTGGGGGTGGGTGGTCAGAAGGTGTGCACAGAATCGGCCACGCTGCCCCTCCCATTCCTGGTCACAAGCACACTCATCTGCACAGGGGCATGGAAGGACTGGTGGAACAAGCTCGACAGTGGGAGCAGGCTGGAGAATACAGCCGTGCAGTCGACTGTTACCTCAAAGTGCGGGACGCAGGAAGCAGCAGCCTGGTGGAGAAGTGCTGGATGAAGGTGAGGCTGCCACACCTGCCTGGCCCTATGCTTCCCGGCCTCCATTCACATCCAGCATTCCTTCTCAGACATTCATCTTTTTCCTCCTGTGTCTTTTTGTTTTCAATCAGGTAGCAGGTATCTACTGAGTGCTTGCTAGATGCTAGATCCAGAACCTATGAAGGCTATAAAAAGGGATATAACACAGAACCCGGAGAGTCAGAAACTGGGGGAAGGTAGACTAACATGTGGCTCAATTAGTTAATATCGCAACTTAGTGAAGACTGAAGTCTGTGATTCAAGTAGAGTTCAGAGAAGGGTGAGATCTCTGTGGGCTGGGGTAGGGGAGCCTTCGTGAGGGAGGAGGTAGGCCTAGGGTCAGAGCTGGAAGGGCAAATCCAGACCCTGGAGCTGGGCCAGATGGAGGCCATGAAAAAAGCAGAGGCCCCTCCTCTACCCAGCAGCTCCTGAAAAGAAGCCTCTAGCAGATTAAGCCAAGCCAATATGTTTCATCAATTCTACGATAGATTCTTGGTATCTTTGAGATGGGGATACATGTATATTTTAATGATGTGCCTTAGATGCAGGGAAATATGGTATTGGGAGTTATGAAGGGGTGAGATGGATCAGCCCCTGAATAAAATGTTGGTGTGCTGATGCCCCTGCAGAATTTCCCTTAGGTTTGTGAGGCCTTGTAATTGAATAGCCCCTAGAAGTTGGAGGGGAAGGAAGTAGAAAGGACTTTAAGAGAGTTTAACAGGTTTTAATCAAGTATTAAGCATCTTCTGTATCTTACTCTGGGTCATTGTTTACTCGGGTCTGTTCATGACTATACCTTCTTCAGATTAGTCAGAGGGTGGCTTCCTGGATGGGAGCACTTGAAGGGTTTGGCAGGTAAAGAAAGAGAGGCAAGGGACTTCCCTGGCGGTCCAATGGTTAAGACTCTGCCTTCCAATGCAGGAGGCGTGGGTTCGATCCCTGGTCAGGGAACTAAGATCCCACATGCCATGGGGTGTGGCCAAAAACTTAAAAAAAAAAGAGAGGCAAGAATAGGTGGGGGAAGACCAGGAGGATTAGCATAGACTATAGCTAAACTGCACCATGTGGAAATTAAAATCTGGTGAGGGTGTCGGCATCACAGTGCAAACAGAGTGAACTCATGGAACACTTGGGTTTTTAGAATTACTGAGTTTTAGGGTTAGAAGAGGTCTCCAAGGTCATCTAGACCAACACTGTCCAGTAGAAACGTAATGCAGGTCACAAAGGTTTAAGTCATACATGTAATTTTAAAATTTCTAGTAGCCCCACATTCAAATAAGTATAAAGAAACAGGTGAAAATAATTATATTCTATTTAACCCAATATATCGAAACTATTATTTCAACATGTAATCAATATAAACATTTATCAAGGTATTCTACATTCCTTTTTTCATACTAAAGTCTTTGAAACATTTAAGGTTACTGCACGTCGCAGTTGGGACTGGCCACATGTGACTAGTGGCTGCTGTTCTGGACAGTACAAACCTAGACTGACCGTCACTCTTTTTTTTTTTTTTTAAAGATTCTATACTTCATTTTTTATTTATTTATTTTTGGCTGCACTGAGTCTTCATTGCTGCACGCGAGCTTTCTCTAGTTGCGGCGAGCGGGGGCTACTCTTTGTTGCGGTGCATGGGCTTCTCACTGCAGTGGCTTCTCTTGTTGCGGAGCATGGGCTCTAGGCATGCAGGCTTCAGTAGTTGTGGCTCACGGGCTCCGTAGTTGTGGCTCGCAGGCTCAGTAGTTATGGCGCACGGGCTTAGTTGCTCCGCGGCATGTGGGATCTTCCCGGACCAGGGCTCGAACCCGTGTCCCCTGCATTGGCAGGCGGATTCTTAACCACTGCACCACCAGGGAAGCCCTGACCATCACTCTTATGGGTGAAGAAACTGAAGCTCAGAAAAGCCTAAAACAAATAGTTGCAGAATGCCCTGGGCTCAGATTTTAGGGGTTCTTTCTCTATACCATGCTACTAAGATTCTGTTTGTGACAAAGAACTTGAGAAACCAGTTTGTCAAAGGTGACAGGACCAAATGCAGTGATCTCAGACAGCGATGAGTGTCTGAAAGAGGATGAGTTGAGAGGAACAGATAGGTCCTCTATTTAAAGGCTCTGATGGACCATGAGGCAGGATTTGCCCAAGAGGGCGGAAAGTGAGGAAGAGTGCAAGAAAGTTGGCAACTGGAGGGGAAAAAACAGAGCAGGTCGAGGACCCCCCAGCAATATTTGTCTCTCCTACCCATTTCTATCTTCTGTTCAACCACTCAGGCAGCTGAACTCTCCATCAAGTTCCTACCTCCCCAACGCAGTCTGGAAGTAGTTCGGGCTGTGGGACCCCAGCTGATTGGAATTGGAAAGTACAGTGCAGTAAGTAGCGTGCTGGGACTGAATAGAAATAGATTGCACAGAGACGGGTGGAAAGGTGACACCTGCACTCGGGAAGCTGTATGAGGTGGGTCTCCCGGCAGGCATGGCATGCATTTCTGTTTCCCCAGAGTTCACAGAGAGTTCCCAGAGGGGGAGACTGGGGAGGGAGGGGAAAGATGATCTCCAGTCTCTGACTTTCCACTGTGCAGGCTGCAGAGCTCTATCTGAACCTGGACCTAGTCAAGGAAGCGATCGATGCTTTCATTGAGGGTGAGGAATGGAACAAGGCCAAGCGTGTGGCTAAGGAGTTAGATCCCCGGTAAGCTCATGACCCCTCCTCACTAGAAATTCTCTTTACTTCCTTTTGTAAAGATTGGGAGAAAGTCCTCATGGGAAGGGTGTGCATCCCAGGACCGTGAAGTGCGAGATCTCTGCACATCTTCACAGGTATGAAGACTATGTGGACCAGCATTATAAAGACTTCCTCAAGAACCAGGGCAAAGTGGACTCGGTGAGACTGGCAGAGTCAGCAGGAGGCAAGCTCAAGAGATCTCTGTCTCCTTCTCCTCGTGTAACTCTGTCTTTTCAACTGATCCGTAGCTGGTGGGTGTGGATGTGGTGGCTGCTTTGGACCTATATGTGGAGCAGGGCCAGTGGGACAAGTGCATTGAAACCGCTACCAAGCAGGTACTCCTCTCTTCATCCCACTGCCAGCTCTTCTATGTATTTTTCTGACTCCCCACCTGTCCCAGAGCTGTCTCTCTTTACTTCCTCCAAAGCCCAAACCCCAGAGATCCCTAATCAGCGTCAGAGAGCTCAGTCTTCACACTCTGACAGTGGGGTCAGAGGCCTAGCTGGGCCTGGCTTGCATATGCCCTTGGCCGCCTAAACAAATCCATGGCCTCAAGTCACCACCCCACCCTCACTGCTTGGTCTTACTGACCCCAACCTCCCCTTGCTTTTCCTGCACCTCTGGAACAGAACTACAAGATTCTGCACAAGTACGTGGCTTTGTATGCGACGCACCTGATCCGAGAGGGTGGCTGTGCCCAGGCACTGGCCCTGTATGTGCAACACGGAGCCCCTGCTAACCCACAGGTATCAGCCGGCTCCTTGGGGTGAACGTTTCCTCAAGGAAATTCTTACCTTCTCAAGAACCACTCACGCCCTCAGGATCTGTCTTCTCAAAGGATTCTTTCATTAGAGAGCATGGTCCCCAGAGACCCCACCCAGCCTCTTCAGGAATGTACAGCCTCTCTAGAGGATTTATCCTTGGAAGGAACACCCAGCAACCTGCCCGTGCCCTTAGCTAACACGCAGGGAACAGTCTTTCAGAGATGAACCGCACACACCTCTAGGGCCTTCCTAACTTCCTCCAGAGTGAGCACCGCTCTCCTGTCTGAGCATCACAGCTCTCCGGACACTGTCACCCCGTTAACAGTGTGACTGCACATTCACAGTCCCACATTTGCCCACACCCACGGCGCCAGATGGGAAGAAATCGCTTTTTCTTGCCCTTCTTCCTCTTCTCTTAAAATAACACTTTGTCCAGCAGCGTCCCATAGCTCCTCCGCGCGCGTGCACGTTTACAGCCTGTTTTCCTCTTTGGCCCCACTTCCCCTGACTTTCTCTTCTAGTTGTGCTCTTCTCACTCAGCTCTCCTTCCCCCTCCACCTCCAGAACTTCAACATCTACAGAAGGATCTTCACTGACATGGTGAGCTCCCCCGGGACCAACAGTGCCGAGGCCTATCACAACTGGGCTGACCTTCGGGACGTCCTCTTCAACCTGGTGAGGAAGTCGCCTGGACAGCAGAGCCGAAAGGCCACTCCGCCTGTCCCTGTCCTCGCCTTTTCTTTCACGCACATAAACCTTCACCCTCGGACTCTACCTTCCTCTGTCCAGGTGGCCATCAGTTGACCACTCTGGCCCTGGCACTCCTCTGACCCCTGACCCAGGCTGTGCACTCTCCCTGCTCTAGTGTGAAAACTTGGTGAAGTCCAGCGAGGCAAACTCTCCAGCCCACGAGGAGTTCGAGACCATGCTGCTGATCGCGCATTACTATGCCACTCGCTCTGCGGCCCAGAGCATCCAACAGCTGGTGAGACAAGAGTGGGGAGGCGCTCTCAGTCTTACAGACACAGCTTCAAATGTATGAAGTTGAATGAGTTCAAGTTCTGGACGGTCTCAGGCTTGGCCCACTGCTCTCCTAGCTTCTCTTTACCCTTGCTGAGATGGTTTTCTTTGTATTCCTCTGACCTTCTTAGGGCTCTGTGCCCACACAGCTCCAGCCTCATTATGCTCAAACATTCAAATTCCATGATTTCTGCATTGACCTCTTATAATATATACATGCCTTTGGCTTATCCATGATAGTATATTGTATATTTATTTCCCGGAGTTGGACAGTAGAATTCTAGAGGTGGGAGGAAATTTAGAAATAACCTAGGTCCAGTTCTCTTGCGCAGATGAAAAAAAAACTAAGACCCAGAACTGCATGACCCAGAGCAATTTAATATTGATTGTTGGTTTTCTGGTTCTATGGCTGCCTTAGTTATAAGATCATTGGTCTGGCAGCTCAGTCACATAGTGCCAGGATCATAGTGCTTTGACTTTAACCCATAGGAAACTGTGGCTGCCAGGCTTTCTGTTTCACTCTTACGTCACACCCAGCTACTACCTGCAGACAAGGCCTTCTATGAAGCAGGCATTGCCGCCAAGGTGAGCAATGGGGCCAAGCAAGGGCGGGGCCCAGGAGAGAAGGAAATCAAAAGTTGGAAAGTAGGAAATCCCCGCTGCTCAGGTAGAGCAGAGCTGAGCGTAGGGCTGACGTTACGGAGATCATTTTCCTGTATCTTCCTGGGTTCTCCCCCCTGCATCCTGGAGAAACACAGCCACGCCCAGCTGCTCACTCCCACTTGTACCTTTTCTCTGGTGCAGGCAGTTGGCTGGGAGAACATGGCCTTCATCTTCCTCAACCGCTTTTTGGATCTGACCGATGTGAGTAGGGCAGTTGTGCCCAGAGGTTGGGAGGTTTTGCCTGTCACAGGCTGTGCCTATCTCATGGCTGCCCACTCTGCCGCAGGCAATCGAAGAAGGGACTCTGGATGCCCTTGACCACTCTGACTTTCAGGATACAGACATTCCCTTTGAGGTGCCACTCCCAGCCAAGCAGCACGTCCCGGTAAGGGCACAGGATTGGAGAACAGGAGGCCTCACGAGTGTGAGCGCACTGGAAAGGGAGGCCACTTTAGGATGGTCCTCCCAACACTTTGTAATGGCATCAGTCAGCAACGTCTCTGGAAGGGCCTCAGCCCTCACTGTTCGTTCAGTGAAAGCAGAAGCAGAGGAAAAAGCTAAGGCTGTGACTGTGACCGCCAATCCCAGGAGGATCGTTTGTGGGTGAAAGGTGGTGCACAGGATGACGGCTCAGCAAACCCTCTACCCACCACCTTCCACTTGCCCTGCCCTGCGTGAAGCTGCTCTGTCCTTCCCAGGAGGCTCAGAGAGAAGAGGTTCGAGACTGGGTGCTCACAATCTCAATGGACCAGCGGTTGGAGCAGGTTCTACCTCGGGATGAGCGCGGTGCCTACGAGGCTTCCCTGGTGGCGGCCAGCACTGGAGTTCGGGCACTGCCCTGCCTCATTACAGGTACAGAACCCTACAGCACCCCATGTTCTGTGGTGGGTGGAGAGGAGGGAAAAACAGCAGGATCAAGAAACTATTTTACTGTGATTCAGGAAAGGATGCAGAGGACAAGAACAGCCTACTTTCTACCCCTAAATTGCTCTTCATTCTTCCCCCTCAACCCATCGCAAACTCCAGTTCATCTTTTTTTCTCCCCCCGCCCCTCCAGGATACCCCATTCTGAGGAACAAAATTGAATTTAAGCGGCCAGGGAAGGCAGCTAACAAGGACAACTGGAATAAGTTCCTTATGGCCATCAAGGTTAGAGAGGAAGGCTTGAGAGATGGGGGTAGGGAGAACAGCGCTGAAGAACCCACCAGCAACCGTGCCGCGTAGGGGAGGTGCTGTCAAGAGGGCAGGTGCAGGCCTGAACCCTGCTCCCCACACTGAGATGGAGCAAGTTTTCTTTGTATCAGGAATGTTTTTTCCCAGCGCTGCTGAGTTCCTCTCATGCTCTCTGTTTCCTCACAGACCTCCCACAGCCCTGTGTGCCAAGACGTGCTGAAGTTCATCAGTCAGTGGTGCGGGGGACTGCCCAGCACCAGCTTCTCCTTTCAGTAACTGGCAGAGTTAGTAGGTTCCATCCCTCATTAAAGTCTTGTAAGTAACTGAGACCACTGTATTCTTTGATCAAGTTCACCCCCAACACTAGCCCAGCGCCCCTTTCCCCCAAAAGGAATCACAATGAAGTAGAAGTTCTTTTATTACAACTGTTATTATATAAACATATCCTAGGGGTCAGTGGAAGATCCTTGTGGACTGAGCCTCCGGATCAGCACCTGCTTGATAGAAGGAAGAGCCTGAGTCAGAGGGCAAGCAGCATAGCAAAGGACCCAACCCAGTTCTAAGAGTGGTCCCTGCCACCACCCTTTCCCAGGCCACAATCCTCCTGGCCCATTACCTGTCCCTAAACCCAACTTTTCTGTGGTATCTGGATTTCTCGAGTTTGATCCAGTAGCTGCTCATTTTCCTGCCTCCTACATTTAGGAAGTTCAAGCTCTGTCAGTTCCTCCAGCTACAGAAGAGGGTGGGGTTAGTACTCCGGCCCTGTATATAATTCAGCATCTTTTCAACGCATTCTGTGTTGAGTGAACCCTTCCTGTGCATCTTCCTTACCTGCTCCTGTAGCCCTTCCTCCCTACAGGGCCCAACCCCACGTAGGGCGAGCGCAGCCACACAGCAGTAACCAGACAGAGCAGCCTCCGCTGCAGACATGAGCAAAGAAGGGATCCAGAGAGCCAAGGCTGTCTCCTAAACGGTGAGGGAAGGGCGGGAGGCTAGAGGAAGCGGGGCAGGAGCGGCAAGTAGGGGCGATCACAGGGCAGGGCCAAGGCTCCGTGGACCGCAGAAAGGCTGGGAAGAGAAAGGACTCACATAGATTCTTGTGGGGTCAAAGGGGCAGTCAGTGTGTCCAGGCCCCTGGTCCAGTGGTAACAAAGGATCCAGCAGTCCTGGGTGGCAGTCAGCAATAAGACGGCGGCCGCCGTTGGCCACAGTTAATGACACAGCGAGGAGGAGGCCCAGGGAGCAGGCAGCAGACAAGAGAAGGTTCACCAGGGCTAGTGCCAGCAGGGCCCAGTGCTGGCAGGGGCAGAGGTCAGGGTGAGCAGCCTGGGGGTGGCTGCCTCTCCCACTGACACCTCGGTTACTCCATCTGGGGCTCCTCCTCCCACCAGAGATGAAGCTGAGTCAGCCCCCATTTCCCTGACTCCGGGCCTCCTCATTAAAGCTCCAGAAATCCCCTCACCAGTCGTGGGCGAAGAAGGTTCCTGGATGTCAAAAGGGCCAGAAGTCCCACGGAAACGCTCTGGAAGAAACAAAACCTGAGGCCCGCGCCGCTCTCCAGCGCCAACCGCCCGCCCCACGGCCCGGCCCCGCTCACCAGCAGCCCGGAGCCCACGGAGATGACATTGGCGGTGGTGTACTCCGAGGTGACGGCGCCGCGGGGGTTGGCCACGTGCCGTAGGACGGTGCCGTGCAGCACGGCCCCCAGCAGCAGGTTCACGTGGCCCACCAGGATCAGCGCCAGGCCCACGCGCATGAGCCGCCGGGGCCCCCTGGCCGCGTCTGCAAAGCACGGGGGGAGGGGCAGGCCTGAGCGGGAGAGCAGACGGCCGAGGCGGCGGAGGCCCCTCGCTGCCGCCCGCAGTCGGCCACGGGGCATAGGGCGGGTCCAGGGTGGGCGCTCAGGGGAGAAGGCGACCGGAAGGGCCAGAAATTACCGAAAACGCAGAGGCGGCAGCGGCACTTCATGGGTCCCTCAGCGCTGGCCGCGGGGCAGCTCTACCTGCCCTGGCCCCGCCCTCGCTCCCCGGCCAGTTCCGCTCTCCCTGAGCACCTGCAGCCCAACCTCCGCGCCCCCTGGCGGGAGAGGCAGGCGCGCGCGCGCCCCCCCCCCCCACAGACACCCCCCCCCCCACACACACACCCACACGACGCGCGTAGCAAAAAGTAGACTTTTATTACAGCAGCAACTGAGGCGAATCGAATGGCCCCCCGGGGCCACCCCTGCAGCACCACCCTTCTCTCCCGCCCCGTCCGCCCCAGCGGGATTGTAGAATTCAGCTCCCAGCGCCCGTGGGCTTCCTTTCCACACAGGCTGGGCGGGAGCCAGCAGATCAGCTACTAGCCTCCGACTAGTAGAAGGCGGCTGCTGAGAAGGCCCAGGCCCACGTCTGTGCAAAACAAGTAAACAAAGTGCAGAGGGATGGAAGAGAAGGGGAGGGGTGGGTAGGGTGATGCTCAGAACCAGGGAGCCCCAAAGCCCTCCTGAATAATAAAGGAGAGAGGGGCTTCACAGGGTAATACTGTCTGGGGGGAAGGGGCAGGAAGGCTGTAGCACATGTCGTGACAGCCACAGCTCAGATTAGGGGCTGGGCCCGAGTGAGCTCTAAGAGGAGACGGTGACAGCGGCTGAGTTCAGGGTGCTGTTCCTGGCAAAATTGAACTTGCTCAGGGTCTCCTCCAGCAGAGAAGTCAGTCGGCTCTGGTCCGCCTAAAGGGGAGGAGCTCAGTGAGACCGGGCAGAGGAGAGAAGGGGCAGCCCGGGGCGGCGGGGGCGGCTGGAGGCCAGAAACCTCACCTCGCTAATGAAGCCCAGCTGCACCAGCTCGGCCGCCAACTCGGGGATGTTCTCATCTGACAGAGAAACGGGAGAGGGTGAGTACAGTGCAGCAGTGAGGGGCACAGAGCCCTTGGAACAGCCCCAGTCAGGTGACCCTGGCTGGGAAAGAATGACACAAGCAAAACTGTCAGATCCACCCTCCAATTTTAGGGGCAACGATACTCATTCTATGTGAGTCAATGTGTTACTGCCCTGTCACCTTCCCCACCCCTGAATATGTCCCTCACAGATAAGGCTCATAGACTCTCCATCCTCTGAGGGAAAGGAAAGACTCACTTGGCATCAGGTCACAGCTCAGGTGCCGGTTCAGTTTGTCCTCCAGCTTCAGCAGAAGCGTCAGCTGGAGAGTAGGACAGTCAGAAAATGAGGCTCCCCTTCCCCACCCTCTGGCCACCCAGCCCCATGCAGCCCCGGCCCTGAGCCTTACATGGTGTTTGACGCCCTCCTCCACCGACTCGATGTTGCACTGCATCAGCACCACCTAGGGAGAGGGGACAGAGAGGGTCACTAGAGTAGGGACCAGTGAGCAAAAAACCCACAAGAGCTGGAAGCCTTTCCAGCCCACGGGACATGAACGCCAGGGAGCAGAAACACATTCTTCTCCCTAAAGGGCAAAGCCTTATCTGAGATGTCCTCTCTCCCTTCCACCACGACCACAGAGACAGCCACACCCACACAGCCCCACCTTGCGGGTCTCCACCTCAGCCGGTTCAGGTGTTGGAGTCTTGACAGACGGCGGCACCACAGGTGATGTCACCTCCTCCTGCTGTGGCTGCTGGGGCCGAGGCAGCCCAAAGGCCGTCAGGGGGTAGATCCCGTTCCTAAGTGGAGATCAGACAGGTCGGATGGGCTCCGTGGATGCCTTAGGACACCCACCCCTGCCTCCTCAAGGAAGCTTTTTTTCTCATTCTTCTCTCACCTGACATCTTCAAGGAATTTATCCAGTTCCAGAGCTGGTGACTGAGAGTACCTGGAGAAGAAAAGAGAAGGAAGATGGAAGGAAGGAAACGAGCAAAACTGCCGATTCGACCACTCCCAGAGAATGGACAGTTGACAGAAACCTCAGGGTGGGAGTGACCAATCTGTCCCTTTCAGAACCTCTCAGTTAGTTACTCACAGCGTCTGAACTGGTTCTCTTCCTGGTCCTGCAGGGATTTCAGCCAGTACAGCACTGGTATCCATGTTTTTGGTGATCTCCTCCAGAGCATTCTCTGGGATCATGTCTGGAGGGCATGATGGAATGGGAAGTTATGGAAGGATAGTTCAGATTAATATCACAGAAGGCACAAGGGGTCCTGGGGGAGGGTGGGGGAGGAACGGAAAGAATCCCTTTGGAAGTAGAAGAGGAAAGGAAACATGCCAGTGAGAGTTACAAGGCTCCAGACTGGAAAAAAAATTCCTAGGAGGGTCAAGAGGACTCACGCTGGTGTCCCACAATGCAGTGGGCAGCAAGGAGTTTGAGCGAGGGCACTTCAAACAGTGCCGGGTGGAACAGAAGTTCTCTGGCTGTTGGTCTGCGAGCGGGTTCAGACTGCAGGCACTTTTGAATGAACTCCTAGAAAAGGGAACAAGGGAGTGGAGCAGGCATCTGGCAAGCACTCCACTGTGTTCGTCTCTCTCTCTCTCTCTCTCACATTATATCCAGCACAAGGCTGTGTGCATACTAGGTGCTCAGCACTGGCTGAGGGAACAAATTGCTAATGTATTTGAAAGGACTTCGAAAACTGTAAGGTATTATATGAAAGGTATCATTCACTGTCTTTCTAGTTTTCATTATTTTTCTGCTTCCCAACCGCAAGCTTTTTTTCTTTACAGTTCAAACTTATGATTTCTTTTTCCTTATTTTCTATCTCTCTGCTTTATTAGCCCACTCACTGCCTACCTTCTCCAACCCTCACCAAATTTACCTCTCTCTTTCCAAACTCACCCACTGTGGTCAATAATAGTTACCATCTTTTTATTTCCCAAGCCTACCACCACAATTTCCTTTGTCCACTACATCATTTATTAAATTCACTGGACTTCCCCATGCTCCCTCTAACCCCACAGGTCCCAGGACAGTTAACCTGCTCTCCTCCTTTCAATCTGGAAGGCCAACAAGGCCATATACCTAATCTCTTACTTGAACAGCCCACCCTGACACTGAACTAGAAACTTATTCCACACTAGCCTCAAGACTTCCCACTAATCTTCCTTCTTTTCTCTCCTCCCCCTTTTTTTGAATTTTATTTATTTTTTTATACAGCAGGTTCTTATTAGTTATCCATTTTATACATGTTATCCTCCTCCCTTTTATAAGCATCTAATGAGTTACAAACTAACCTTGTTTGGACCTTCCTGTCCAGACCCTACTTACTATAGTCTACTTCCTGATTCATAACCCCTATATCCTTTTTATTTATTATTATTATTTTCCATTTTGGTTATGCCGGGTCTTAGTTGCGGCATGCGAACTCTTAGTTGCGGCATGCATGTGGGATCTAGTTCCCTGACCAGGGATCGAACCCGGGCCCCCTGCATTGGGAGCGCAGAATCTTAACCACTGCGCCACCAGGGAAGTCCCCCTCTATATCCTTTAAATCTTAGCTCATTTATTTCAGGGCACTTTCCCTAAAAACTACATAAATATAAAACCCCAAATGACTAATTTGAGTAATTCAAACTGATTGATTTGTTCAAAAATATCAAGATGGTTGGAACTTCCCTGGTGGTCCAGTGGCTAAGGCTCTGCGCTCCCAATGCAGGGAGCCCGGGTTTGATCCCTGGTCAGGGAACTAGAGTCCCACAGGCCACAACTAAGAGTGTGCATGCCGCAACTAAAGATCCCACATGACGCAACGAAGATCCTGCACGCAGCAACGAAGATTCCCATGTGCCGAAACTAAGACCTGGCACAGCCAAATAAATGAATGAATGAATAAATAAATAAATAAACAATAAATAAAAGGGTGTGTGCCAATGATGGTCATGCCTATATGAAAGAAAAATACATACCAAGATGGTTGTCTGAGAGTGTATACCAATTACCTGAGGTAACCATCAAATTAGTTTGCCTTCACGTAGACAAACCTAAGTTAACACACAAACTTTAGTCCCAATATTACCCATCTTAAACCCCTAACCTGTGAGAGAGAGAGAGAATGTCTGTGTGTGTCTGTGTACCAAAAACACCTAAGAAAATGTTCACTACTTTGAGTGCCCTTTCTGCTTTATGTTTTCTTACTCTTAGAAGAGAGCATAGGGCTTCCCTGGTGGCACAGTGGTTGAGAGTCCGCCTGCCGATGCAGGGGACACGGGTTCGTGCCCCGGTCCGGGAAGATCCCACATGCCGTGGAGCGGCTGGGCCCGTGAGCCATGGCCACTGAGCCTGCTCGTCCAGAGCCTGTGCTCCGCAATGGGAGAGGCCACAACAGTGAGAGGCCCGCGTACCGCAAAAAAAAAAAAAAAAAAGAAGAGAGCATATTCCCAGTAGGTAAAAGGAAGAAAAATCTGAAGACATTTCAAAGTCTGTTAAGGAGGAGTGATCCTGAAGATTCTTACCCTCTGTAATGGGTCTTCTAGAAGCTGAATGGCACTGCTGATGGCTTCCTGTGGCACATATGAGGACTCTCCATTGCCCTGAATCTCTAGCACTGCCATCTGCAGTGAGGGGTAATAAAAAGGAAAAACAGAGACCTAAGAACCTCAGCGCTCCCACAATCACTCCCTCAAGACCAGTACCTTAGTTGTCAACCCTCCATTTCCCTTCTATCTTCTAATTTGACCCCTTTCCACTACCCACCCTTCTGGTCTCCTCACCTCCAGTGCACACATGCCAAAGGAGTAGATGTCTACTGCCGTTGTCACATTAGTGACTTCTAGGGGAAACACAGAAGCTTTGGTGAATCAGAGGATCCGGGCAGGGCATGGCAGAGGTGTCTTAAAACTTATTGCATGCCAGTAGAGAAGGACGAAAGTTTCAGTTATGTTACCTCCGACCCTCAGGTTGTAAAGTGGAAAACCTGGGGTATGGGCACAGGGCAGAGAAACTGGGATGCCTCACCTCCATATTCTGGTGCAAAGAAGTGGAGATTCTTCTGCTCTTCCCGACAAGTCTTCACATGATTATTGATAGTGTCAGGAGCCACTGGGAGTAGGGGAGATACCCACAATCTGACCACCATCAACAAAGCACAGCCTCACTCCAGAGAGAGGCCCCCAAAAGACAAATTCTCTCCTGAAGTCTTTAACCCTCAACAGGCGCAAACCTATCCCTTCCCCATCATGAACTCCGGACTAAACGTGAACACCACCTATCTCCCCTTTCTCAGGTCTACTGCTTCTCATCTAAGGTCCCTAACTCGGTAGCAACAAAGGCTCCGCACTAAACTAACAGGTACACGGGGGCTTTGGGCTGGCAAGGAACAACACAGTCTAAGGAAAAACTCACTTGTGACCTGCTTACCTTCCCCAAAGCCCAGGCACACCTAACCCCAGATCACATGAAAACGTTTGGTCTAGTTCTTTCATCCACCCTGCAAACAGTGTAAAAACACAGGCAGCCCTTCCTAATCTGGAACAATTAAGAGACCTCAGAAACTTGGATGAAGATGGATAAGAAGGAGTAACATACAACCAAGTAGACAGCGTCCTTCTTACCCACCTTTACTGACTGAAACTCAAAAACAGCTCAAAACTGAACCAATACCCTTAAATCAGCTTCACTTGTAATCCACAAAAATTTTTAGACCCCTGCCCTACTCTCTTATTCCTCAACATTGCCTGCCACAGAGCTGAACGAGGAACCAGGGCCAGGCCCAGTTTGGACTCACTGGGATCATAAACAATGACTACAAGTCACAGAGAGTCTGGGAGCACAGTATGACTTAGGGAACCAGCCTGATGATGAGGGCGATTAAGAATCCAGGACGTGAGTGGCCAGCCAGGCAGAATCCACAGGAAACAAGCAGGTTATGAAGGCAAGCAGGGGGAGGGCTGGTAGCGCAGAAGCCAAGCAGGCATAATTAGGCAGGGGAACGGTGTTTGCTCCCACGACTGCATGCACTGGGCAGCCGCAAAGGGGAGCAGAGGAAGCACAAACAGCGCCCCAAGTAGGGCAGAGGGAGCTCTCACCATTAGCAAAAATCCTATGAAAGACTGTTGGGTACAGAGCAGCCCGTAAGCGGGAGGGAGGAAAACAGAGAAAAGTTGTGAGCGATGGAGCAGCCAAGCCCCAGACAAATGGACACACAAACAACACACAGACACGGCACACGGAAATGTTAAACACTGCACACGTATACACAGCAAATGAAAGCACTCACAGCAGGCACAGCCTGGGACCTCCTTTGGTAGGGTCTGGCCCCAGGGACTCAAATCATCCCTTACACCCAACCCTTGCCCTTTCCCAACCTCCTGTCAAGATCTCTGTATGAACCCCCGTTTCCCTCCAAAAAGGTACAAGATTAGACCCTACGCCTTCTCCACTAATTGACTGGCCTCTCTCTATCAATGACCCCTAGTAAGGTCCTTTCTCTTATCACCAGCCCACACCTCAGAACTGTGCTCTGTCTTCCCCCATTCCTTTCATCTTACCCCCATGGTTCCCAAATTCCCGAGGCTCCCCTGCCCAGAACCTCTCCCTCCCCTCACCAGAGCCAATCTTGATGAGTCCGTTGTGCTGGATGAAGATGGTGTCACAGGTCAGGTTCCCATGGATGATGGGGGGGTCACAGGAGTGCAGGTAGCTGTGGGGGCACTGGGCTGTTAGAGGGGCCACTGGGAAATTAGGGCAGGGGGATCCCAAGGGCTGAGAGGAGCAAGGGCCTGGTCTCCTGCTGGTCACCACAAAGATAATACCCACACTCTGAATCTCCATTATGCCTGATGAGTTAAATAGCTGGATAAGCGCTAGGAGAAGAGGTGGGAGACAGCATCGTGGTCAAGGCGTTAGGATGAACCCTTTAAAAGACCGACAGGGGCCTAATCTTGAAGTATATGACTCAAAGAAAGTGGGGAGAGGCAGAAAAGAACGGCAGAGTAGTGCCCTGAACTCTGTTTGGAGGAACTAAATCAGGAATAAATATGGGAAAGACACTAACCAGATCCTACTCACCTTAGGGCAGAGAGGATTTGTGTGCACCAACGCTTCCAAGCCTGGAACAGAGTTTGATCCAAGGGTCAGCAGTAATCCCCTCCCTTAACCCTCCAACCAGTTCCCTCCATCCCATCCTGATCAGCTTCATAATTAACATAATCTTTTTTAAGCCTCCAAACCAGCCTAAAGCTTTTTCTGCTCTCCCTCCATACTTTTTCATTCATAGTCTTGTGGTTCTTTTTGGTCTTCTTCAGAAATTGCTTAAGACTCCCAGATGACATGTATTCTGTGATAAAAATGACCTGGAGAGGCAAAGCACACAAATAAATCCTTATAGTAGAAATGATCCCTTATCTAGGTAACACATATACAACATATACATAAAATTTGGAAGCCTGGTGTTTTTCTTAATAAAGTATCTCTCTTTTGTTCTTAGCATCACTTCCTTAGATCTAATAGGGCAAATGAAAACTACTGAGCAATATGAGCTACGGGAAGGAAGAAACAAAAATTCACTGATTTCTGTCCCGACTATAACCAGACAAAAGGCACAGGTGGTGGTCATAGCCTTACTCTCATCTCAACAGCAGCTGATTCCAGCTCTGTTTCAAAACTATCTTTTTCTGAATATAGAATGAACAATAAGTGTAGCTAGTCTCTTTGCAGTAAGCTCAGGAAAAAGTTCTTACCCTGGCCTTGTTCTCTTTAATGTCAGCCCAATACTTGTGAAACTTGACAATGTTGAGATGTTCCAACTGAATCAGATTATCAAACACAGCACGGACCTTTTCCTGGAAGCAGGGGAAACATTGGGATAACAGGCTTCAGAAAGCATTATCATCCTAAAAAGCCATTCCCTATCCCCCCTAGAAATGATCGAACCCCAATGTACTCTTCTCATAGTAGCTTCCCAACCCCAATGCCTCTTTACACCAGCATCCTAACACCTCACAGGCTGCATCCTTTCACCATTACTTACCTCCTGCAGCTTGTAGTTCTTTCGCTCAGAGAACTGTACCTCATTCCACACAACCTCTACACCCTCCTCTGTATCCATGGCCAGGTATGCACTGTCGATACCCGGTACATTCCGCTGATTCACCTGAGAAGAAATCCAAATGAAAGGGAATTAAAGTTACCACACGCGCTCTCGATTGTGATGCTCCGCACGATCCCCTTCTCCCGGGCTCTGGCCCGTTGGAGTTCGGTCGGCCCCGCGGAGACTCTGCCCCTCCACGTCTTGCCTCTTAGTCTCACTCTCAAGAGTCACTACTGCTACCTCACCTCTTCTCGCCTCTTCTGCCAGCGCCCACAGGGTGACTCTTCCAAGATCTCAGACTCATCTTCACTTTCTTCTTCTTCCTCTGGGGAAGCTGCGGAGGTCGTGGAGGTCACAGGAGGTGACACTGACGTCAGGCCAGGAGCTGAGGATGAGGATTCGACCTTTGGGTCTGAGCCACTGCTGAGTACGGTCTGGGACTCGCCCTCCGACATGCTGGAACAAACACTCAGGCCTGCACTGGTTGGAGCAAGGGTGATGGGAGAAGGCAGAGAGGGTTAGGATCGATTCTATAAAGATTCCAGCCTCATAACCTAATCTGGGGTTAAAAAGAAAACAAAACATAGACCTCCCTTGTTTCCTTTAAATCCCTAATCAGAATTAGTCCTGTATGAACCCTAAACATTAACTACTCTCCTCGTCTAGAGAAGGGGAGCTATCTTGGCTGAAGATGACTCACCCAGGTCAGTGAGCAACTGAAGTATATTTTAAGCTTAAAGAATATGTTGCTATGCTTAATTATGTTAATAAACATATTTTATCACTTTAAAAAAAATGACTCACCCAGGAGTGTCAAGCACAAGATTTATGGTAGTACAACCAGTGTTTAATAAGGTCCAAATGAACAGCAAAACCAGGGGCCTCATTCCTTCTCAGCAAACACTTACCCGATAGCCTTCTCTGTGAATCCTCACCTACCTCTTGCACTGTGCTCAAGAACCAAGGTACATGGGCACTATTCGGAACAGATGACTCCAGACCCCCAAATGTTCCACTGAACCAGCTCTAGATCTAGAGCTGTAGCACTCTCAACCAATTTATTCAGCTGAAACCCTCAGCTGATTTATTCTACTTGAACTAAACTTGGCATTCACTGTCCATCTCTCCTATGCACAGAATAAGCCTGCCAGTCCATGATGAGGCTACCCTTGGGCCAGGTGACTGGCAGTGGCTAGTGACTTCATCCCTGATGACCTCACCTTCCCTGTGATGTGAGTGTGGCAAATGGGTGGGTATTGGTTAGCAACACTTTTTTTTTTCACTCATTCAACAAATGTTTATTAAGCACTTACTGCGGGCCAAGCACTGAGCTAGGTGCTTGAGATACAATAGTGAACAAAATAAATAAGATGCCCCCACTCATAAAGCTGCAAACTTAAGGCAGAGCTAAGACTTTAAGCTTCCAGTTTTCATTTCATTCACATGGCTCAAAGCCTCCATCCTCTGACATAGGTATTCCTTTCAAGTACAAATAACTCAAGACACAGCCATTATAGGAAAAAGCACTATATAGTATAACATTTTATACTAACTAGTGTATAGTATTATACATTGACATGGCTACCTAAAGAAAAAGAATCCTCAAAAGCTAAATGTCACTAACTTCAGAATCACAGGACAATCCCTGAATGTTATCCCATATCTCTAAGAACGAAGGCCGTGAAGGAGTTGGAACCTGATGTGTGCTGGGCTCAAGGGAGTGCTCGCCAGGATGAAAATGATATCCCGTAAAGTACATTTGCTCCTGTAAGTCAGTTCAAAATACAGACGCTTCTGATCAACACCGACCTTCTGAAAAGCCCTCATTTCTTTTTAGAACTCTCAGATGCCCCCTTCTGCCCGTCTCTGCCCCCAACCTACACTGTGTTTAACCCAAGCCAGGAGATTTTTATTAGATGACATTCCAGTAAATATCAGAGGGCAAACAAAGCACTACAGAGAAAATCTGGCAAGATGTTATTTCGCCTATGTTTTTTTCTCGGTCCTTGCCTAGCACAGATTTCAATCAACCAGTCTTAGTAATCTACCTGAAAAGTAGCTTTAAAAAAATGGTAAGAAAGTTCATATGGGTTACTTTATTTATAGAATGCATCCTTAATCTGAACAGCTAAGTAATGTTTCCAGCTACATTATAAGAAATACCAATGGAATTCTAATACAGGAAGCCTGTAGCCAATGGGCTCTAAAGAAATTTCTGGACCCAGGGCACAATTAATCCACAGCAGGGCACCGCGAGAGATGCCAAACCTTTACCAGTCATAGATGCTCTTCGAATGTGCTTGTCTTCTCCCTCCCCAATCTCTCCCCCGTAGGCAAAATGAAGGCAATGCCCAAGATCCCCCAGCACTCCCCCTACTGATGGCAACACTGGAGTTTTTGTCTCAGGGTCGGTCGTTCAGAGGTTTAAATGAGATCACATATGGAAAAGGCCATTGACGCCCCTCAAGGGAATCTCCTCGCCACCCCGAGATGCCTAGTGTTCACTTCCGTGCAGTGTAGATAAATCGTTGCAAAGTTTTTTCCTGCAAAGTTTTTCATTTTTTGGGCTGCAGCTTCTCAGCATTTCAACTCCTCAGCAACAGCTCACAGGCCTCTCGCCCGCCCTCACCCTCAGCGGACCAAAGAAGGCCTGAGACCTGCAGAACAAGCAAGCTCGGGGAGGAATTTCACACTCCAACAGGTCGCCTAGCTTGCTGTCGGCGAGAGACCGTCGGGCCCCGGGGCCGGCCCTGCAGCGAGCCGCAGCCACCTCACCAAAGGCCAGCCCCGCGGCGCAGTCAGGGGCGCAGGCCACGCCCCCGCGCAGTCGGCGCGCCGACCCCGCGAGCAGGCGCGGCCCCGACGCTGCGCTTCCGCAGGCCGCCGGGCCCGCGACCGCCGCCCCCGCCCCCGCCGCCGGCCCCGCCTCTCGTCAGCCCGAGTTCGACACGAACGCCGGGGCCTCGCGCCCCGCGCCCGCAGAATTCAGGGCGCTGCCGCCGACGCTCGGGAACGGTCGGGGAGGGCCGAGCAGGGACTGTGGGGCCGAGGTGTACTCTCGGCTCCGGCGGGCCGGGCCTTGGCTGCCGAGTGAGCAGGGCCGCCTCCAGACACCCGCCTGCCGGGGTCCCACCGTCCTGGCCGCGGAGGCCGATCCTCTCGTCCTTTAGCCGAAACCTTCCCTCCCTCTCAGTCCCCTCGGCGCTCACCTCCCGACTCCGCTCCCCGCAGCCTGCGCTTCAGCTCCAGCTCGGGTTCCGGAGCCCCGGATCAGAAAGACTCGCTCACAGCTGCGCTCCGCGGCGCAACCGAACTGCGGGCCCCGCCTTCGCGGCGTCCAGACCAACAGATGGGCGGTGCCGCAGTGCCGTTGGGTTTCCATTGGACAGGGCGGCCAGGGTGGGCGGTGCCCCGGGCAGACGGTCGCTCGCAGGGGTAGTCTTCACCCCGGTTTCCTCCCCTAGAGCCTGTCCGGCTGAGACCTCTTGGAGCGTTCGGTGTTTTCGGTCTCAATTGGGGCCTGCCTCTCTGTCCACCCCTCTGTCCGGTCCTGGTGCCCCCGATGATTCTGCTGGGCGAAGGGAAGGCCTTCCCCCTCTTCTTGAAGGCGCCATGACAGTTCTAGTCCGACTCAAAGACAAAAGGAGCGAAAGACGTAGCCTCAATCTGAGAGGAGCGGCCACCCGCTTTCAGTATTTGGGGGTGAGACTGCGCAGAACACCAATTCTTCAGAAAACTTAAAAAAAATTACTGGACACGTTAACACTGAAAATGAATAGTTAACGCTTCGTAATTGGATAGTTCTGATGTTAGCCAAAACTTTGCAAGAGGTTTTCACAGATATCTTTTGATCCTCGTAAGAAATTGAAAATTTCATTCAGTAATAGTTGCCAAATGGAAAAATACTGAATCAGAGGCATTAAGCTATTCACCGAAAGTTGGTAAGAACTATATCTAGAATCCGAAACAGTTAAGATTTATCAAAGAAGACTTCCTTGAAAAGATGTTTGGAAAGAATTTAGGTTGACTGCGAGGAGGTGAAAAGAAAAAATGATAGATTGTGGGTGAGCCCATTGATCTTCGAAAACCAAACCCGGAGCCCCAAAGAAGTTAACTCTGCTCCTAGACACGCATTGTGGAGGGAGAAGGATGAATCAATCATCAGTCCTTGGAAATGTCATAATCACCAAATCTCACTGTCCTTAAAGGGAATCTCTAATCCTATTTAACTGATAGAAGGCTATCTGGCAAAAGTTCCCTCATTTTCCATCTCTTCACCTTAAAATTTTTTAAATCAAACTTTTATCGTTCCTTGATTCTTTCACCTTTGAAAGAGAGGGCTCAAACACTCTTTTAGAAATCTGGACCTTGTTTTGGATATTTTTAAAAGGCATTTGCCCACCAAATTTAGCATATAATTTCAGGGAGTTGAGGTTAAGAATCTTTGTTCTAATCTCAAGGAAAGGATGCTCCTCCTCCTGTCCAGATTAATCTCTTCACCAGGTAGGTAGACTCCAAAGCAACTGAACACCTGGCGCATGGTAAACATTCATTAAGTATCCGTTGATACTATTATTACAGTTTCCCATTCTCTTCTGTCTGGTTCTTAGTATTATCAACCTTTACCTTTCAACTAGCTCCTTTCAAATCTGCACAGAGGACCCATTGGCATCTTCAAGTTCTCGTTTTGTTTTTAACCTTTCATTCATGTTTTTTTTTTTGGGGGGGGTTGGTTGGTTGGTTGGTTGGGGGTTTTTTGTATGTTTTTTTGGCTGCACCGCTTACCCCCCACCCCACCCACCTTTCCCCCCTCCCTGGAAGCATGGAGTCTTAACCACGGGATCTCCAGGGAAGTCCCTTTTCATTCATGTTGAAAATACTCAAGGGGGCTTCCCTGGCAGTCTAGTGGTTAAGTCTGCCCTTCCAATGCAGGGGGCGTGTATTCGAATCCTGGTGCGGGAAATAAGATCCCACATGCTGCAGCGGTGCAGCCAAAAAATAAAAAAATAAAATGCTCAAACACTGCCTACATTTTTACCACATCATTTTTTTTTCTGCTTTAAGAATCATGCTTATTGTAACAAATCAAACTATTTCAAAAATAACATAGTATAATGTAACTTTATATAGTAGCTTGTATGTGCTATATTCCACATAATTCCAATTATGTCATAACTGCCTTATGACATTAATTCATTTAATCCTCACAACTATTCTACGAATACTGTGAATTAACAATTGCTATAGAAAGTGAAAATCTCTTACCTTAATTCACCAGAATAATTAAGACTTTGATATATATTTCTCCATATTTATTTTCTCTATGTATATATTAATATATGTGTATATAATTTAAAATAAAGGCAAGCGTATACCACATAATCTTTTTCAATTTACTCTTTTCACTTTTTTACACAGCAGCACATACAGCACTATAATTTTTTAACTACTGTAGAGTATTCCATTATCCAAATGTGCCAATGTTTAATAACTCCAGGGAACTTTGAGGTTATTTCCAACATTATTTATTATAGATAAGGCTGTAGTGAACATTCTGCTACATACACCTTTGCCTACTTGTGAAAATGATTTTACTCATTCTTAAAAGTGGAATTGCTAAGTCAAAGACTAAGGACATTTTGAGTAGATATTGCCAAGTTTCTCTTCAAAAAGATATCAAATAACCATACCACCATGAGTATGTTAGGGTTCCTGCTTCCCAACATCCTTACCAACATTGCATATTACCAATCTTTTCACCTTTGGTGATATATTAAGGAAAAAAAAAGATATCCTACTGTTTTAATTTACATATATTTAATTAGGGAAGTTAAACATCCTTTTTTATTTTTTATTTTTATTTTATTTTTTTTTGAGTTTCCATCTTTTTTTAATAAAGCAAATGATATGATAACTTCATTGTGAGCCAATACGTAGAGTTCAAGTTATTCAAACCCAAGGATTTTTTTTTTCAGTTTAGATCTCATTATATATGTTGGAGATATTAGCTATTAGACTTTATGGTATTTCAGGTTCCTGGTTAACTTTCTTTTTTTTTTTTTATTAGTTTCTGCTTTATAACAAAGTGAATCAGTCATACATATACATCTGTTCCCACATCCCTTCCCTCATGCATCTCCCTCCCTCCCACCCTCCCCATCCCACCCCTCCAGGCGGTCACAAAGCACCGAGCTGATCTCCCTGTGCTCTGCGGCTGCTTCCCACTATCTATCTACCTTACGTTTGGTAGTGTATATAGGTCCATGCCTCTCTTTCGCTTTGTCACAGCTTACCCTTCCCCCTCCCCATATCCTCAAGTCCATTCTCAAGTAGGTCTGTGCCTTTATTCCCGTTTTACCCCTAGGTTCTTCATGACATTTTTTTTTTAAATTCCGTATATATGTGTTAGCATACGGTATTTGTCTTTCTCTTTCTGACTTACTTCACTCTGTATGACAGACTCTAGGTCTATCCACCTCATTACAAATAGCTCAGTTTCGTTTCTTTTTATGGCTGAGTAATATTCCATTGTATATATGTGCCACATCTTCTTTATCCATTCATCCGATGATGGACACTTAGGTTGTTTCCAGCTCTGGGCTATTGTGAATAGAGCTGCAATGAACATTTTGGTACATGTCTCTTTTTGAATTATGGTTTTCTCAGGGTATATGCCCAGTAGTGGGATTGCTGGGTCATATGGTAGTTCTATTTGTAGTTTTTTAAGGAACCTCCATACTGTTAAACATCCTTTTTTTAAAAGACTTTTTTAGAACAGTTTTACACTTACAACAAAACTGAGAGGAAAGTACAGAGATTTCCCACATACCCCTGCCCCCACATTTGCACAGCCTCCCCCATTACCAAATCACCAGAATGGTATAGGTTTTACCAGGGATGAACTTACATTGACCCATCATAATCACACAAGTCCATAGTTTACCTTAAGGTTCTTTGTGTTGTACATTCTATGGGTTTAGACAAATGCATAATGGCATATATCCATCA
The DNA here is from genome assembly GCF_025265405.1 of Mesoplodon densirostris. Taxonomy (NCBI): domain Eukaryota; kingdom Metazoa; phylum Chordata; class Mammalia; order Artiodactyla; family Ziphiidae; genus Mesoplodon; species Mesoplodon densirostris. The sequence continues at coordinate 21,730,878 of NC_082674.1, read as the reverse complement.
TTATAATATCATACAGAGTGTTTTTACTGCCCTAAAAATCCTCTGTGCTCTGCCTACCCATCCCTGGCAACCACTAATCTTGTTATTGTCTCCATAGTTTTGCCTTTTCCAGAATGTCAGAATCATACAGTATGTAGCCTTTTCAGATTTGCTTCTTTCACTTAGTAATATGCCTTTAAGTTTCCTCCATGTCTTTTTATGGCTTGATAGAGCATTTATTTTTAGTGCTGAATAATATTCCATTGTCTGGATGTACCACAGTTTATCCATTTACCTATTGAAAGACATCTTGGTTGCTTCCAAGTTCTGGCAATTATGAATAAAGCTCCTATATACATCCATGTGCAGGTTTTTGTGTGGACATAAGTTTTCATCTACCTTGGGTAAATACTAAGGAGTGCAATTTCTGGATCATACATTATGAGTATGTTTAGTTTTATAAGAAACCACTGAACAATCTTCCAAAGTGGTTGTACCATTTTGCACTTCCACCAGCAATGGATGAGTGTTCCTATTGCTCCACATTCTCACCAGCATTTGTCCTTTTTTCTGTTTTGGGCCATTCTACTAGGTTTATAGTGGTATCCCACTGTTTTAATTTTCATTACCCTGGGACATATGATGTGGAGTATCTTTTCATATGCTTATTTGCCATCTGTATATCTTCTTTGCTAAGGTGTCTGTTAAGGTCTTTGGCCCATTTTTTAGTTGGGTTGTTTTCTTATTGTTGAGTTTCAAGGGTTTTTTAATGTATTTTGGGTAACAGTCCTTTATCATATGTGTGTTTACCAAGTATTTTCTCCCAGTTTGTGCTGTCTTCTTATTCTCTTGACATTGAGCAGAAGTTTTTAATTTTACTGAAGTTCAGCTTATCAATTATTTCTTTTATGGATCATGTCTTTGGTGTTTCATCTAAAAAGGCATCACCATACCCAAGGTCATCTAGATTTTCTCCTATGTTATCTTCTAGTTTTATAGTTCCACATTTCATACTTAGGTCTATGATCCACTGTGAGTTAATTTTTGTGAAGTGTATATAGCCTGTGTCTAGATTCTTTTTTTTTTGTATGTGGATGTCCAGTTGCTCCAATACCATTGTTTTCATATGTTTACTGCCCAATTGCATTTCCTCTTCAGTTTCTTGCCTGTACATGTTCTTTGCATATTTTTAACTAGGTTGATCATCTTTTTCTTATTGGCTTGTTAGAGCTCTTTGTATATTAGGAAAATCCCATTGTCTTCCCAATCTCCTACACTGTGAATCCCATCCTATCTCTATCTCTATTGAAACTTTACACTCAGTTTATTTTAAACCTTTATTCCAAAATCCCTTTCTCATTTCCCATTCTCCATGACCTCTTTAGCATTTGGGACCACTGAACAGCACGTTCTTAAAGCTCCTCTGTTACTTTTCATAATACAAATTTATTTCATTTCTCTCTCAGTTCCTAATTTTTTCTCCTTTACGTTCTGTTCTTCCCTCCTTTTTTTTTTTTTTTTTTTTTTTTTTTTTTTGGCCGCACCACACTGCTTGTGAGATCTTAGTTCCCTGACCAGTAATCAAACCCGAGGCCCCGGCAGTGAGAGTGCCGAGTCCTAACCACTGGACAGCCAGGAAATTTCCCCCTCCTAACTATTAATGTGCCTGTCAATGTGTCCAAAGTTATATTCTTTGTTCTCTCTACACCATCCTTTAGAAAATATGTCCATTGATGAGCCTCCAATACATCACCAGGATGACAGTTATATTTATCTCTAGCACTTCTTGCCCAAGCTCCAAGATAATATTGGATGCTCCACTCTCACTTCAAACTTAATTTGCCTAAAGATTTTCATTTCAGGTTAGTAATCCACCTTGAGAACTAATTTATTGGGAATAGAAGCCAGGTGGCTGGGTGACAGAGTGGGAGGGAAACTATTTGTATGCCCATTTATGCCTTTTGTACTTTGTGCCACATGTACGTATTTTTTATTCAAAAAAGAAACAATATTTAACAAAGAAACAATTTATTACATAATTGTAGAATAAAGAAAGGCAATGCTTTTAGAATACCCATATATATATATGACTAATTTCTAAGCTTCCCAAATGACCTGCTGACCTCAGCTCCCAAGTGGACTGTAGCTTGGATTGTGACATGCTGGTTGCACAACTCTATACATTTACTAAAAATCATTGAATTAACAGTGAGTGAATCTTACAATGTGAAAATCATACCTCAATAAAACTGTCCAGAATCTTTCAGATCTTGGTTTCCATAAATCAGGGCAATTAGAAAATCAACTGGGTTTTTGCTCAAAGCTTTTCTTCCTCAGTGTGCGACTCACTAGTCACACCTCCAATCTGATCATTCTTCTAGGGATGTGATGTGGATTCTTTTCTTCCAAAAGAGCCTCTTTTCAGAATGAAGACATAATCAAAGGGACAAAAATGTTCCTTTGCCTCAAGCTTGGCACTTACATTTCTATAGGACCTCAAACTAAGAGAAACCTAGATTTCGTGATAATTGTGAATCGTCTGAGAGGTGCTTTAAAACATGCACCTTCCCAGGACCCTACCTGAATCAACTGAATCTGAATCTGGGGGCCGGGGAGGACTTGAGTATCTGTATGCCTAAGATTCTGCCCAGGTGATGCTGATGCAGGTAGCCTGGCTCGTCATTAGGCTGAAGGGTGGTAACCATCATCATAGCTCATGCTTATTCCTGTCCAGACATTGCCTCATAACTTAGGCCTCTGAGCTTCATTGTTTAAGTTATGAAACGGGAACATGATTTGCCCTACACCTCTACGTCATGTCATAAGAAATTGAGTCAACTTCTAAAATAAACATGATAGATAAATAGGGGCACTGGGAAATTAAGAAAAAAAAGCAGCTCATCTAAATTAAGAATTAGATTTATTAATTTTTAGATTATTAGCTTTCCACAACTGTATTCAATTATGTTCAAATCAAATTTATTTATTATTTATTTTGCTCTGTGTTTTACTGGCATAGAGTTAATACCTATTTTATTTCACAGGGATGTTGTGAGTTTAAAATAATTATCAGGCCATTCCACAGCTTTTTTCTGGGCTAAAACCCCTTTTGTTTCTCTTCATTTACTTAATTTACCTTTGTTGTAGTAATAGAGAGAACTTTCCTAAATCTAAAATTATTTCCTGAAAAAACATAGATTCAGAATTTAAGGAAAGGCCTTTGGAGATCCCTTGTAGCATTAGTAGTCTAAGATTTCATTATTTCACAGCTCACAGCCAGGCTGGAATCAGAGAACAAAATTCAATTTAACTAAACAAATATTTATTGGCTAGTAAGAGTACGTGCTAGGTGCCATGCTAGGCAGACAAATCAATAAGACAAAGTTCCTGTCCTTAAAGAGCTCATACTTATTTAGGAAGATATCTGTGTAAACAAAAAAGTGCCAATACTTAACAAGTACAACAGAAGTATGTATAAAGTTCTATAGGCTGAATAGAGAAGGACCTGATTGACTTCATAGAAGAAAGATACAGGGGAAGCTGTCGTAGGCTGAATAATGGTCCCAGAGATACCCATGTCCTAATCCCTGGAATTTGTGAATATCACCTCATATGGCAAAAGGTACTTTACAGATGCGATTAAATTAAACATTTTGAGATGGAGATATTATCCCGGATTACTAGGATAGGCCCTAAATGTAATCATAAGTGCACATAAAAGAGGGAGGCAGAGGGAAATTTGACTACAGAAGAGAAAGAAATGTAACCACTGAAGCAAGAGATTGTCTTTATGCCCAGGAATGCAAGCAGCCTCCAGTAGCTAGAAAAGGAAAGGAAATGGATTCTTCCCTAGAGCCCCTAGAAGGAACCAGGACTGCTGACACCTTAACTGTAAACCAGTGAAACCAGTTTCAGACATCTGGCCTCCAGAACTGTAAGAAAATTAATTTGTGGGGTTTTAATCCACCAAGTTTGTGGTAACTTGTTACAGCAGCCATAGGAAACTAGTACATAAAGCTTCCCAGAGAACAAGAGTGATGTCTGCCTGACCTGGGTTTTAAAGGATGAATAGGGGGCTTCCCTGGTGGCACAATGGTTAAGAATCCACCTGCCAACGCAGGGGACATAGGTTCAAGCCCTGGTCCGGGAAGATCCCCCATGCCGCGGAGCAACTAAGTACGTGGGCCACAACTACTGAGCCTGTGCTCTAGAGTCCGTGAGCCACAACTACTGAGCCCATGTGCTGCAGCTACTGCAGCCAGTGCGCCTAGAGCCCGTGAGCCACAACTACTGAGCCCATACTGCAGCCAGTGCGCCTAGAGCCCGTTCTTCGCAGCAAGAGAAGCCACTGCAATGAGAAGCCCGCACACCTCAACAAAGAGTAACCGCTGCTCGCCGCAACCAGAGAAAGCCTGCACGCAGCAACGAAGACCCAACGCAGCCAAAATAAATAAATAAATAATTTTATAAAGATAAATAAGTAAATAAAGGATGAATAGGAACGTTAAGGGAGGCAAGAACAATCCAGAGAAGACTGAACCCTCCTTTTCTCTGACTCTCCAGTCTCAGAAGATAGGAAGTTGGACCTAAAACATGATTTTGCACCCCAAGTTTTGTGACATATGCCTCATTTTTTAGCAGTAAGAGTCGAAGATTTCCAACATAGGTGTTATTTTTCTTCCCTTCACTTCACCTCTGGCTTTTCAGTTTGAATTTATTTTATTTTTTAAAATTTATTTGTTTGTTTATTTATTTACTTGGCTGCATCAGGTCTTAGTTGGCACACGGGATCTTTGTTGAGGCGAGTGGGCTCTATAGCTGTGGAGCACGGGCTTAGTTGCTCCACAGCATGTGGGATCTTAGTTCTCCAATCAGGGATCGAACCTGCGCTCCCTACATTCGAAGGCAGATTCTTAACTACTGGACCAGCGGGGAACTCCCTGAATTGAAATCTTTGTTTTTACAAAGTTTTTTACATCTGGGAGAGAAGAGACTCTCTAGGAAAAACGTTCTTAAGAGAGCAAGTGAAAAAAAAGTAGAGAGTCTGATAAGGACACTTGTTTATTACTGGAGAAAGCTTGGGAAGAAAGTGACAAAATACTCTACAAAAACAAGCAAAGGAACTCCTTGCCTGTTTTGTTTGGGACTAAGAGAAACAAGACAGTGAAAATAAGATGTTAGTAAGAGCTCTAAACTGGGTATAACTGAAGACAGAATAAATTACTCAGAATGCAGCACAGAAACACAAGGATATATATAGTTAAGAGAGAGGGGGGATAGATGGAGAGCTCCAACATGTATAATGAGAATTCTAGAAGAAAATAAACAGAATGATGGTGAAACAATGTTTAAAAAGCAAGAGATAAAATTTTAAAATATTGATGAAAGACATTAGACACCAAATTTTAAAAATAAGCCTTTAGTACTAATAAACTAAACACATGCTGAGGCACATTATAGGAATATTTACACAACATTAAGGATAAAGAGAAAATTGTAAAAAGCTACCAGAGATGAGAGGGAAAAAAACAGATTACCTATGAAACAACAGTGAAGACTGATAAAAGACTTCCCTATAAACCTAGAATTTTATCCCCAGCCAAAATATCATTAAAGAGTGAGGGCAAAGTACATTTTGATATACCAGAAACAATTAAGGAATTTTTTTTAAAACCACCCATACAATCTCACTGAAAAACATAGTTATCAATAACAATTTATAAAACTGCTTAGGAAAACTTCCATTTCTGGCCATGATGGTATAACAGGGACCACGTTTACCCTTCTGCCTTAATCATCTAGAAAACTGGACAAAATATATGAAGCAACAATTTTCAGATATTGGACAACAGGCAGCACAGGATAGTGATCCCTGAGAGAAGGTAAACAAATGAAGTGAATCCTATGAGATGAGTACCCCAGCTTACAGCCTAGAAAGTGTTTTCAGGCCACCTTGTAGAAAGAGGAAACCTAAACAGAGCCTGACAATCTCACTGCATTGGGAAGACAGAGTTTGGAGTTCAGGGAGGCCAAGGTGGCTAACATCTTCAGGGAAGAGTGCCAGAAAGGATGGAGATACACACAGAGAGAACTATGGAGCTCTGCAGAAGGATCCTCTCAAGATCTCAGCTAAACATACTCATGATGAAACTATCAAGGTTGAGGAAAGAACCGTTTGAGAGGAGGAGTTGGCACAATCTTCCAGTGGTAAGAAAGCCATTTTGGTGGACAGGGTAGCAGGATTCCAGCTGGCAGGTTTCCTATTACTACTGTTTGATCTTTATTCCTTAGCAAATCAAAGAGCCAAGAGATTACAAATGTGAGGTCATTTGTTACTTGGGATGTGAGCCTCAGTTAAGAACTTTTGCCCTCCTGGTGACTACAAGAACCAGCAGGATTTTTCTAAGTAACACTCTGGTTCTCTTGGGCCAATCTGTCAGACTCAACTTGTGTGTCTTCAGTTCTCAGCAGCCAACAGAGCAAAGGAGTTCTCTTACTAAAGGATTCTCAGAATTCTCTAAGGAATGGTTAAGTGTGCCACAGATCCTCACAGGAAATTACTATCACTTTTGCCAGCTGTCCCTGCTCCAAACCACTGCGGCTCTTGAACTTTGTCACCACCTCCTTCAGCCTCCCCACATGGCCCCATCCCAATGGACATAGATCTCCTCACTTGATTCCCCAAAGCTCAGTTCAGTCCAGGCTATTTAACAAGACACAGAGGCACAGACATGAAAAACAAAGAGTAGCCCACAACTGCCACTAGAAGTGGCTCTTCTTCAGATTCCTGGTAAGGCAGAGCCAGCTCAGCCCACCCACTTTCCCCAACAGGAATCTCCAGACTGTGCCACGTCTTGGAGTCTTGATGCCAGCAACAGGCATGAGTCCAAAGAGAATCTTTCTCTTCCTGTTCAAGTCCTGCTTATTTTCACTCTAGAACATCTATCCTTTTCCTTAGGGGGAAAAACTCACCTCCACCTTGACCTGGTTGATGCAATCCCAGGAATTGTGGACACTTTCCAGGCTTCAGATAATCTGGCTCTAACTCCACTTTGTGAGATACCAGTTGTTCAGACTAGTCTGTCCGGTGTGAGGTATACAGAAAAGACTGGCACACACCTCAGGGTGGCTCCAGTTTTGTGATCACCTGTGAGCAAACACTTGAATTAAAAACAAACATTGAGGCTTCCCTGGTGGTGCAGTGGTTAAGAATCCGCCTGCCAATGCAGGGGACACGGGTTCGAGCCCTGGTCCGGGAAGATCCCACATGCTGCGGAGCAACTAAGCCCATGCACCACAACTACTGAGCCTGCACTCTAGAGTCCACGAGCCACAACTACTGAGCCCGTGTTCCACAACTACTGAAGCCCGTGCGCCTAGAGCCCATGCTCCACAACAAGAGAAGCCACTGCAATGAGAAGCCCGTGCACCACAATGAAGAGCAGCCCCCGCTCGCTGCAACTAGAGAAAGCCCGTGCACAGCAACGAAGACCCAATGCAGCCAAAAATAAATAACTTAAAACAAACAAACAAACAAACACTGGTCTCCTAAGAACAATAAGGATTTTAAGAAACATTCCAGTCTATATTCTTATTTAGGGGGAAAAACGGATATCTCTCTCCCTGCAAGGGCACAATCCAGTGAAAGACACAATTTATAACACTAATAAATAAATTAACCTCAGCATCTCAGTCTGAAATATCTGGATTTTGGTTAATGGTCATTTCATGATTTTCTTTAGGATAAAGATGGGTATTTGCTTTATGTATGTGTAGTGGGCCCATCCTGGTGATTTTCCTAAGTAAAGGCAGACTGCTTCAAAATGAATTTACATCTTGGCTTCTAGAAATATAAAACTGTGACTGTAATATATAACACTTCTCTGACTTTAGGAAATGTTTCATTTATTGGGCACCCGTTAAAACTTATGAGTACAAAGAGGAGTAGGGGCTAGAACAGAACCTCAGAAATGGACTCCTTCCCTTTTCTAGTAATGTCAAAATATCTATATTCCTTCTTTCTTAGCACTAAATCTTGCCCCCACTTTTTTTTTCCCTCCCTGGACCAATCTTTCACCTTTAATCACACACAGAATGGAATGTAGCATAAAAACTGCTGAGCTTCCAAAGGTAATCTTTTATGAATAGTATAATGTCATCAGAAACTGGATATGGTCAAAAGCAGAATTAGGAACCCCGAGAAAAGCCTGGGTGGGCGTTAGCCTGGGAGGACTTACATCTCAATTTCTTGCCTTTTTCTGATTCTCTCCTCACTTAACATCTTCCACATGCAGGTTAGGTTTCTCAATCTATGGTCTGTTACCCTCTGGGGGTCTTGAACTTCCAAGGCACTCTGAGTCTTCTATGAGAATTTTACTTTTTTTGTTTTTTAAAAATTTTTATTGGAGTATAGTTGATGTACAATGTTGTGTTAGTTTCTGCTGTACAGCAAAGTGAATCAGTTATACACATACATATGTCCACTCTTTTTTAGATTCTTTTCCCATATCATTATGGAGTATTGGGTAGAATTCCTTGTGCTATACAATAGGGTCTTATTAATTTTCTTTTTTTTTAATTTTTATTTATTTTTGGCTGCATTGGGTCTTTGTTGCTGCTCGTGGGCTTTCTCTAGTTGCAGCGAGCGGGGGCTACTCTTCGTTGTAGTGTGCGGGCTTCTCATTGCAATGGCTTCTCTTGTTGTGGAGCACGGGCTCTAGGTGCGTTGACTTCAGTAGCTGTGGCACATGGGCTCAGTAGTTGTGGCTCTAGAGCGCAGGCTCAGTAGTTGTGGTGCACGGGCTTAGTTGCTCCGCGGCATGTGGGATCTTCCTGGACCGGGGCATGAACCCGTGTCCCCTGCATCGGCAGGCGGACTCCCAAACACTGCGCCACCAGGGAAGCCCTTGTACCACATCTTCTTTATCCATTTCTGTCAATGGACATTTAGGTTGCTTCCATATCTTTGGTATTTTAAACAGCGCTGCAATGAACACTGGGGCGCATGTAACCTTTTGGATTGTGGTTTTCTCTGGATATATGCCCAGGGGTGGGATTGCTGGATCAGTATATGTGCTGCCGAAATGAGCACTTCTATGAGAATTTTAAAACACTGTGCTTTAAGTTTTATAATATAAGCATGTTAGCATATTTTGGATCATCTGGATTAACATTTTATATTTTTGAGTGATCCTGAATTTATGTTTAAGTTTACAATTTAACTGGTATCACATTATACTCTGAAGTTAGCATTTAACTTTTAAGGCAATGTTGCCCAGCCCGGGGGGCCAGGGAGGGGCGGACGGGGGACAGTCCCTTAAATCCCTTGGTATCTGCAGGTATGTCTCAGTGGTACACAATTACTCATACTTGAAAAACACTGGCTTAAGCCACCTTCTTCTCTTTTCTTCTTTCTCTTATGAGAGATAACTGGAAAGAAACTCATGAGAGGCTAATAGAAACAGACAATGTTTTAAAAATGACAAGTATTTGTGAGTTTATTTTCAATATTCGATCCAGTTGAGAAACAAGAAAATATAAGCAACCTAATTTTAAATATAAAAATCAGGAATTCCCTGGTAGTCCAGTGGTTAAGGATTTGGTGCTATCACCGCTGATACCCGGGTTCAGTCCCTGGTCCAGGAACTAAGATCCTGTAAGTGGCGCAGCAAATAAATAAATATTATTTTTAAAAATAAGGCAAAGGTAATACCTCAATATTGTGAATATATATAGGAATCGCCAAATGCTTAGAATTAGTTATTTTCTACCCACAACAAACCAATTCCATGCCTTTATCCCTTGTGTGAACTTGGTATAAATTTTAGAGACCCTTTTTATATTCAGGCCAGCCCCTAAAATACATGTTCAGAAGCTGCTTCTGTTACCATGTGTGATAGGTCAGATTTCTGAAGCTCATAGTTTACAGAAAGACTCATGAAAATCAATCTGTGAATACAGTGTTTTAGAGTATTTTTAGTTAAAAAAATTTTTTTTGCTCAAAGCATGAAAGCTTTGTGTCCTCAGAAGTGTAATGTAGTGGTTTGGGGGAAATGGAGATGGAATAGGGAGAGGATAACCTTCATATTCTTTGTCTCTTTCCCACCTCTTTCCATGAGCCCCTTAGTATCTCCATTTCTTCTCTCAGAGGCACCACTGCCCTCCCAGTGCCTCACTTTTTTTTTTGAATAATATTTTCTTTCCCACTTTTTTCCTTATCTGTTTTTCTCCCATTTTGTTTCAGGCCTTCTTCTATTTTTTTGTGAACATAATTTAATGTTATTTCCATTCCATATTTAGCTTGTATATATGTATACCTAATGAATGGTAGATTTTTGGTTGAATAATAATACAACATTTATGTAAACTTGGCATTTTATATTCAGTTCCTCTTAGCCTTAAAGCAATCCGAAAAAGTAGATACTGTATGTCTGTTTTATAGATGAGGAACTGAGTCTCAGAGAGAATAAGTAACTTGTGAAAGACCACATAGGTAATATATATATATATCAAAACTCACGCTTTTTTCCCACAACATCACATTCCACTCTTAGAAGGAAAAAAAAAAAAAGAGGTTGAGGGTCTCCCTGGTGACACAGTGGTTAAGAATCCGCCTGCCAGTGCAGGGGACACGGGTGACAGCCCTGGTACGGGAAGATCCCACATGTTGCGGGGCAACTAAGCCCGTGCACCACAACTACCGAGACTGCATTCTAGAGCCCGCGAGCCACAACTACTGAGCCCACGTACCACAACCAGTGAAGCCGACGCACCTAGAGCTCGTGCTCCGCAACAAGAGAAGCCACCGCAGTGAGAAGCCCGCGCACCGCAACGAAGAGTAGCCCCCGCTCGCCGCAACTAGAGAAAGCCCGCGTGCAGCAACGAAGACCCAACACAGCCAAAGCATAAATAAAAAAAAAAAAAAAAAAAAAAAAAAAAAACAGTCCGAGTAATTTCATGCTCCTTTAACACTGCCTTGGTAAGAGATCTTATCCAGGTTTGGATGACCAACAGGCCTAATTAACACTTCCTACCTTCATAGCCTAACTTCAAGCCAATATCTGCAATGTTTGTATATCTAGTTGTCACCTTAAACCAAACGCACCATTTTCTCCCCAAACTAGCATTCACCCCCGCCCCCCCGCCCCCATCACACCATTTTCTGTTACCGGCTCTGCCAATTTTTGTCATTCAGAGTCAAAACCTTGGTGATATTCATTCATTCAACAAGTATTTAAATACTATTAAGCACAGATAAGAATTGTGCTAGGGGGCTTCCCTGGTGGCGCAGTGGTTGAGAGTCCGCCTGCCGATGCAGGGGACATGGGTTCGTGCCCCGGTCCGGGAAGATCCCACATGCTGTGGAGCGGCTGGGCCCGTGAGCCATGGCCGCTGGGCCTGCATGTCCAGAGCCTGTGCTCCGCAACGGGGGAGGCCACAACAGTGAGAGGCCCGCATACCGCAAAAAAAAAAAAAAAAAAAAGAATTGTGCTAGGGATGCTGGGGTATACAACAGTAAGTTTGACAGAGTTTCTGACTTCCTAAAGGCTTATAGTCTGTCAGGAAAGACAGTGGGGACCCAAACCTTGTAGGGATATTAGAAGACTTCCGGAAGGTAGTAATGATGAGGGTGGGTGGGTGAGGAGGTATGTTCCATGCGTGAAAGCATAGGAAGAGAAAGCATGGAGGAACCCAAAGACATATTGCTGAAGCACTGGGTAGTGGAAATGGAGAGGAATGGGAGAGACATGGAAGAAGCTTTTCAAGCATGAAGGGTCTGGTAAACTATGTTAAGGAATTTGGACTAACTGAAGAGTAGGAGGAAGCCATGATCTTTGTATTTTAAAAGAATTAATCTGCTTATCCTTTGAGAATTTTCCCTTTCTCTTCCACCTCCTGAATCCAATGTTACTAAATCCTGTCCATTTCTTATCGTCTAATTTGTTCCTTTATCTCTATTCCCATTGCCACCCACCTTAGTCCCTGCCCTTCTCGTCCCATGCTTAGATTAAGAGCCCTTTAACCAGTTAGTTTCCAGACTCTCCCTCCAATCTACACTGTACACGAAGACTAGACCAACAATCCCCAAGTGCTACACCAGGACAGCAGTGAAGTCCAAGTCACCCATTTTGGCGCTTGCGACCATCTCTATCCTATCTAATATTACCACTTAAAATCAATTTCCAACGAGGCCAGATAGTTTCCTCAAAAACCCTCACCAAAGCAGTTTACTTTCATTCTTCACCCCTGCAACCTTGTAACATTATTCCCTTCTCCCCCTGGTATAACGCACGCCTGGGGCATCCTGAGGACCTCAAGTAACAGCTCTTCCACTCTCCTTTGATTTCTTCTCGACCAGTATAGACTGGGTGACAGATCGAGGTCTTCATTTTCTCTTGTCAGAAAGACTCTCTCACATCCTACTCGCATAGGCCTCACAACGCCTGGCCAGGGTACTTCTTGCGCTCAGAACACTAGTCAACTTTAATTGAACCGTACGGGGCGGGGTTTGAGGGAGTCTGAGGGCGCGGTGGAGAGTGAGCTGACACGCTGGAGGATGAACCGGAAGTGCCAGGTCCCGCACAAAAGAGCTTCAGACAAAACGCGAGAGGCCGGCGTAGGGGAGCGGAGGCGGGGGACAGTGGGACACAGTTCGGGAGAGATACTGGCGAGGAACAACCTCCCGGTCTGCCCCAAGGAGGCCGCGGCCGTTGGTGGGCGTGGCCGCGCCAATCTCGCGGGAGGGCGGTTGGGCGGGCCGTTGTCCCCGCGGGCGGGGCGAGTTGCTAAGGAAATGACTGCCCGCAGCGCCGCGCCGCGCCGCGCCGGCCGGGCGGGGTCTGAAGCAGCGCCGTTTCCGCTTCCGCTCCCTCTCTGCTCCGGTCCCGTTACCGCCTCCTGGGCCGCCTCGCGCCTTTCACCGGCACCTTGCGTCGGCCGCGCAGCCGGGCCCACTCCTGCCACGCGCGCACCCGAGGCTCCGGCTCCGGCGCCGGCACGGGTCGCGCTCCGTTCGCCTGCTCCTGAGGCCGCCGGTTAGCCGCCGCCATGGGTGCCTACCTCTCCCAGCCCAACACGGTGAAGTGCTCCGGGGACGGGGTCGGCGCCTCGCGGCTGCCGCTGCCCTACGGCTTCTCCGCCATGCAAGGCTGGCGCGTGTCCATGGAGGTGAGGCGGGAGGGGCCCATAGGCTGACGGATGTAGGGCGGGAACCTGACGGAGAAAGGGAGCCGGGGGGGATGGGGTCATCCCCGGGGAAGGGTCCGAATCGAGAGCCTGTGATCGCAGCGGCAAATTGGGGGGCGACAGCGAGAGCGGGGCCGGGGCCGAGAGGGAGCTGCCGGTGCTAGGAGACCGTGTGACGGTGGCCAGCTTGGCGGCGAGGGCTCGGCCATGTGGGGAGAGGCACCTTCCGCCCACTGACCGACCTCCCAGTGCCTTCGCGCCATCCTCTCGTGACAAACCAGCCCTCCAGGCTCGTAAACGGCGTGAGGTTTAATGTGGGAGTAAAGATGAAGAGAGGGACTATTTATCCATTGACTTTTGCTAGAGAGAGGCGGATAGATGTGAACGACTGTACTTAAAAAAAAAAAGTGATGTGTGAGGCGTCTTTGGAAGAGGAGTTTGACAGGAAAGGAAGCCAGGCAAATGGTCCGCTTCAAAATCTTAATACCTAGATGCCTGGCCCTGGGCACCACATGTTAATTTCAGAGGTTTGACTTGACCTCCAAGAATTGTCACTCGTTTGTATTCTTTCAGGGCCTTTCTTGGCCTTTGGAAGCCTTGAACTGTGTCAGTCACTATAATTTCTTTTAAAATTATGCCTGATGTTTTTCTGCCACTCGGAATTTCTCTAAAACTTAGTAATTGTCATTTTGCCTGTGCTTGTTGTAGCTTATAGTTTCCTTGATTTTCAATCATTTCATCAACTTTTTTTTTCTTAACCTACAAAGAATGATTTTTTTATAGAAAAATTTACTATCGATAAAAGGGAAAAATGGAAAAATTCTGGATAAAAAGGAGTAGTGTTGGGCAAATGGGTGTGAAACTACAAAGGAGAACAGAGAAAACTATGGTAGGAGGGAAAGGAAGAAAGACATGTGTAAGACGTGTTTTTGTGAAGAGTTTTGTGAGGTCTAGGCAGAGGAGCCAGGGAAATGCTCTAATTATGTCTGGGATCGAAGGTTTATCCACTACTAGGTGGGCTTCAGGTAACAGCCAAAAGTCTCCCTTGGGAATTTCTTCAAATCCCTCACTCCTCCCTGTGGTTAGCTCTGGAATGACAGTATAAACTTAAATGGTTTGTTCTCAGACTCAGATTTTATACCCACGGCAGACTTTATCATATGCTTAAAATCTCAGGAATGGAGAGGATCCTATATAGTTCATCTCACCACATTTTACAGCTCAAAAACCGACGCCCAGAGAGATTAGGTTACTTGTGCCTTGGTGGAAAGAATCTGTAGGATGAAAATTGTTCAAGACCTTGTACTACACACTGTTCTCATCTGTGTCAACCTGAAATAAAGCATTTATATTTCTCTATGGTGCACAGTATTGAGTTTACTGGGTGCTTGGTAAATGTAATTGTCTGGCTGATAGAAATATCTGGATGTAGTTTCATTGTCAGTCTGAGGTTTGGGTTAGTTGGTAATTTGGAGGTTCCAGTTCTATGCCATTTTCTGTTAATATTGTAAGATTTGAGGTGACTATCTCATGTCACAGTAAGGCTTTTCCTTTGGGTTTCTCATTCCATATTTTCCACTTTCCTCTCTGCTGTGGTTGTTCCACTTCTTTGTTACTCTTTCTAGTTTCCTTTATGAATTGAGTTGCTTGGATAATCAATTTTCCAAGTCTTTTGCCCAGTGATTCTGTACTGTTTGCTTCTTCTCTGCAGGGCATTTCCCTTTATTTTTGGTTTCTCCTCTGGTAATTAGAACATAACTTTTCATCAGGGGCTGTTTGGTTTGTAGAGATCTTGCTAGACTATTCCTTAGATCCTAATCTTCCTCCTGAGAGATAACCACTTAGGGTTTTAAAATTTTATTATGCGGTTTCTGAATTTCCCTTTGTTTGAATAGTTAAGTATACCCCATCAAATCTTCTTGAAGTCCTGTTTGGGATCCTGTTCTGCTGCATTGATACTTTTGCTTCTGGCTTTGTTTCCTTTCTCCCTGAAGTATAACATAGTTTCTTTGCTATGGCAAGAAAAGAACTGACTTCTAGCCTCTTGAGTGAATCGTACCTTTTCAGAAAGTGTACTCCTGTCCCTCTTAACCTTTAGGGCTGAATTTCACCAGTTTATTAATTCTATTGACCTTATTTGCCTGGTCCTAATGATTTAGTTGAGGTAAGTTTATCACACCCATACACATTATAAAGGTTACTGAAATCCTGACTGGTGTGTAGTCAGCCTTATAGAGTACTGTTTTATCCCTTCTCTTGAGGCAAGAATGGCAACTATCAATAGCTGGCATTTTATACTTTCTGCCTCTCTCCAGCCCCTCTTCCTGTGGAACCAGGGTGTTTTGAGGAGGGGTAATCAAAATACCACAGTTGATGTTCCCTTCCCTTCTTCCTTCTCCATGGTTTGGAGGGACCCTCAAGCTGGTTGAGGTATGTATTTTGGGGGTTAACAGGTAGGTTGTGGAAGGGTGCCTGAGAAATATATATGGAAAGGCTCTGAGTTTCTGATGTCTAATGAGAAGTCCAATCTGAAAACAGTTTTAGTTGATGTAGTCTCAAAGAGACTAGACTACTTTTAGTTTTTGGTTATGAGGTTCTCTGGAAGTGACAAAATTGCTTCCTGTGGGGAATTAGGATATATATATATAGGCATATCTCTCTATATATATCTATCTATATATATATATCTTATATTTGTCCCTTTTAAAGGCAGCATCAATACCTAGAGTATAAATTTGAGTAGGCTAGCTGTTTATTGCCATATAGAAGCTGGCTTATTAGTGGTCACAGAGGGTCATCTAGAATTGAATGTAGATAATGTTGAGCAGAAAGTTCTTAAAGATACATGCATGACAGTTTCAATCATTATATTAATAGGGGAAATACAAAATGAGATACCACAGGCATGCTGTGGGGTTCCACTTGAGAGAGGGCATCTGAGGCAGAAGAGCATTTATTGTTTGTACCTCAGATTAGTGTCTCATCTGTAGCTTAAAGCACTTTTTACTTACTGAACCAGATCAGAATTCCTTTGTCTAGGATACAGTTAAGCAACTTTCATAAAAGGGCATTCTTTTTGATCAGCATGCAGTTCCTATTCTTTACAATTCAAAATTAGCATGAAATGATATCAAATGTATGTCCATTAATATGGAGAAATTGTTTTCTACTATACTATTCCTTTATAAGTTTTCAAGCAACTGTAAGTTAAAGTCAGAACTTATTTCTCAAGATTTCAAGAATATTTTACATTATTTCTGTTGCCCAATCCCCTAGCAGTTAATACTGCTTCTGAACCCCTGACCCTCTATTGGGTTACCATCTTGGAATTATACTTTGAGAGGTAAGGGCTTGAATTTGAGTGTAGAAATTTGACAGATCTGATCAGTAGTTCTTACCACCGTTAGCTGCCATTAAAATTGTGCTGTCTGGAAGCACAAATCTTTAGAACTGAAAGCATCACTGATTTTTAATGACACACTGTAAACTGAGTACCAGTTCCAGTGGAGTTGTTTTCTGTTTCCCTCTAAGTCTAGCTCAGAGATGGAGTGTGTCAACTTTTAATCATGCATAGTACTTGAAAATGTATATACAGGTCCCTTTTTAAACAACTGTATCGAGATATAATTCAGGTACCATATCCATTTAAAGTGTACATTTCAATAGTTAATGTACTCACAGAGTTGTGCAGCCATCACCACTATTAATTTTAGAACATTTTCATCACGCGAAAAAGAAATCTTGTAGCCATTATTAGTCCGCTCCCTATCCCCCCTCCTCTAACCCCTGGCAACCACTAATTTACATTATGTCTTATGGATTTGTTTATTCTGAACATTTCATATAAATATGTCACCTTTTATGTCTGGTTGCTTTTTACTAAACAATATATATATATATTTTAATTTTATTTATTTATTTATTAATTTTTGGCTGCGTTGGGTCTTCGTTGCTGCATGCCGGCTTTCTCTAGTTGCGGTGAGCTGGGGCTACTCTTCATTGCAGTGCACAGGCTTCTCATTGCAGTGGCTTCTCTTGTTGCGGAGCACGGACTCTAGGCACGCGGGCTTCAGTAGTTGTGGCGTGCAGGCTCAATAGTTGTGGCTCGCAGGCTCTAGAGCACAGGCTCAGTAGTTGTGGCACATGGGCTTAGTTGCTCCGTGGCATGTGGGATCTTCCTGGACCAGGGCTCGAACCCATGTCCCCTGCATTGACAGGTGGATTCTTAACCACTGCACCGCCAGGGAAGCCCCTAAACAACATTTTTAAGGGTCATCCAGGTTGTATCATGAATCAATCAGTACGTCATTCCTTTTTATGGCTGAATAATCTTCCATTGTATGCACATTTTGTTTATTCATCCATCAGTTGATGGTGGTTTGGATTTCCACGTTTTGGCTATTATGAATAATGGTGCTATGAATATTCATGTTCAAATTTTTGTGTGGAAATAAGTTTTATTTCTCTTGAGTATATTCCTAGGAGTAGAATTGCTGGGTCATATAGTAACTGCACGTTTAACATTTTGAGGAACTGCCTAACTATTTTCCAAAGTGGTTGCGCCATTTTACATTTCTACCAGCAGTATATGAGGGTGTCAGTTTCTTTACCTCCTCCCTACACCTGTTATCTTTTTTTTTTTCCTCCAATTGTAGCCATTCTGGTGGGTGTGAAATGGTGTTTCATTGTGGTTTTCTTGTATTTCCGTGATGGCTAATGATGTTTGAGCATTTTTCCTTGTGTTTATTGGCCGTTTCTGTACTCTTGGAGAAATGGCTGTTCAGATCCTTTGTCCTTTTTTTTTTTGGCCATGCCGAGCAGCATGTGGGCATGGAGGATCTTAGTTCCCCAACCAGGGATCGAACCTGTGCTCCCCTGCAGTAGAAGTGCAGAGTCTTAACCACTGGACTGCCAGGGAAGCCCCTGTTGGTGTCCTTTGAAGCACAAAAGTTATTAATTTTGATGAAGTCCAGTTTATCTGTTAAGAGTTTTATAGTTTTGGCTCTTACATTTAGGTCTGTGATTCATTTTGAGTTAATTTTTGTGTATGGCGTAAAGAAGGGGTCCAAGTTCAAACTTTTATATCTGGATATGTGTTTGTTCCAGTGTCGTTTGTTTTTGTTTTTTTAGGTATTTATTTATTTATTTGGCTGCATTGGGTCTTAGTTGCGGCACGCAGGATCTTCGTTGCAGCATGCGGGCTTCTCTTTAGTTGTGGCGCATGGGCTCTAGAGCGCAAGGGCGTTGCAGCTCAGGGCTTAGTTGCCCCGTGGCATGTGGGATCTTAGTTCCCTGACCAGGGATCGAACCTGCATCCCCTTCATTGGAAGGCAGATTCGTAACCACTGAACCACCAGGGAAGTCCCCATCATTTGTTAAGAAGCGTATTCTTTTCCCTGTCTGAATTATCTTGGCATCATTGTTTAAGGTCAATTGACCATAAATATGAGGGTTTATTTCTGGACTCTTAATTCCATTCCATTGATCTATGTACCACACTGTCTTGGGTTACTATAGCTTTGTGGTTTTGAAGTTGGGAAGTACGAGTCTTCCAGCTTTGTTCCTTTTCTTGTTTCTTCTTTTCTGGGTCCCTTGTATTTCCATATGAACTTTAGGATCAGCTTGTCAGTTTCAGTACAAAAGGCGTCTGGGATTTTGATAGGAATTGTTCTGAATTTGTAGATATATTGATGAGTATTACTATCTTAATGATATTAAGTCTATAGTTTTCTTGTGATGTCTGTCTCGTTTTGGTATCAGGATAATACTGGATTCATAGAATGAGTTGGTAAGTGTTACCCCGTCTTCTGTATTTTGGAAGAATTTGTGAAGAATTGCTATTAATTAGTCTTTAAATATTTGGTAGAACTCACCAGTGATGCCATCTGAGACTGGGCTTTTCTTTGTAGGAAGTTTGTTTGTTTGGTAAAATACACATAACATAAAATTTACCATCTTAACCATTTAAAACGTACAGTTCAGTAGCATTAAGTAAATTCACATTGTTGTGCAACCAGTCTCCAGAATTCTTTTCATCTTGCAAAACTGAAACTCTATACCTATTAAACCACTCCCCATTCCCCCTTCCCCCAGCCCCTGACAACCACTGTTCTACTTTCTGTCTCTGAATTTGACTACTCTGGGTACCTCATATAAAGACAGATTTGTCTTTATGACTGGCTTATTTCACATAGCATAATGTCCTCAGCGTTCATCCATGTTATAGCATGTGTCAGAATTTCCTTTCTTTTTAAGGCTTAATGATGTTCCTTTGTATGTATATATCACATTTTGTTTATCCATTCATCTGTTGATGAACACATGGGTTTTTCTACTTTTTGGCTCTTGTGAACAAAGCTGCTATGAACATGGGTGTGTAAATATCTCTTTGAGACCCTAATGGGAAGCTTAAGATCAAGGTGTCTGGAGAGGGCCCACTTCTTGGTTCATAGTGGCTGTGTTTTAGCTGTGTCCTCACAAGGCAGAGGACCTCTCTGGGGTCTTTTATAAGGGCACTGATTTCATTCATGAGGGCTCATCTGTCGTGACTTAATTACCCCCAAAGGCCCTACCTCCAAATACCATCACTTTGGCCATGAAGTTTCAACATAGGAATGTTCGGGAGACACAAAACATTCAGTCTATAGCACAGTGGTAATACATGCATATAATTTTAAAAGTCAGACAGTAATACGTGACTTTTTAAAACTAAAAATGTAGTTCCCTTTCCAACCACCTTCAAAAGTTTTATCTTGAATTGCAAAGATTTAGGTAAATTTAAGTATCATAAACCTAAGTGGTTGATCAAGTGACACAGGAGCCTTTGTGGATGTATTTGTAACCTTAGGAAATTGACATCAGGAAAGATAACCAGGTCTTTATTAATAGCAGATCCACTGGTGTCTAGAAGGTCAGAAGGGGCTGTGTGATATATAATTTAGTAAAGCAAGACCTAAGAGCCTTCATTCAGGTGATCTGTGTCACTGCATCATTTCTTTCTTACCATCTCAGTGGTTATTGTGTTATGATACAACTTTAGGTTTTGGGTAGTAAATGAAGGAGGAGGTATCCCTAAGATATTTGTTCTGAGGCAGCTGGGAACTCACCATCATAAGCAAACATCCTGCTGTGTTACAGAACATACTGTTAGGCCCCAGCGCTGTAAAGAAATTTAAGACAGTCTGTTTTCATGCTGTTTTGGACCTAGGACTCCCTTTTCCCCTATGGAATGTTGGATAACAATACAAGATAGCATATGCTGAATGCCAAATTATTGGTAGAAGCAATAAATATTGAAAGAGCTCGGGTGGGGAATGATCACAGAGTATTGGTGTGATGAAGAAAGATCTCTTGGAGGTGGTGAGACTAACTGGACCTTTAGGAAAGAGTATAAATGGTAACAAATGGGGAGGAGGAAAGTGGGAGAAGAAAAGTATTAGAAGAAAGGATAGGAGGAAAGACTGAAGCAGGGCATGCTTACTACTTTGCTGGGGTAGGGTATTCACTATCAAGAGTGTCAGGAGTAGTTTCTTTTGGGGAATGGTATGAGTTAAAGAGGTTAGGTTATGGAGATGGATAGGAATGATTACTGAGTGCCTTAAATTGCCAGTAACTTGTATGGAATTAATCTAATGCAGTAGAGTCCATTGAAGGGCCTAGCAATAAAATGTTATATTAGGGAGATTAATCTGGCAGCTGGATGTATGTAGGCTGGATTACAGGGGGCAGAGACTAGAGACAGGAGAGGAGTTAAAATACCATTAAGAATAAAGTAATCCAGGATCACAATTATGAGGGAAAAGTCAGCAGGACTCAGTAATGGTTGGTGGAAGACAGCCAGGAAGTCAAGCGGGACTGATATTAGGTGTTGCTAGGAGAGTTAAGATTCCATTGACAGAAATAAGACATGTAGGGGAAGCTCTGATTTTTGGGGGGACTGCTAAGTTCCTGTTTACATATATTAAGCTTGAGGTGGAGAAGGGATATCCTGTAGAAACAGGCAATTGGAGGTATAGAACTACAGTTCTTCACAGAACCCAAGAGAACTTTCGAGAAAGCTGACATGGTTTGTACTATTTAATTACATACAGCCGTTGGGGAGAATGAAGCCTGCAAAATGGCTATTTGGATTGCTGTTATAGTGATTGCCTGCTTCTTGAAGTATGATCTTGAAGGAGAAGGGTTTGAGTTTAAGAGGAAATGTTAATCTAGAAAGAGAGGAGAGGGACTTCCCTGGTGGCGCAGTGGTTAAGAACCCGCCTGCCAATGCAGGGGACACAGGTTCAAACCCTGAGCCAGGAAGATCCCACATGCCACGGAGCAGCTAAGCCCATGTGCCACAACTACTGATCCTGCACTCTAGAGCTCGTGAGCCACAACTACTGAGCCCATGTGCCACAGCTCCTGAAGCCTGCACACATAGAGCCAGTGCTCCGCAGCAAGAGAAGCCACCGCAGTGAGCAGCCCACTTGACACAACTGGAGAAAGCCTGAGCACAGCAACGAGGACCTAACGTAGCCAAAAATAAATAAATAAATTTATTTTAAAACGATAGAGGAGAAATATTGCTTCTGAGGCAGAAGTGAAGGAGATGTTAGATACAGCTATGGAGAAATTTTGAGTTAGAATAGGGAAGATGAGGTAGATCTTGAAATAAGACCTTGATCTAAGTAAAGTAAGAGGTTAGCTCATCTGCTATGAGTGAAAGGAAAATAACATTGAGACCTTGGATAATGTGGGAAAGGTTTGTGCCTGACTGTGGTTAATATATTTAAGAGTCAATGCAGAATAGAGAAAAAAGTGCTAAATGGAAGTAGTCACCACAATCAACATGATTTCATGACATTTTATGACTGGCAATACTTAGTGGCTCTGATTCAAGTGTGAAGAAAGCTTTTGCTCGGGTTATACAAGGTTGGATGAGTTTTTCTAGATTGCTAAGAGACAGAGTTGAAATATGCAGTACTTAGCTCTGACTCAGAAAAGGACAGAGACAGACAAAGGTAAAGGTATGGAAGCTATGATTGAAGATATAAGGGGGAAATTGAAGTGCTTAGAGAAGGTAGAGCAGTTCCAAGTGATATAGATCCAACACCTCACCAAGAAGTTGAGGAGAAGGTAATGTGGAGTGGTTCTAGGAACTGAGACCTCAAGGCATAAGATGAGTCTTTATTGTGGGCATTCCTCTTTGAGAAAAAGGATAGAGAAGACAAATGTGATAGAGAAAACTAAATTTCAGAGCAGAATATATATACTTATATATTACGTTCCAGTATACAAAGAATTTTTACATGTTTTACATCATCATCATGATAGTCCTGTGATGATATGAGTAATGTAGATATTCTTATTCCATACTATAGAGGGTAAAATTGAGGCACACCAATAGATAGCTGACCAGAGATCACACAGTATATGGTAGCTTGGCAGCTTAAGGGCAACCATAGGTTTCTTTTGTTGTGGTCATTATTCAGAATGGAACGATATGGCTAACTGTATAAAAATAAAAATCTTGAAGAGTAGGATATAATTATTACTCAGATTTCACCCTCCACTAAGTTTGATGTGTGATCTTAAAGACTTCTAACATATACATAGATACTTTATTTTTTGCTTTTTATCACAATATATTGTGAACTCATTTCTAAATGAATACATATTCATCATTTCTAACAGCTGCATGTATTCCATTGGAGGGATGTACTGTTTGTCATCTAATCTATTCATGGAAATTTAGGTGGTTATAATTGTTTTTTATTGTAAATAATGCTGTAATGAACATTCTTCATATCTTTGTTTCCTTGTGTCAGTAGTCCCATAAAATAAACTTTTAAAAGTCAAATTACTAGATCAAAAGACATGCACATTGTGGTACATATTACCAAATTGCCCTCCAGGAAAATGAGTAATTTATATTCCTGTTTGATCAGAGTACATGAGAATGTTTTCATCTTCACTCTTATTATTACTGGATACTATTAATCTTTTTCATCATTCTAATTTGCACAAAATGATAATTCCTTGTTTTTTTAATGTTCATTTCTTTGATTACTATTGAGGTTAAATATTTTTTCCTGTGTTCACTGTTGCTAGATCTGCTTCAAAGTCACATGATCTTGTGAGGAACAGATGAGAAGTCAAAAAGATTTTTTTAAATAGAGGTGTGGGTTCAAAAGAGATAGTACACCAACCTAAACATCCATCAACAGATGAATGGATAAAGAAGATGTGGCACATATATACAATGGAATGTTACTCAGCCATAAAAAGAAACGAAATTGAGTTATTTGTAGTGAGGTGGATGGACCTAGAGTCTGTCATACAGAGTGAAGTAAGTCAGAAAGAGAAAGACAAATACCGTGTGCTAACGCATATATATGGAATCTAAAACAAAACAAAACAAAAAAACGGTACTGATGAACCTAGTTACAGGGCAGGAATAAAGAGGTGGACATAGAGAATGGACTTGGGAACATGGGGTGGGAGGGGGAAGCTGGGGCGAAGTGAGAGTGTCATCGACATATATACACTACCGAATGTAAAATAGTTGGCTGGTGGGAAGGAGCAGCATAGCACAGGGGGATTGGCTCGGTGCTTTGTGATGACCTAGAGGGGTGGGATAGGGAGGGTGGGAGGGATATGCAAGAGAGAGAGGATATGGGGACATGTGTATGCATATGGCTGATTCACTTTGTTGTGCAAAAGAAACTAACACAGTATTGTGAAGCAATTATACTCCAGTAAAGATCTATTTTTTAAAAAAAGATGATACAGGGCCTCCCTGGTGGCGCAGTGGTTGAGAGTCCGCCTGCCGATGCAGGGGATATGGGTTCGTGCCCCGATCTGGGAGGATCCCATATGCCGCAGAGCGGCTGGGCCCGTGAGCCATGGCCGCTGGGCCTGTGCATCCGGAGCCTGTGCTCCGCAACGGGAGAGGCCACAACAGTGAGAGGCCCGCATACCGCAAAAAGAAAGAAAAAAAAAAAAAAAAAAAAAGATGATACAGCTGTGATTTAGAGTACGTTGCAGGACAGAGAAAGACCAGTTGATTCTCTTGTCCACTGGGAAGCAGTGGACAGGAAGAGTGCTCCTCTCTCGTCTACCAAAAGAGTGAAATTAGTTGGACCAGCCTCTCAAATTTTAGCATATATTGAGTCTTTTTAAAAAGACATTTCATTTACTTTTGAAAAAGCTAAACATTCCCATGGTTAAGTCTTGCTCCCGTCAGTCTGTCTGCACCCTCATGCCCTCCCACAGTTTACTTGTATTAGTTTTCTGAGTGTCCTTGTAGTATTAAAGTATGAGAAGACAAATGTCTATTCCTATGCTCCCTCCTATACAGAAAGCAGCGTACTAAATATATCATTATGCACTTTGTTTTATTTAACAAAATATCTTGGAGATCTTCCATGGATTTTTTTTGTTTGTTTTTTTTTTTAAGGAAAGCAATATTTGTGGATCTCCAGTATTCACTAAAATAATTTTAATGTAATGTTACTTATATGTGTACAAACATAGAACTGGACATAAATTACATGCCAACAAACCAAACTACAAAATCAACAGAATTAAAATCAACATAAATGTGACAAAACTGTTTTGCTGAAACTAATCAGACACTCACAGCATGACCAAGGTAGTGACAGCTGAGGTACAGTTTCTTATGGGTTTAGCATACCTGTGCTCTACTGTGTCCCATGCCGATTCTCTCACTGCCTTTGTCATCCAACCCATCCCATCTCACTTCTTCTTTATTTCACAGCACTACCATCTTTCTATGTGAATTACGCCATCATTCTATATGATTTACCTATTTATTGTGTTTGTTGTCTATATCCCTCACTAGAATATAAGTGTTTTATGAAGTGTGGGTCTTTATTTTGTTCACTGATATATCCTGAGCACCCAGAACACATAGATCCTGGGGGTGAGGCTAAGAGGCAGTTGTGTCAGTGACCATAGATAGGCCATCAGAGGCCTTCTGTGGACGCCCATTAGCTTCTGGGGCACTTTCTCCTGGAGACAATCAGAGGGAAATACAAGAAAGAGTAGCTCCTTTTCAGTGCTCTCCTTCCCTACTTTAAAACCCTAAGTTTTTTTGGGGGGGGTTGTTTTTTTTTTAAGTGAGTTTTTTGTTGTTGTTGTTGTTGTTGTTGTTTTTGGCTGTGTTGGGTCTTCGTTTCTGTGCGAGGGTTTTCTCTAGTTGCAACGAGCGGGGGCCACTCTTCATCGCGGTGCACGGGCCTCTCACTGTCGCGGCCTCTCTTGTTGCGGAGCACAGGCTCCAGACGCGCAGGCTCAGTAGTTGTGGCTCACGGGCCCAGTTGCTCCGCGGCATTTGGGATCCTCCCAGACCAGGGCTCAAACCCGTGTCCCCTGCATTGGCAGGCAGACTCTCAACCACTGCGCCACCACGGAAGCCCCTTTTTTTACATTTATTTTTGGCTGAGTTGGGTCTTCTTTGCTGCACGTGGGCTCTCTATAGTTGCGGTGCACGGTGCTTCTCATTGTGGTGGCTTCTCTTGTTGCAGAGCACGGTCTCTAGGTGTGTGGGCTTCAGTAGTTGCGGCACACAGTCTCAGTAGTTGTGGTGCACGGGCTTAGTTGCTCTGCGGCATGTGGAATCTTCCCGGCCCAGGGATCAAACCCGTGTCCCCTGCCTTGGCAGGCAGATTCTCAGCTACTGCACTACCAGGGAAGCCCCCTAAGTTTTATATTCTAGACTTGTATAATGAAGGAATAGTCTTACTTTAGTGACAACAGAACTACTACACTCAGGTCTCCTGACTATGAATATAATTAGAAATTTTAAAATACTAATACCTGAAAGAGAAAGGAGAACTATTAACTTTACTAACTAATCAAAGTAAATAGCTAGGGGCTTCCCTGGTGGCGCAGTGGTTGAGAGTCTGCCTGCTGATGCAGGGGACACGGGTTCGTGCCCCGGCCCGGAAGATCCCACATGCCGCGGAGCCGCTGGGCCCGTGAGCCATGGCCGCTGAGCCTGTGCGTCCGGAGCCTGTGCACCACAACGGGAGAGGCCACAACAGTGAGAGGCCCGCGTACTACAAAAAAAAAAAAAAAAAAAAAAAAAAAAGTAAATAGCTATTTAAATCCTTTTTGTCTGTAGAGAATACCTGAAAGGAAGGTTGGGTTGTTTTCCAAGATGGGGCAGGGTAAGCGGCGGTACCCTTTTATCTAGGTCTGACAGTCTTGCCTGAACTTTGGCTTAGCCAGTAATATTAGTTTGGGTGGCAGTTTTATTAATAGAAGAATTTGATCAAGCCCAGCCTCCCAAATAAAATGTTCGTGTAGCAGGACCATTGCAAATTTCTCTTCAGGTGTGCTATGCCTTCAGAGTTAAATGGTATCTCAGTTCCAGCTGGGGATAGGAGATGGGACGGCTGATTTAATGGGGCATTGTAAATTCCAGTTAACAAGTACTACACACAGTGTAGTTTAATAACTATTTGTTGAAAATAATAGTTATTCTTTTGTAAATATATCCTCTGCCTAGCCTTGGGGGTAACTTCTTAAGTGAGTTAAACTTTAAGAGAAAAGGGGAGTAATTTGTTTAGATGGTGGTTTTTGGGAGGTGGGGAGTAGTAAGTGTATCTAGCTTTACCAATTTCTAGTGCTTTCACTCAGGCTGTCTTAGGATTCTCCTAGAAACTTTTTAGGTCAGTAATGCCCTCAAGTCGCTTTTTGCTATCTTCCCTAACATTTTCTTCCTTTAAGTTCACTGATTCATAGAATGGGCCTGGAAGTGACTTTAAAGATCCTTTATTCTGGTTCTTCCCATAGTTGCCACAGATCCAAAAGGGTCAGGTCTAGAGTTCCAACAGCCAAACATTCTGCCATCTGTACTGAGATCTCCTAGGCTGAGGCTGCTAGACTGCAGAGGTAGTGACCTGATTCATCTCTTTCCCTTCTTCCCTCCCTCCTTCCTTTCCTTTTTCCCCCTCCCTTCCTTCCTCCCTCCTGTGTACTGTTCTTATTTATCATCCCATCTTCCTTTCTTATTTCTAGGCCATGTAGGTCAGCCAGGGAAGGGTTAGTGAGGTTAAGGTGTGAAGGCAATCCTTAATGACCTGAGGTGCACAAGGAAGAATACCCTTTGACCGTAAGAAATGCTGATTATGCTCTTTTTCCTAGGATGCTCACAACTGTATTCCTGAGCTGGACAGTGAGACAGCTATGTTTTCTGTCTACGATGGACATGGAGGTAACTTTAGCAGATCATATGGTAACATTCTAGGACCCCACTTCCAGGTCCTTCGTTCTTTTACTTTCCAGGGTTCTGGTCCTCAGATAAGATTTCCTGCCTAGTGCTGTTTTTCTCTATTCTGCCATTCTTCCTTCCCAGGAGGATAGTGTATTGGTTCTTAATCTCACCAGGCCTTGTTTTAATCCAAGAAGCCTCTTCCTACATTAGCATTTATCTCTTTTTCACTGAAAACTAAGTATACAGGCGAGAAAAGACATGGGATATATTAATATAGCCCTGACAGAGGTGATGGTGAAATCCATTTTCTTGGTCAGAACTTCCCAAAACATTGTCTTTTAAATAGGTTTCAGTTGTGCTAAGATAGTCATCTCCTCAATCCTTGGGATTCACTTTAGAATGGTGTGCTGATATTATATCACTTTCTGTGTGTGTGAAGCTATGCTCTGGGTGACTTTACCTTTGTTCTAGGGGAGGAAGTTGCCTTGTACTGTGCCAAATATCTTCCTGATATCATCAAAGATCAGAAGGCCTACAAAGAAGGCAAGCTACAGAAGGTCTGTCTTCCCACACTGTTCATTCTCCATTTCTGCAGACTTTCCCTTTTTTTTCCAGTCCTTGGCTTTACCTTTTTCATTGCCACCCAACTTCTTCTTACTGTATTTTTTAAAGAATTCTGTACCTAAAATGAGCTTATTCCCACTTGATCCTTTTAGAGCTACCTTATTGATTCCTAAGTCTCTAAACTGTTTTTTATTTGTCTGTGAGTATCTCACAGCTTGGTGGATCACACTCTAATTTGCATCTCATCCTCGTGCCCAGGCTTGTGTATAGGCAGTTCATTTTGTACCCGCGTACTTCTTCCTACATTTGCCTCATACTAGTTTGATTATATTCAGGCTTTGGAAGATGCCTTCCTGGCTATCGATGCCAAACTGACCACTGAGGAAGTCATTAAGGAGCTGGCGCAGATTGCAGGGCGACCCACTGAGGATGAGGATGAAAAAGAAAAAGTAGCTGATGAAGATGATGGTGAGTGTGGCATCTTTTGTTTGAGAGGAAATCGGCATATTAAAGAACTGTTCTTTAATACATATTAGTTGTGTGTCAATTCTGAAAGATGGCTTCCTAGGGACCTGGGAGATGCTTATGTTAAAGAATCTCCTGTACTACAGGTGGTTATGAAAAGGAGAGAGAGGATTAACCTTTGTTGAGTTCATAGTGTTGTAGTTGTAAGCATTTTTATATACGTCATCTTTTGTCATTGCGATTGGGTCTTTCTGGTTCATTTTAATGTTTATGTGATCTTTTTTTTAAGACTGGAGCTGCCTTTAGCCATAACAGCCAGTCATTAAGCCTGAGCCCTAGGCCTGGACTAGTAGCATTGTGGACTTTCTGGGTCCTCAGCCAGATTAGGGTTTCCAACTTACCAATAAAAAATGAGAGGTGACAGGGAACACATATAGTAACTAGTATTCCTTTGACTAAGAAGGGAGTGCAAGACAAAGACCAGAGGAAGTCTCTGGAGGCTGATGTTACTTGAGGAAAAGGGAGCAAAGGGCTATTCTTCTGAGATTTGATAAGTGAGAAGAGCCTTAGGAGTGGGAGGTGGTGGGGAAGTTGGAACGCAGGTTGCAAGGGCTGTGGAGGTAGTGAGGGACTGGTGCCCTGAGGAGCCTGGCATGGGGTGCTGATTTCGCCTCTCCCCTGCAGTGGACAATGAGGAGGCTGCACTGCTGCACGAAGAGGCTGCCATGACTATTGAAGAGCTGCTGACACGCTACGGGCAGAACTGTCACAAGGGTGCTCCCCACAGCAAATCTGGAGCCGGGACAGGCGAGGAACCAGGGTCCCAGGGCCTCAACGGGGAGGCAGGACCTGGGGACCCATCTAGGGAAACTGCTTCAGAGGAAAATGGCCCCACAGCCAAGGCTCACACGGGCCTTTCCTCCAACTCGGAATGTGGGACTGAGGCAGGCCAAGGTGGGGAGCCTGGCACTCCCACTGGTGAGGCTGGGCCTTCTTGCTCTTCAGCCTCCGACAAGCTGCCTCGAGTTGCTAAGTCCAAGTTCTTTGAGGACAGTGAGGATGAGTCAGATGAGGCGGAGGAGGAGGAGGAAGACAGCGAGGTAAGGGCCCAGTGGGGGCAGATAGACGTTGAAGTTGTAGAGAGGGCCTGCTTGGTCGCCGTGCATAGCTTTCTACTCTTTTCTGTCTCCTATTTTGACATCATCCCCCAACTACAGTCTAAGCTTTTTAAAAATTCATTATCTCCACCAACATGGGTACCATTAGCCCTCTTAACCTCTTTGTTGACATTATAACAAACAGATCTAGTTCTGGCCTTTCAGACTCTGTCTCCTAGAGAGAGAACAAGAAGTTGGTGGTTGTTACTTTGGATATTTGGGTGTTTCTTTTTCTGGGCAACTTATTTTCTGGTCATGTTGCCTGGAAGGTGCTTTTGGCTAGCAGCTCTGGCCTTCCCCGAGGTTTCCTGCTAGTGACCGCTGAACCTAGTTCAGGATATTAGTTATATCCATCCTAGTCCTCTCTCCCGTCCTCCACATTTTTCCATCATGATCATATATTTGCATCTTTCAGTGTTTAAGGATCTATGTTCAGTCAGGGCCTCTTGGTTCTGAGCGTGAGTTGAGGGGAGGGGGCAAGGAGGTCATCTCAGTCTCAGTAGCCTGGGATTGTCCCTCTGGCAGGAATGCAGTGAGGAAGAAGATGGCTACAGCAGTGAAGAGGCAGAGAATGAGGAAGACGAGGATGACACTGAGGAGGCTGAAGAGGATGAGGAAGAAGAAGAGGAGATGATGGTGCCTGGGATGGAAGGCAAAGAGGAGGTGTGTGGGGAAAGGAGGGCAATGAGTCTGGAAAGCCAAGAGGCCAAGTGTGAATTCTCTGATTTTGATTTTGGGAGAAGGGTCCCCTTCCTATCTTAGCACTGAAGTCATGGTCATGGAGGGATTTACTCTGCAAGGGGAATTAGGCCTTTTGGGTAGAATTATCTCAGAAAAGGGGGAGAGCATGCTCTATCTGGAAAGATTAAAGCTATGCTCCTCCTGTCTGTTAAAGTGCTCTTGGTGGTCCTAGTGAGATGAGAAGACATAGGGGAATGATTAGAGCTGGTGTCCAGAAGCTCCCATGATGGTCCCTTTCTTCCTTTTAAGCCTGGCTCTGACAGTGGTACAACAGCGGTGGTGGCTCTGATACGAGGGAAGCAGTTGATTGTAGCCAATGCAGGAGACTCCCGCTGTGTGGTGTCTGAGGCTGGCAAAGCTTTAGACATGTCCTATGACCACAAACCAGAGGATGAAGTGGAGCTAGCACGCATCAAGAATGCTGGTGGCAAGGTCACCATGGATGGGCGAGTCAATGGTGGCCTCAACCTCTCCAGAGCCATTGGTAAGGGCCAAGAAACTATGGGAAAAACTTCTGGGGTCTTGTTCTCTGTTCCAGACTACCTATAGCAAACTTTTATCTTCATGGCCTTTTTATCTTTCCAAGTATTTTTGTATCTACTACCTATGTCCCTTAATCATCTCTATGAAACAGGTAAAATAGGTATCATTTCTAGATGATGGAAAAACAGGTTAGTGACTGACCTAAGGTTCAGTAACCCAAAGACAGGGCTGAAACCAGAAAAAGTAGAACTCACTTCTCCATTCCACTAGATTATGGAACTTTGTAAAGAAGGGAAATAAATGGCAGGGTTTGACTGGCCTCAAACACAAATCTGTGCGAAGTGCTCAAACTACTTACTCATCATCCATGCATTCCTTTACTTCAGGAGACCACTTCTACAAGAGAAACAAGAACTTGCCACCTGAGGAACAGATGATTTCGGCCCTTCCTGACATCAAGGTGCTGACTCTCACTGACGATCACGAATTCATGGTCATTGCCTGTGATGGCATCTGGTAAGCACTGGCGAACACCCTAAAATTCCCTTTTTTCCCCTGCAGCATTACTTCTCTTCTAGGGCTCTGAGCTGCTTTATCTTCCTTTTAATGGCTGTAGTCAGCCCCTTTTCTCAGGCTGCTCTAGAATTAGAGCCTAGATAGGCAGCAGCTTGGTGTCAAGACCCCCAAGCCTAAGGCAAAGTTGAGAAAAATCTCTGTGGGTGTTTACGTTGGCCTGAGCCATCTGTGACCTCTATCCTCTACTCTGCCTTGCTGGGACTAAAGAAGATTCTTACTGTTGTTTTTGACCCCAGGAATGTGATGAGCAGCCAGGAAGTTATAGACTTTATTCAATCGAAGATCAGCCAGCGTGATGAAAATGGGGAGCTTCGGTTATTGTCATCTATCGTGGAAGAGGTAAGTCCCAGGGTAGAGGAGAGAGGGTGTCTGGTCTGTGTATCCAAGGTTTTCTCTTTTGGCCTGAGTTAAGACCAGAGCCTGGGAGTATCACTAATTACTGACAGATACTAAACTCTGACTAGAAAGTTTCACTTTCCCTCATTTCCCTGACTTATCCTTATGCCTCATGCACTAGCAAGTGGCCTGTTTTGTGACCCCTGTTGCCCGTTCCCCCCGCTTCTGCCACCCTGTCTCAGCAAGGCCAGCCCTTTGAGACTTTAGGTTCCCAGAAAGGTTTTCAAACCCTGAAGCTGAGCTACCCCATCCCTTTTGTAGCTGCTGGATCAGTGCCTGGCACCAGACACTTCTGGGGACGGTACAGGATGTGACAACATGACCTGCATCATCATTTGCTTCAAGCCCCGAAACACAGCAGCACTTCAGCCAGAGAGTGGCAAGCGGAAACTGGAGGAGGTGCTCTCTACTGAGGAGGCTGAAGAAAATGGCAACAGTGACAAGAAGAAGAAGGCCAAGCGGGACTAGCGGTTGTCCAGACCCCTGCCCACCTAGACTGTTTTCTGAGCCCTCCAGACTGAGACTGAGTTTTGTCTTTTTCTTTAGCCTTAGCAGTGGTTATGAGGTGTGCAGGGGGAGCTGGGTGGCTTTGCTCAGCCCATTCCAAAGAGGGCTCTCCCTCCACACAGCAGCCTGGGAGCCTCTGCTGTCCTCCCCAGCCGCCTCCTTGCTCCTTGGGGCTCATCACCGGTTCTGTGCCTGTGCTCTGTTGTGTTGGAGGGAAGGACTGGTGGTTCTGGTTTTTACTCTGTGAACTTTATTTAAGGACATTCTTTTTTATTGGCGGCTCCATGGCCCCCAGCCGCTTGTACCCGCTCTCTGTTGTACACTTTCAGTCAACACTTTTTCAGACTAAAGGCCAAAACCTAATCGTGCCCATGGTGTCCTTTTTTCTCTGCTGCCATCCTGTCCAGGCCACCCACCAAGGATGCCCTGGCTCCATAGTTGGTCCCCACCAGTAGCATCGACCTAGCCCTTCCCTGTGTGTGGGTGGTGTGGTGCGTGGGTGTGTGTGGTGTGTGTGTGTGTGTGCGGTGTGTGTGTGGTGTGTGTGCGCGCGCGGGCGCGCACCTGCCCACCTACCTGCCTGCCTGTGATGTGCGAGACTCAGGGAGAGGGGGGTCGGTTATGGTAACTCCCTGAGCCGCTGGCAGCCTGGCCTGGCGTCGCGGCTCATCCTCACCCCCTCCTAGGGTGGGGAACGATTTCCCTGTTCCTCCAGGGAGGGGTCAGGATCGGCCAGGCGACCCTTAAGACTAAAGCCAGGGTCACGGTTTGACCTGCCCTCCTTGCCGGCCAGTTTTCATCTGATCCCCGATTGGCTCGCCCGCTTGCTTCCGTCACAATCACTTCCTGGTCACGCTGTGGACGCTTTCGGGGCTTCTGCTTTCCACGGACTACGCGTCCCGTGTGGCTCTGCGACAGCGGAAGCGGAAGCGAGTACGGAGGTACCAGCTGGTCTCCGTAGGGCGGGGGTAGGGGGCTCCATGAATGGACGCGGCGGCGGCGGCGGCGGCGGCGGGAGCGGCCTGAGCTGGGCGCCGGGGCCAGGGCCGGGGGCTGCCCGGGGCCCGCGCCGCTGCATGGGGGCGGCCCGCGGGCCCTGAGAGGAAGGGCGGGCGGGCCGAATTGGGAGGGGCGGGGCCGGGCGGCCGCAGGCCGGAGGCGCGTCGGGCTGGAGCCGGTCACGATGCCCCGAAGGAAGCAAAGCCACCCGCAGCCCGTGAAATGCGAGGGGGTCAAAGGTCAGGGGTCAGGGGCTGCGAGCGGGGAGGAGCGGGGGTGGGGTCAGTGGTGTGGGTTCAGGTCTGGGCGGAGGGGGACTCTTGAGGGATGGGGTGGGCGATCTGGACTCCTAGCTTCCCATCGAGGTACTAACGGAACCCGAGAGGGTCTACGAGTGCGGGAAGTACGGTCTGCGAGGGCTGGCTCCCCGGGTGCGAATGATGGGCCCGGTTCCTGAGGGAGGATCTACAAGCCTCTTCCCCTCTTCAGTGGATACCGAAGACTCCCTCGACGAAGGACCCGGGGCCCTGGTATTGGAGAGTGATTTGCTACTAGGCCAGGATCTGGAGTTTGAGGAAGAAGAGGAAGAGGAGGAAGGTGACGGCAACAGCGACCAGCTCATGGGCTTCGAGAGAGACTCTGAAGGTGGGTTTGGGGGACTTAAGGAAGTGACCGCTGGAACCCCAGCCTTTAGGAGGCGGGTTAGAGTATAGTGCCAGTGAGCAAAAACACCGTTTCCTGCCACTGGGGCTGGTTCAGTTTAGATTTGAGCTAGATTTCTTCATTTGCCTGATGGTCCATCACTTTGTTGAGGTCAAGTTCTGGGGCCTGGTTCAAAGGTGGTATGAATAGGACGGTAGAGAAATCATACGGAACAACTGGTTAAAAGTAAATGCCCTTTTAATAACTTCATCCCGCTCCCTAGCCCATTCCTTAGATGAGTTTATTTTTAAGAGGTTCTGGGAAGCAACCTCATTCAAGTTAGTACTTACATCTAATCTCCCTGTCACCTGCAGCATACACTCCTCCTGTATGGAGGTATTAGTCTCTGCCCTGAAATATCCCTCCACATTCCTCTTCCCTGTGATCTTAGCATCACCCCGTCCTAGTTTGCTGTACTACCTATTCCACTAATGCCACTTCTGAAGGATGATTTTGAAAGTCATTGAGAGAATCCACGTAAAAGAGAACCCATCCTTTAGGCTTAGAAGTGGTATTACATGCGTTACTTTGTTTCCTCTTCCCTCCAAATTTTGCCTCTTGAGATAGTATGGAGGTGATTGTAAAATAAAAACTAAGAGTCCTTACTGATAGAGGCACTAGAAAAAAGTATCAGGCCTCTGCCTTGTGTATTTTTACTTTCTTATCCCAAGAATCAGTTAATTATTTATTGATTCATTTCAGTATGTGGTCCACCGTGAGCCCTTGGTCTTTTTCCATTCACCGGTCCTATGTACAACTCTGTCATCACTAGGTTAGTCCAGACTTGGAGGTAGATGATTTGTGTTGAATTTTTAGGATCATTGAATTGAAGAAAAGGGTGGAGCCCAGCAGGTGGGGAGACCGCAAGTGAGAAAGGGAGTTTGGAGTCTGTTCCTAGCCTGTGTTGATGTCTCTTCTCATGTCTGTCTCACCAGGAGACTCTCTGGGGGCCAGGCCTGGGCTTCCCTATGGGCTGAGCGACGACGAGTCTGGGGGCGGCCGGGCACTAAGTGCGGAGAGTGAAGTTGAGGAGCCAGCCAGGGGTCCAGGGGAGGCCAGGGGTGAGAGGCCAGGCCCAGCCTGCCAGCTGTGTGGGGGGCCCACAGGTGAGGGGCCGTGTTGTGGGGCAGGAGGGCCGGGTGGGGGGCCCCCGCTGCCCCCACGGCTACTATACTCATGCCGCCTCTGCGCCTTCGTGTCCCACTACTCGAGCCACCTGAAGCGGCACATGCAGACACACAGCGGGGAGAAGCCGTTCCGCTGTGGCCGCTGCCCCTACGCCTCAGCCCAGCTCGTCAACCTGACGCGACATACTCGCACCCACACTGGCGAGAAGCCCTACCGCTGTCCCCACTGCCCCTTTGCCTGCAGCAGCCTGGGCAACCTGAGGCGGCATCAGCGCACCCATGCGGGGCCCCCCACTCCTCCCTGCCCGACCTGTGGCTTCCGCTGCTGTGCTCCACGTCCTGCCCGGCCTCCCAGTCCCACAGAGCAGGAGGGGGCAGTGCCCCGGCGACCTGAAGGTAAAAAGCCAGGGACCAAAGAACCTGGGACGTGGGTGGGTGGCCTTAGGGGTACTTGGATTCATAGCCCAGGTCTCACTGTCTCCACAGATGCCCTGCTGCTTCCAGATTTGAGCCTCCATGTGCCACCAGGTGGTGCCAGTTTCCTGCCGGACTGTGGGCAGCTGAGGGGAGAAGGGGAAGGCCTGTGTGGGACTGGATCAGAACCACTGCCAGAGCTGCTGTTCCCTTGGACCTGCCGGAACTGTGGACAAGAGCTGGAAGAGGGGGAGGGTAGTCGGCTGGGAGCCGCCATGTGTGGGCGCTGCATGCGAGGAGAGACTGGAAGTGGCGCCAGTGGTGGACCCCAGGGCCCCAGTGACAAAGGCTTTGCCTGTAGCCTCTGCCCCTTTGCCACTCACTATCCCAACCACTTGGCTCGGCACATGAAGACGCACAGTGGTGAGAAGCCCTTCCGCTGTGCCCGCTGTCCTTACGCCTCTGCTCATCTGGATAACCTGAAACGGCACCAGCGCGTCCACACAGGAGAGAAGCCCTACAAGTGCCCCCTCTGCCCCTATGCCTGTGGCAACCTGGCTAACCTCAAGCGTCACGGTCGAATCCACTCTGGGGACAAACCTTTCCGGTGTAGTCTTTGCAACTACAGCTGCAACCAGAGCATGAACCTCAAACGCCACATGCTGCGGCACACAGGCGAGAAGCCCTTCCGCTGTGCCACCTGCGCCTATACCACGGGCCACTGGGACAACTACAAACGCCACCAGAAGGTGCACGGCCATGGTGGGGCAGGAGGGCCGGGCCTCTCTGCCTCTGAGGGCTGGGCGCCACCTCACAGTCCCCCCTCTGTTTTGAGCTCTCGGGGCCCAACAGCCCTGGGTGCCACTGGTAGCCGAGCTCTCCACACAGACTCACCCTGAACTAGGTCCTTCTCCCCTAGGGCTCTATGAATTAGCCCTGACCCTCCTGTATGTTTTATACAGATGGACCAGAAGCCACCTTTACCTTCCTCCCCCGCTGGCCAGGGGCTCCACACAGACTAACCTAGGCACTATACGGACCAGTCCAAACCCCATGGGCGGGAGGCCCATATGGACCAGGGGGGCCTTGCCTTGACTGATGCGACTTCATAAGCTCAGTGAGAAGGGCCCTGTATCCACCTCCACTGCTCCCAGGGGCGGTGGATGAACTGGCTGGGGGACTGTCCAGCCTCGCACCTGTTTATTTAACTTATTTCAGTGCTTTATAATAAAGGAAACACTAACAAAGCCACGTCTATGCTGAGTTGGCGGTGGCAAGCACGGCTTGGCCTCGCCCGTAGCACAGCAGTCCGTGCTGTGATGGGGGGAGCAGGGGCAGTGAGAGGGAACCAGAGGTAGGCAGCAGTCAGGCTGAGTTTAATGACGGGGAGCTGGGCCAGACCATACACAGACCTCTGCCCATCCCCTTGGCTCATGGCCCCGAGAAGCCAGAAGCAGCCTGGGGGGAGTTGTGGTTCCTCCCCAGGCAGGTAGCCATGGTCCCGTGGACTTTGTGCAAAATACTAAATGCTAATTTGGCATTGAAGGCCAGCTCTGAGCGATCCTTTGTATAGCCAGCCCTGGGGAGGGGAAGGGAAGGCAGGTTAGGAGGCCCCTGGCCGAGGAGAAAAGGGGACAATACGAAGAAAAATACCCCAGTTTGGGGGATACAGGCACAGGGCAGGTTTCTGAACACTCCTCCAGGGTAGAGGGCAGACATCCGAGCTCTGGAGATCACAGATCCTCATCTCCAATGCCCTCAAAGGCGAAATTGCCGTGGACATCACTGGCACTGGCATCTGTACTGGGAGTGCCAATCCCCCGCAAGCTCACGGCACTCAGCTTGCTCTGTAATAAAGGCAGGGTTGGGGTCAGAGGGCTCAAGCCTCCCTAAGGTCCCCTACAAATACCAACCTCACCAACCCTCGTGGGAAACTCACTGAGAGTTTGACCATGGACTCCCGGCTGGCATCAGGTGACTCCTGGGGAGGAGGAGGCAGAGGCATCAGAGACCTCACTGGGGAGGTGACACAAGGCCTGGGGGCTGGGGACTGACCAGGGAGTAGTACTTACAAGCAGCGGTGGGGACTTCACTGCTTGCTGGCTGTCTGAGCGTCTCAGGGTGCCCCCCACCCGCCGGCGTAGCATCTGGGGATGGAGACATGAGGTGCTGATAAGGGCTGATCACTCCCTTTGGAATCCCCATCCCTTCCCCTCCCTCTCGGGAGAGGCATCACACCTAGGACAAACGGCAGGGAGAGCACAACCACTCGGCTGCTTGGTCTGTGCTTGCTGCTTACCTTCCTGATACTGCCGCCGGATTTCTTCACCATCAGTTCATCTACCATGGACTGCAAGCAGATGCTCATCATGATAGCCTGAGGGCAAGGAGAGAGCTCAGCCTGACTGGGTGGTCATCCTGAGCCCAGCACCCCTAAGACAAGGGCTCCCACTCACATGGAGTCCTGGAAGCCCTAGACTTGGGTATCTAAGAGAGACGGTGCAATGGGCTCCAGAGGAGGCCTGAGGGTGGGCTCACACCTGGGGGCTGGTGATGGTGACCCACTGTAGCCGGTCCTTGCTCATGAGGTATTCAAAAGCCAGTTCCAGGCGCACCTCACCCCGGCCGCGACCTGGGCTGCTTGTGCCTCCACTGGGCAGTGGCACCTGGGAGAGGAAGGGTAAGAATTAGGCTGAGCTCATTCTGACCGATGTGCCTCTCCCTGACCCACTCCAGCCCATTCCCGAAGCTCAAGGCTTGCCGGGCCTCCATCCCAAAGGCCTCCCCCTCCTACCCCAACTCACAGAGGAAGTGACCCGCCAGCACCGCATGCGGGTGACCCGGAAGGAGCCTTCACGGAGTTGCTGGCCAGGCAGGCGGAGCTGGAGGCTGAGCTCACTGTTGCCTGCGCTCACCACCACTGGACAGTCCTTCTCCGGGAAGTCAGCCACACAGGCATCAAAGCGCAAGTAGCCATAGTGCCGCAGCGTCTGGGCCAGCCGCAGGAACTGAAACCCAGTCAGCACGCGGGACGGGTCAGGAGGGGAAGTGGGACAGCCCAGAGGAAGCAACCCCTTGGAGGCAGACAGGGAGGCAGGGCTCACCTCCTTCTTGGAGACCTTCTCTTGCAGTGATTTGAGCTGCCGGTGCTGCTCCTTGGTGACTAGGATCCACCCACGCTCAATGTCTGATACTGTCTACAGCGGAGACAAGGGGTGGGGTGTTCGGGGCTCCCATTCAGAGACCCAGAGTGTCCAGTTACCTCTGTCCAGCCTGACCCCTAGCCCCACATTTGAGCAAGCTCTTCGCAGTTGAGTCCTTGACCGTATCAGCTTACAAAGCAGGGAGAGTAGAGGTTGTGCCGGATGCCCTGAGAGTATTCTAGAAACTTCCCCATGAACTGGCAGTAAAGATACGAAAGGAGTTTTCTTGGCAGAGGGACACCAGAGCCATTTTCAGGGGAAGGGTTCTGAGGCAGCTCCAAGCTCACCTGAGCATAAAGCAGGTTCAGGCCAACCCGGTTCTCCATGACATCGTCATCATAGGCAGAGTCCCAATAACTGTGAGGCCAAGGGGTGGAAAGGGGTAATGGGGCTAAGCTGGGGGAAGGCAAGAGGCAGAATGGAAAAGGGGCAAAACCGGAGCAATCTGGAACTATGTATGGGGCTAATGGTGATACAGTTGGAGGAAGCTTGGGAGGCCTGGTAGAAACACCCAGCACTACCTCCTTGTCCAGATTATTCTGTCTCAATACGTGGCCCCATAATCCAGTCCAGCACCCTCTCCCTCCTCCAAGCCCAGCCCTGACCTCTTCCTTAGCATAATCTTATACTCTTGACTCCGAAGACTGGCAACAGACACATAAGGCAGCTCAAACTCTTGCAACTTCCGTACAACTATGGGTTTAAAAAAGAAAAAAAAGAAAAAGAAAATGTAATGAAACTCAGGAGAGGGAATTCAAGAGAGAAGCCCTGGGGAAATGCCACATTCTTGGGGGAGACAGGCAAATTCACTAGTGGAAACAGAGGGAAGCTGTAAAGTCCAGACAAACTCACACGAAAAGGCTCCATCCTCTTTTTCTCGAACAAGAAAGAGACTAAAGTATCCGATCAAGTCATCTGGAAGATCCAGCTTTGCAGCCACAGCCTAGGAATAGGGAAGGAAATACCGCTCATCATGCTGGATGGTTCCAATCACCCCAAGCCTGGGAACCTGGGGTGCAGGGGGAGGAGGGGCAGTGCAGAACAAGGGCCTCACCTCCAGGACATCCTCAGTCTGATCTGAAGTTAGCACATTGACCAGAACTTTCTGCCCGTTGCTAAGTAGCACTTCCAAGGAGACCTCTTCTGTTGGGACCTGCTGTGTCTCCTGGTTGTGAGCATACACGGGAATGGGAGGCGCCTTGTTAACAACATGCCCAGCATCCAGCTCTGACCCTTCCCAACTATGCTGTATTGTAGGTCCCTCTGGTGACTTTATTCTCAGCTGTTTAATTATAGACTGGGTTTCCTTGATTTCACTGGTACAGCAGAAGCCCCATTCCATACAGAAAGGTGCCAGGATGGCTCCTCTGTACCCACCTCATTAAAATGATGTGGCCCTGCAGGAAGGTGCTTCCCTTAAAACTTGGTCCCATCCAAAGCCTTACCTGTTGTGCCCGACGCAGGAAACTATTGAAGGTCTCACTGCTCCCAAGCAAGGGGTCTTGCCGAACTGTGGGGACAAGAGAATGATGTTCTAATAACTTATGATTCCCTCTTGGATCCCCCCAGTTCTCTTTTTGGCAGGCCCCCCAGGTCCCCTTTCCTGGGCTGATGGTGGCTTGTCACATCTCCCAACTGGCCTCACCTCACTCACTGTTTGCATAAATTCTTCACCTGCCCCACCCTTGGCTACCATCTAGTTGAGTCCAGTCTATAGAACTAGGGAAAAATAATGTTCATCTAAAGCACATCAGATACAAATTAAGTTCTCCCCGCCGATCGAAACTGCTTTAAGACTAGTTAGTGCTATATTAGTATTTCTCATAGACGTCAGTGCCCAAATTGCTTTGCTGGCACCTAGATACCACAGCATCCTTGCATGCTATTTACTTTTGCTAATTAAATAATAGATAAAACAATAGCCTTCCCAGATCCTCAGATTCCTTCAGGACCTTCTACAAAATCAGCTGTTTTGAGTCTCTGTCCACAGTCCTCAACAGAGTCAGCCTAAAGTTCCCTCCAACCACTCACCAGCTTGCATGTACTTCTCTAACTGCTCTCTCCTCTGTTCTACCTCAGCGGGTGTCAGAGAGAAAAGCTTCTTTGGGGGAAATGCAGGAAGCACATTGGCCCCATATTCCTTCCGAAGCTATTTGGAGAAAGAGATACAACTCTTCACATAAACATAGCAAATGAGAAGAGGCAATCCACATTCATAATGTTCTCTTGAGCTCCCCTTCCCTTTCCTTAGTCCCTGCTCCCCTGTCTACCCTGGTCATCCAGGAAATCATCCCTTTGGCAGGGGCAGCATCCCAAGGGAGCCGTTCCTGTCCTAGATATATGTTCTTTCCAATCTTACAGTGTACAAGTCAGTCCCCCCACAGTGTGGGAAGGGTTTGTATAGGGCCAGGGCCTAGGGAGACCCTTGCTTATCTAGCAAAGCTGTGTTCATTGAACCCTCACAGGAAGCAAAGGGCTGTGTAAGGAAAGTTTATGTGCACAGTTAAGTAATAGCTAAATATATTCACGAAGTATTTTAGGACTTAAAGGGACTTTGCAGATCAATGACTCCATTTTTCAGTTGCGGAAGCTGAGGCCCAAAGAAATCAGGTAACTTGCTCAGGGTTGCACAACTAGTTATCAGTAAAACCAGGACTCTGTACCGAGTTAAATACAGAGCTCAGAATCTGGTGAGGAGAACAGAGAAACGTTACATCACAGACACATAAGGATAACTGGAACAGCTACACCCGCTCAGGTGAGTCAAGGAACACAGACAGAAACTGGTGAATGGTTTGTATCAATATGAGCAGGGAAAAGAATTTCAAGTTGCAGCTCAGATGACAGAAGGAAAGTGCTTTGGCAGCTTAGGGGGAAGGGTTGTCGTTTTCTCCATGCACAGGCACAGGCAGTGTACAGGCTGTGTAAGATGCGGACAGAGAAGAAAGGAGGGAGTATGTGAGTATAGGGAGGAGCAGTTACTGGCAGACATTAAGCTTCCTGGGAGTTACCCGGAAATGTAAGACGCTAAGATAAAGCACCAAATCCTTCCCTGTGGCAGTGATTATAGGGGAACTACAGCCTACGGGAAAGCGACGAGGAGGGAAATGGAGACACTGATGCCCAGGCGTAGAAAAGGGCTTGAAGCTGCCTCAAGGCAGGGGTGCTAGTCCCACCTGCTCGTGCAGCCCCAGGAGTTGGCTGTAGCGCACCCGACAGTGCAGGACTCCATTCACGTGAATGTTATAGGCCTGAGGACACAAAAGCAGGCAAGCAGTTTAGGGTCGCGGTCTTGTTTAGGGTCGCTCGCCTCGCTCGCCATTTTGGCGGGGCTTGAGAACCCTGGCCGGAAGTTGCCTGCCACAGCTCCGCCTGAGCAACGCGCCGAGATCTTCCAAAGGTGGCCAGTCGATTTTCCCCAGAGCCAGGTCCCAAAGCAGAAGGACCAGTCGGGGGAAACCCGGGCGCTCAGGCTGCAGTCTTCCTCCCCAAGAGGCCAGGGACGCCCACCAGAGTAGCCGCGGCCCAGCCGGGGGAGGCGATGCGGCCGAACAAAGGACCTACAGGAGCTGGGGAGACCTTTGGATGAATCTGAGACGTAATATAAGCTCCCAGCGAGGCCGTCGGGACTCGGCGGCCTGTGACCAGGCCCGAAAGGTGACGGCCGGACTTCGGAGGCCGCTCGGAGAGGTCTCCGGCCCGTTATCCCCGCCCCTGCCCGGCCGGGCTCCGGCCGCTCCTCACCACGTAGGCGGAGCCGCCGCTGTCCCCGCTGCGGGACTCGGTTTCAGGAATGGAAAAGTGCATGTTCCCTGCGGCAGGGCCCGGCCGGGTCCGGACTGTGAGGGCCACAGCGGCTTTGCACGCTCGCCTCCGCTCCTCAGCGCGTCCCCGCCGCCTCGCTCGCCATTTTTTGGGGGGGGACTTGCGATCAGAGGTGGGAAGGGCTGGGGAAGTCCGCTCTGGGGCGCAGCGCCCCCTGCATCCTGGGAACTGTAGTCTAAAGGGCAAGAGCCGACAGCCGGGATTGGGAGCCCAAAGCTGAGACGGCCCTTATCGCGACCCGTAGCCAGGGGCAGAGAGCCCCAGAGCACTTCGGGGCTTGTAGTCCGGTTGGGGCTGCGCGCCGAGGCTGTCGGCCCAGGGGTCGCTGTAGTCCCTGTGACCCAGGCGGGCGGAGCCTAGGACGGAGGATGATGGCTGCCGTGGCCGTGGCTGTTCGCGAGGGTGAGTGAAGGGCCGGGCGCACAAACAGGTACGCAGACGGACGGGCCTCGGACGGCTACTGATGGGCCCTGAGTACCTCTGGGCCCTGTCGTTCGGTTCCCGCGCCACGCCGGACTCTGGTCCGCACTGCCTCGGGCGCACTCCGTGCCGCGTACCGACTTGTTCCTCCGGGAGGTGTGCGTGCTCCCGCCTTCCCCCGCCCCCCTTCCCTTTGATCCTGCCGCGCACTGCGTCCCCCACGCCGATCCCCGGCTCACCTCCCGCCTGGTGGCGGACCCGTGGTCATGCAGACCCAGCAGCCAGCAGCGCCGAGTACGTGTCCCCGCAAACCCTCCTGGAGCCTCTCTGGTTCACTTTGTGCCCTGTTTTCTGATGCAGACTCGGGATCTGCGATGAAGGCGGAGCTTGTTCCTCGGCCTGGGGTAAGTACGGATGCCCTCCCTAGCCGCCTGTCAGGCGGTACGCAGGAGGCCGTGTCAACTTCGTTCCGACCCAGTCTTCATCCCCGTTTCACTTTATTTCTTGGTAAAGCCGAGAGATTTTACAGAGCTTTTTTTATCCCTAATGGTAATGTGACTGTGACCTGCAGGAGAAACTTCGACCCCTGTGGGCTCTAAGCTCGTAACAGGTACCTGCTGAGACTTAGGAAGGATTAGGGATCCTGTGGGAGACTAGTAAGTATCCAGTAGTGTTTATTCATTTTTGGAATTGTTGGGGAAGATTAGTGTTCTATGTCTGTGTCTTAGGCAGGGGGGAGGGAGATGACCCAAGAAGAAAAGCTGCAGCTTCGGAAGGAAAAGAAACAGCAGAAGAAGAAACGGAAGGAGGAAAAG
The DNA here is from genome assembly GCF_025265405.1 of Mesoplodon densirostris. Classification (NCBI taxonomy): domain Eukaryota; kingdom Metazoa; phylum Chordata; class Mammalia; order Artiodactyla; family Ziphiidae; genus Mesoplodon; species Mesoplodon densirostris. The sequence goes on along the minus strand of NC_082674.1, from coordinate 21,687,096 downwards.
GGGGCAGAACCAGAAACTGGCTCTGCTGTGTCTGCAGCCCAATGTCAAGGTGCGGGGGCTTTTTTAAAGGGCCGGGGTGTGGAGCTGGTAAAGGGATGTGGTGGGAGAGAAGGGGCGGGGAGACAGGACAAAGTTGGTTTGAACAAGTGAAAAGTGAAAAAGTTTAGATAAACAGGAAAAGAAGCTTTGGTTGGGGCATAGCTGTTACCTACCTAGGGCTTGGGCACCTCTTCCTTCTACCTTTAGCAGGCCCAACCAAAGACCTGCCTGGACTGGACAGTCAGTTGGGCAGTGCCAAGGACAAAGTTCCAGCAGGTCGGAGTAAGGCTGAACTTCGAGCTGAAAGGCGGGCCAAGCAGGAGGCTGAGCGGGCCCTGAAGCAGGCAAGAAAAGGGGACCAAGGAGGGCCACCTCCTCAGGCCTGCCCCAGCACAGCTGGAGAAACCCCCTCAGGTATCTTCAAGGCCTCTGTTGGTTCAAATGCCTATGTTAGCTCAGGCTTCCCCACAGTAAAACAGCTCCCAATTTTCACCTTGGTTCCCAGAGTTCACAATTCTCTCCTTAACCTCATCCTACCCTTGTTTCTTTTTCTACTCTTTTCTCCTGTTTTTTTCCATCTCTCTCTCAAATCTTTCTTGATGTCCCTTATGCCCTGAAAGCAGATTTCTCATTATCACCTACAGTGTCTTGAAAACACGATTGTTATCTTCTAGGAGTGAAACGTCTACCGGAGCATAGTCAGGTGGATGACCCCACGCTTCTGAGGAGGCTTGTTAAAAAACCAGAACGACAGCGGGTAGGAAGTGGGTTTGGTGTGTGGCCAGAAAGAGCCTAGGGAGATGGAATAGAGGGAGAAAACGTGCACGGGGCGAAGGGAGACCCTGGAAAAGGGTGGGTATTGGGCTCACCATCTTCTTCCTTCCCAGCATTATCCCACAGTTTTAAACTCTGGGCTCTTGGTCCTGTTCCCTGTTTTGTCAAGGTTCCTACACGAAAGGATTATGGATCCAAAGTCAGTCTCTTCTCCCACCTACCCCAGTACAGCAGACAAAACTCTCTGACCCAGTTTATGAGGTAGGAGTTTATGAAATTGTCAATAACTTTTAAGCATGAGGAGTTTTAGTAATTCTGTTTTGAAAGTGACTGGAAACTTGAGGTTGGATCTGTGGAAAGAAGCATGAACATAAGGCAGAACTCTAGAGGAAATGGGGGTGTCTGTGCGAGTGAAGGAGGTTCCTTTTCATCAGGGGCAGGTGGGCGGTAGGTGCTCAAGTTCCCTTGCAAAGTGTGTGACACCGCCATCCCATCAGCATCCCATCCTCTGTGATCCACCCAGCCATGGTGCGACTCGGCCTGCAGTACTCCCAGGGCCTGGTCAGTGGCTCCAATGCCCGGTGCATTGCTTTGCTTCGTGCCTTGCAGCAGGTATGTCCCATTTTGTTACCTCTTATGATCCAGCCTCACCTTCGCCAACACTACCCCAGCTTCTCTCACCCAGAGTAATCTCTGGGGGGAAGAGGGAATGACTCCACCCTCAGAAGACTTTCCTCAGAGAAGCTTACCCTATCCCCCTTTCAGAGACTTGTTAGGGCGCATTTTGCTGATCAACCTGTGTACCCTACAGGTGATTCAGGATTACACCACACCTCCCAATGAAGAGCTGTCAAGGGACCTAGTGAATAAACTAAAGCCCTACTTCAGGTAAGGATGACCACTGCACATCCACTCCCACCCCACCTTGCTCAGTCCTTTCCTTGGACCCTTTTTTTTTTTTTTTCCCCAAAGTGTAAAGGGTTTTTTTTTTTTTTATTATGTGTAACACAGACAAAGTTATTTAAGTCAATAAATTTTTAAGGAATTTCACACGTTCTGATTCTTTCCACTGCCAATCACCTTGGTTCCTCTAAACTCATAATCTTCAAGATAAAATAGCCCTTTCAAAAAGAAGTTATCATGTGAGTCAGCCACAATTCTTTTAGTTAGGCTTCTTTGATCTCCAGTGAAATATGGACACACTTCAAAATTCCCCTCCTGTAATCTTTGGGATCCAATTTCCTCAAGCGATTTACTTGAGGACCATGTTTAGGGTCAGGAGATGGATCTGCCTGGTTCTGAATTTGACACCCTAGAAAAATAGTATTAGTTACTATTGAAGACTGTCAAACTGAACAGTATGAGAAACTATAGGAATACTGTATCAGTAGAAATACCAGGTCTAACATGCACAAAGCCAAGAAAACCAACGATGCCAGATACTGAATTTATATTGCACTTGGACCCCTTTTCTTGCTCGTCTACCTCTATTTTCATTTTTCTGTCTTCTCTTTAAAAAAATGTTTTTAAGTGTGAAAGCTTTGTGAGCTGTGAAGAGTTGCACAGATGCAAGGTGTTGTTTTCGTAGCTTCCTGACTCAGTGCCGTCCCCTGTCAGCGAGCATGTACAACGCCATCAAGTTCCTTAACAAGGAGATCACGGGTGTGAGCAGCTCCAAGCGGGAAGAGGAGGTGATGAGTATGAGGAATGAGCAAGGCATGAACCTGGGGGATAGAGCTGGAAACATGTTCGGGGCTCCCAGAAGGGGCAACTCTCTGGTCTGCCTGGTCAGGGGTTAAGGAGGTGGTGGGTCTGTCTGACCTGGGCCCCCTTTAGGCTTGGCATTATATGCATATTCAAGCATCCAGCATGATAATCAAAGGGAAAGTTGTGTCCAATTCTTGTTCCATAAGTATCTTGCTCCATTTAGGCCAAGTCAGAACTTCGAGCAGCCATCAATCTATACGTGAAAGAGAAGATTGTGCTTGCAGCTGAGGCAATCTCACGCTTTGCTTATGAGAAGATCAGTAATGGAGATGTGATCCTGGTATATGGATGGTATGGGCCAGACCCTATGACTGAGAAAAACGGGGAGTGAAATGATTTGAAGAAGGAACTGCCCCTTTGCCCTTTTGGAATGAGCTGACTATCAGTCAGTGACATTTATAACTGAATCCTCTCCATTCACTCCAGCTCATCTCTGGTATCACGAATTCTTCAGGAGGCTTGGGCTAAGGGCCGGCGGTTTCGGGTGGTAGTGGTGGACAGCCGGCCACGGCTGGAGGGAAGGCACACGCTACGTTTTCTGGTCCGTGCTGGGGTCCCTGCCTCCTACCTGCTGATTCCTGCAGCTTCCTATGTGCTCCCAGAGGTGAGGGCAGAGGAAAAGGACTCCAAAGTTGGAGTAAAAGGGTATAGTAGTATAGACATAGTCTCGCCTTCCCAACGTTGTGATTGTCTAGAAATACTAGAATCATACGGCTGTGTTTATATTTAGTAGAAGCAGCATCCACAGTATGTTATATAGCATGTCTAGCTATTGCAAGAATCTTATATAAAACTAGTAGCCGCTGAGAGGGAACAGGACAAAAGAGTTTAGTTTTCCTGTGGGTGGTGCAGTGAGTCAGTGGTCAGGTGTTTTCCAAGAGCCTTTATTAAGATTTGTTACCCATTGCCTTAATATTGCTGCCCTGGGTAAGAGTTGGGAACCTTATTCTGCATTGGTCACACATGACATTTTTTTTCCTCCTCTCTACTCTCCAAAATAGGTTTCTAAGGTGCTGTTGGGAGCTCATGCACTCCTGGCCAACGGGTCTGTGATGTCACGGGTAGGGACAGCACAGCTGGCCCTGGTGGCACGGGCCCATAATGTGCCAGTGCTGGTCTGCTGTGAAACATACAAGTTTTGTGAGCGTGTGCAGACTGATGCCTTTGTCTCTAATGAGCTAGGTAAGGAGGCCCAGGAGGGCAGGAGAGAAGGTTCCAGGGACCTGAGAAGATTTGGGAGGGAGAGGGGAGGTTGAAGTACAACTTATTTTTTATTTTTATTTTTTTATAAATTTATTTATTTATTTTTGGCTGCGTTGGGCGTTCGTTGCTGTGTGCGAGCTTTCTCTAGTTGCAGCGAGTGGGGGTTACTTTTCATTGTGGTGCGCGGGCTTCTCATTGCGGACACGGGCTCTAGGTGTGCGGACTTCAGTAGTTGTGGCTCACGGGCTCTAGAGCGCAGACGCAGTAGTTGTGGCTTGGTTGCTCCACAGCACGTGGGATCTTCCCGGACAAGGGCTCGAACCTGTGTCCCCTGCATTGGCAGGTGGATTCTTCTTTGGGGGGGGGCGGGGGGGGGAAGGTGAATTCTTAACCACCGTGCCACAAGGGAAGCCCACAGCTTATTTTTTAAAAGTACGTAAAAGGGTACACCTCCCATTGCAGATGACCCTGACGATCTGCTGTGTGAGCGAGGAGAACATGTGGCCCTGGCTGACTGGCAGAACCACTCGTCCCTACGGTTGTTGAATCTGGTCTATGATGTGACCCCCCCAGAACTGGTGGATCTGGTGATCACGGAGCTGGGCATGATCCCTTGCAGTTCTGTACCTGTTGTGCTGCGAGTCAAGAGTAGTGACCAGTGAGTGGGGGAACACAGGGTCAATAAATGACATACTCCCTACACTTAGCAACTCTGCTGCCTTTTATCTCTTTTAGCATCACCACCGCTTAGGTTAGGAGTCCAGACTCTCCAGCCCCTCTTAGCACCTGCTACCAACCTCCATGCCAGTGCTTTGGGGCCAAAGTGAAGGTCAGTATGGAGACCAGAAACTATCCAAGTCATCAACCATTTATTGAGCATCTATGTGCCAGACACTGAGCTAGATATGAGGAAAAGTATAATAAGGACAAATAAGAGTCCTATCCTTAGTATTTTAGTATTATTATTACATTAATATTTAAGTTAAACCAATATATTGATATTTATATTAAATAGTTACACAATATATTAATATTTTGTATCCTTAGTATTGAGTATTTACTGTGTGTCATAAACTGTTGTAGTCCCTTTCTTATCCATTTAGGAAGATTAATACCACTCTATGAAGTGCGATTTTATAGATGAGATAACTGGGGCACAGAGAGGTTAAGTTAGTTGCCCAAGGTAACACTAACTAAACCAGCATGTGATTTCCGGCATTCTGGATCTAGAGACTGTGCCCGTAATTTTTATGCTATCTGCCATTAAGGAGTACTCATCATGATGGAGGAAGACAGATGATATCTACAGTATGAGATACATTCTACTAGTAGTATGAACAGAGTTCATTGGAAGCAACCCAGGATGTTGCCAGGAGATCTAGTGAGGTTGGAGAAGACTTCACAGGTAACATCTGACCTAGTCCTTGAAGGATAAGAAGTTTCCCAGTTGGAAAAGAATGAGAGTGCAGATCAACAGAGGAAATAACTTAGATTACAGAATAGGCCTTAAAATGACTGGCCAATTCCAAAGTGTCAAGTAGTGTGGTAAAGCTAGAACCTCGGGTTATGTGGACAATTAGTGATACAGCTGCTAACTTAGGTTGGATTGGGTCCAGATTGTGAGAGTCTAACCGTTGTGGTAAGCCTAAAAAAAATGTTAGAGTTACCCGTTTTGTGTGTGTGTGTGTATGTTTTACTGAAAAATTTCAAGCAGCATAGAAGTACAGTGAACTATACAAAGAATCCCCATCACCAAGTGTAGTAATTATCAAGATTCACCACATACGCTTTCTTTTTGTTTCCCTTTTTTTCCTTGCTGAAGTTGTATTAGAGCAAATCCCAGTCATTATATCGTTTTACTCCTCCAAACGTCAGTATGTCTCTAAAAAATATGGAAGCTTACCATGTCATTACACTTATTAAACTCTTGGACTTCCCTGGTGGCGCAGTGGTTGAGAGTCCGCCTGCCGATGCAGGGGACATGGGTTCGTGCCCTGGTCTGGGAAGATCCCACATGCCTCTCGGAGCGGCTGGGCCCGTGAGCCATGGCCGCTGAGCCTGCGCGTCCGGAGCCTGTGCTGCGCAACGGGAGAGGCCACAGTGGTGAGAGGCCCGCGTACCGCAAAAAAAAAAACAAAACTCTTCCTTATTGTCCAATCTATAATCAAATTTCCTTGATTGTCTCAAAAGCAGCTTTTTATACTGTTGAATCAGGATCCAAACAAATCCATATATTACATGTCGTCATTTTGTCTTAAATTTTTTGTAATCAAAAGCAGTCTCTCCAACCCCTCTTCTTTTCTCATGACATAGACTCGTGCCAGGAACCAGGTTGAGTATGCTTCATACTGCCTTGCCGTCAGGTTGGTCGGTCCATTTTCAGTGATGAATGGGTCCAGGTGTTTTTTTTTTTTTTTTTTTTTTTCGGTACGTGGGCCTCTCACTGCTGTGGCCTCTCCCATTGCGGAGCACAGGCTCCGGACGCGCAGGCCCAGCGGCCATGGCTCACGGGCCCAGCCGCTCCGCGGCATGTGGGATCTTCCCAGACCGGGGCACGAACCCATGTTCCCTGCATCGGCAGGCAGACTCTCAACCACTGCGCCACCTGGGAAGCCCAGAGGTCCAGGTGTTTTAAAGTTTCCCAACAAACTTTCATTTAGTGGTTTCATCCACTTTTATTGTTGCCTGAATTATTTCACTAGAGGATGCAACATGGTAAATTTTTTTTTCCTAATTACATCATTCCATATGTACTAGCTGATAATCTTCTATGAAGAACTCCCTGTCGTCAGTTACTATTCTGAATTACAATTCATACTGGAAAGGCAAGATACATGTTTAATTCTTTCCTTTTAATTGCCAGTTTTTAGGATTGATCACTGCTTACTTCCAGTGGCATACAATGAGAAGTTGTTGAATTTTTGGCTTTCTCTCTATAAAGATCATGATGAATTCATTTTTTTTTTACATATTGAGCATACCACTCAATCATCAAAATTAAGCAGAGGTTCAACAGGGTCAGCTCTGTGCTTTAGAAAGGTAGCTGGTAGAGATTAGAGGCAGAGAACCAGATCAATTTAAAAAAAAAAGATTGCCTAGGGCTTCCCTGGTGGCGCAGTGGTTGAGAGTCCGCCTGCCTATGTAGGGGACACAGGTTCGTGCCCCAGTCCGGGAGGATCCCACATGCTGCGGAGCGGCTGGGCCCGTGAGCCATGGCTGCTGAGCCTGCGTGTCCGGAGCCTGCGCTCCGCAATGGGAGCCCCCCCCAAAAAAAATTGCCTATCAATCAAAATCACAAATGCACCTAAACTTTGGTCCAGCAATTCTGTTTCTAGGAACTTACGCTAGCCATATAGTTGCACATTTGAAGTAGCTTAGATACAGAGTTATTTATAGCAGCATTGTTTATAATAGCAAAAGACTGGAAACCACCTGGATATCCATTAATAATAAGGGCTAATTATACTACATTCATATAATTACATACTAAGCAGTCATAACAAAGAATAAGGAAGGTTTTTATATAGAAAAATGGAATAGTCTCCAAGGTACACTCAAAAGAAGTAAGGTGCAGGACAGTGTGTGTAGTTGCTGTTTGAATTAAAAAGGGGAAAGATTCCCTGGCTGGGGATCTAGATCCCACATGCGCAGCGCAGCCAAAAGGTTTTAAAAAAAGGTGTGTGGGGGGGAGATATATATGTATTTGCATGTGTATAAATAAAGAAAATATCTTGGACCTGTAACAAGAAAACTGCCTGGGTGGATGTGGTCTGGGAGGCTGGAGACAGGTGAGAGGTACTCTTCACTTTATACCCTATGTATCTTGAATTTTCAGCCATGTGAATGTCTTTTCCCCAAAATAAATACAATTATTAGTATAAAAAAGATTTTGCTTTAGTTGAAGTCAAAGATAGTCTAATCTGAGGCAACAGAAATGGAGAAGAGTCAGATTTGTTCATTACAGAAATAAATGCTTGAAAAAAAATTTTAATAGAAAAATAAATGCTTGAAGTTGTCAAGTTGAGAGCTGTCCATCGGACAAGCATTGTAGATACCCCGTATTAGAGGAACTGAAGCCTCGACTGCACCCGATTTTGCACTCTCAGAAAGGAGTCAGTCCTAAGCCACAGCGCAGCCTTAGCTTGTCTTTAGGCCACTTAGGGCAAATGGGATGGGAGTCCCCTTGCTCCAGATTTTAAATCTTAGCTAGCTTCTCCCATGCTTTTCTTAAATGTTTTGTGTAACCAAGGGAATTTAATAGATGAGATTATCTGGGAAGAGAAAGATTGGTTTACCCCACCCTTTCCTGTTTGTTTATACATCCTGAACTCCACTATTCGGTGTGTGGAGACCTGTGAGATTTACACAGCTTTAAATGCCTCAGGAAAAGGCGGAAGTTTGTTACATTCTTTCCCCACCAGCATCCTACCTCCCAGGGAGGGAGTGGGGCAAGGCCTACGACCAAGGGGAGGGTCCAAGCCCGAGGATCACTTGAGTAGAGCGTCCCCATGCCAGGCTTTTCTACTGCTCTTCCCTTTCACGGTGTTTCTGTCTCGGGTCCATCCTTGACTTCACTAGTGGCTGGATCTGCTGGGGGCTGCCCTGAGGGGGAAGCCGGAGTCGTCCCCCGAGGCAAGGATTCCTTTGTCTCCCAGTCTTCGGCTCGACGGCGGGGCTGCAGGTCAATACTCCCACGCCAGCCCGGCCCTGCCAGCCACAGGCCGGTAGTCTCGACAGAAAGCCAGGATTCCGCGCTCGGGAGCGACACTCGGGCCTGGGCACTCGCACTCTCGAGGATCGAGTAGAAGCCGCGTGGGAACCGGCGGGGGCGCGACGACTGTCCGCGCAGGCGTCAGTCTTCCCTTCAGGACACTGCAATTCCCATAAGGCCGTGCAGCGGCGTCCCCTGCGCCGCTAAGGCCCGGGAGCTGCGCCCGCTGCGACAGGGCTCGGGGACGCTGGCCGCACTGCATTATGGAATACATAGTCTAATAGAAAACGTCCTGGGGCACAAACTCCCAACCAAGCCCACGTGTTTACCTTGTGCACTGGGGGGACGTCAATGAAGAGTAGCTACCAGATTTCGTCATAGAACGGCGACCAGACAGGCGGCGCCATCTTCGAACTTGGGCTTCCGGAAGGACTTTGGTGAGGGTGAGTGTACCACAGCGGGATGTGCGGGGCCCCAAGATTACTAACCCCCCACCCCACTTCTTTTTCGGTAGCACTAAGATATTGGGAACCAACTCCGGCTCCGCTTTTCCGCCTCTGCACAGCATCGCGACCTTCAGCCCCTGAACTCCGGAAACCGTCGTGGTCCCCACCTCCCTAACCCACGATGGCAACCGTGCATCCCCCATCTCTGCTCTCCTCGGGTCTCGCCTTCTTTCCCCACGCGGTGTCCGTAACACCTTATCCTGTGTCCCGGCCGCAGCGCTGCCTACATTGCAACCCTCGGACTCTGCGAACCTACCGTAGTCCTCAGCCTTACGAAACTCAGGGCTCGCTTCCCGAACAGGCTAGTGATGAAAACTACCCCTCGCCCAGGACTGAGAAAGGGCAGGCGGTCACCCCTAGAGAGGTAGCGGATCGGTCTTCTCATTCTGCTGTGTGTCTAGCCTCTTCCTCGGTGAGGCTCTTCTAACCCTGGGTGTTGTGCCCCGCGCGCTGCAACCTCATTGGCGCAGCCAGGGGCCAGTTATGTTTCCCAATCTAGTCCTTTTATCCCGCAGCAACTTGGCTTTCTGTTGGGGAAGGCAGAGGTGGTGACTTCAGCTTCACCCGTGGTAACTCACTTTGTTAGAGGGGTGCAGGGTATGGCCAAGGCTTATAGCCCCAGGGGCATATTGTTACACAAATCTGTCATTCCTGTGCCTTCGTCTCTTTTGGCCACCCCTTCTTATCAACTGTAGTATTGTTTTCTTAGTAATTTTCTTTAAATTGATTTAATTTTAAGATTTAAGTGCTTTAGTCTTGATCTAAACAATGTAGATGAAACCATGGGTTTCATGGACTAGTTACAGTTTTCTTTTTATATATACAAGTTAAAATAAAAACACAATTAGTCAAATAAAATCGTTCATTTTTTTTTTTTTTTTTTTTTTTTTTGCTGTACGCGGGCCTCTCACTGCTGTGGCCTCTCCCGTTGCGGAGCACAGGCTCCGGACACACAGGCTCCGCGGCCATGGCTCGCGGGCCCAGCCGCTCCGCGGCATGTGGGATCCTCCGGGATCGGGGCACGAACCCGTGTCCCCTGCATCGGCAGGCGGACTCTCAACCACTGCGCCACCAGGGAGGCCCAAAATCGTTCATTTTTGTATCTCAGAAATCATCTTGCATACCACCAGTTGTACCATAGGAACACTTTGAGAAACAATGTATTAGACCAAACAGTGTATGTAAAGTAACTCCATACTTGAGGAGCAGTGTTATCTAATCACTTTACACATCTGGGGAGATCAGGCTGGCAGCATTGGAGCAGCATGGGAACCAGACAAGTTGGGGTGCCGATGCAAAATTTTATAAACTCTGGTACACATTTACTAAACATCTTTTACTTGTGTCCAGAATTTGCATTGTGTAGTCAAAAATGGAAATTAACCACCAATGCCATGCCTTCTATGAGAAGTGAATCCTTATAGAGATTTTTGTACCTTGAGAAGTTAGTTGTTCAATCAACAAAGGTTAATTATTGCGCTTACCATGTACCAGGTTCTAGATACAATAGTGAGTCAGAGAGACAAGATCTCTATCTCATGAAACTTTTAAGGAAGATAGATATGGAATAAGTAAATACCTGTATCTCTTATGATAAGAAAATTCCAGATGGACTAAAGAGCTACATGTAAAATCCAAAACTAGAAAAATTATTAGAAGAAAATAAAAGAAGATATTTTATATTCTGATATTATATCAGTGGGGTAGGAAATGCCTTTTTAAGACACAAACAGGGGAATTCCCTGGTGGTCCAGTGGTTAGGACTCTGCACTTCCACGGCAGGGGGCACGGGTTCAATCCCTGGTCAGGGAACTAAGACCCCCGCATCATGCAACATGGCCAAAAAAAAAAAAAGACACAAACAGAAGCCATAAAGGAGAAGACTGAGAAATTTAACTCATAAAATTTAACTTCAGTTTAGCAAGAAACATAAGCAAAGTTTTTTTAAGAGGGAGATACAGAGAGAAAATATTTGCAACATAAATAACTGCACAGATCAATAAGGAATGATCAATTTGTCCTGTAGAAATAAAGGCAAATTATGTGTATCGGCAATTCATAAAAGACATAGGTGTCCAACATATAAAGAGAAGTTGCTAATCTCATTATCAGGACAATGCAAATAAATACAGTAGGGAAGAATTCTTTCACCCATCAGACTGGCAAAAATCAAAGACTGACAAGGGGTGGTAAAATGGGTATACCCATTTTTACAGTTAGTAAGAGTATAAATTGATTTTCACCTTGGTGACCTGTTTGGCAGTATCTATTAAATTTTGAAATGTGTCTACCCTTTAACCCAGTACAGTAATTCCACTTCAGATGATGATTCTAGAAAAATAATTTCCCATTAATGAAGAGATCTATACTAGAATATTCACTGCAATATTATTTGTAATAGTATTATAATCCAATTGTCCATTAAATGGGAAATATCCAAATAAACTATAATCCTATGGAACACCATATAGTAACTAAGAAGAATGAAAAAGATGTATGTGGAAAAATGATATGGAAAAATCTTTAAGACATGTAGAAATTCTCTTAACTGATTCCATTTAACTAGCTCCCTCTGTTAACTGACATTCTCCATTTCCTGTGTAAAGCATACTTTACTGATGCCCATGGCACGCTGAATTCTCGAAGCCTGTAGACTTTTTTTCCTATAGGCCCGGTCACTCTAACTAGTTGAACTGAATGCTTGCCAAGAGTCATTGTATTGGTTCGAACATTTTTAATATCAGTTGATTTGTCACTATGTTTATATAGTTGTGACATATATTTAAATTTTAAGGAAATTTGAGTATGTAAGAGTTACTGTTTCTATGAAAAGTAAGTTGAAACATGGCAGATATACAGGTGTTTTATTGTTATTCTTTATATTCTACACTTATTTATAAGTATTTTTTATCAACTAAAGATTTTATAAAAACAATTCTAAAAAAGAAAAGAAAGCAAACGAAACTGAATACTTTGGAGAGACAAAAGTGGTGAGTTTGCAAACAAGCAAAAAAGCTACCAAATAGGTGTAAGACAACTGTAAAAGACAGGAAATTTTGTAAACATCTGGAAGGTTACTGGACTTGAATTGCTTCTCAAGAAAAGAGAATGTTTCAAGAAACAAGTGGTAAGGAGCCTTGGTGCTGCTGAGAGGTCAAGTTAAACGAGACTGAGAAGAGTTTATTAGAATAATTGACACAACAGTTATTGATCACTTTAGCTTCAGTGATGAGCTGAGGGCAGTCTCCTAGTTAGGATGCAGCAGGGTGATTAAAACATCAAGGGCAGACAGCTCTTAAAGTTTGACTGTGAGGGGCAGGAGGATATTAGTTGGAGAACTGTGGGTTGAAGGATAGTTGTATTTGTGTTAAGTTGAAAATTCAAAAATAGTTAAATGTTGTTTATTTTTTAACTTTTATATTATTTATTTATTTTGGGGAGGCACGTATTTTATTTATTTTGGCGGGAGGGAGGTGGCGCACCATACAGCATGCGGGATCTTAGTTCCTCCACTAGGGATTGAACCCGTGCCCCCTGCGGTGGAAGCGCAGAGCGCTAACCACTGGACCACTAGGGAATTCCCGTTAAATTCTGTTTAGAAGGAGCCAATGGAAAGGAAAAGGATAAATATCTTCAGTTTCTTTGGGTGGGGCAGGAGGGGGCATGGGGCTAGAACACAAGTGGAAAGTTTGGCTTTAGAAAGTGGATGAAGGGCTCAGAGGCAGGGAGTGTTAGGTTATCTGACAAGAAATTGAAGTTTGGTTTTTGATTGTTTCAGAAATCTGAGGCTAAGTCATCTGCTGAGGACTAGGGTATCAGACATTGGAGGAGAGAGGGTATGGGAGCTGATTAGAGAGAACGTGTGATTGCTAGCGCTCAACTAGCTTACATGCTCCCATGGAGAAGATGGGTGATTGGTTCATCCAGGCTTGAATTTTGCTGGGCCGATGGAACAAAAAGACAAAAAGAAAGGAAGTTTGTAATATCAACAAGAGTCTGATTAAAATAAAGGAGTCTAAACTAGATGGTATGTGGCTGACAGGGAGAAATTGGAGAGATAGGTGGATTAATTAATATGGTTAAAGAATAGATATAGTGATAGTAGTTGAGCAATCTAGCTGTAATGATGGGAGGCTGTGATCAGATATTGGGTGTCTTAGTGATTTTAGAGGTTAAAAGGTTTTATATGCTGACAAGGTTCAGGTGTGACAGTGGAGTGACTAGCAGTGGTTTAGCTGAATGTATGAGCTTGGAAGGAACAAGGTTTTTACAAGATGGGGAGGACTATTGGTCAAGAATTGACACTGGAGAGGAATTGAGAAAACACTGATCCTACTTTCTACCCTGGGGTAAGTGGGATGTGAGAGAATGAGCACCCTCCGAGAGCCTGGAAAGCTAGAAACTTCATTTCCTGGAATTTTTCCATCCAAGATTCTGAATATGATTTAGGCCTTGCCAGTCAAATGTGCTCTTGAAGAACTCAGATTTAGACTTGAGTTTAGAGAGGAGGCAGGCCAGAAGGCATGCATTTTGCTGTTGCAGATTGTGGCAGTGATACGGTTCTGGATCTGGGAGCCAGAGAAGAGTCTTCCTCAGTTGGTCACTTTCTGATTATTGCAGAGGCAGCTTATTTATGGAGCCATCAGCTATGGCAGGGGCTTCTTGATCCAGCTTCTGGCTCCCCACCATGGCAGAGGAGAAGCCATGTGGTTCTTGAACCAGCAGCTGTAAACAACTTCTCAATTTGACAAGTACTTGTTCCTAAATGTTTTTTCCCCAACCCTTCCAGTGATCCTCTATGCAGGTCGTTTTCAAACTTGAGTATGCATCAGAATCACCTGAAAGGCTTGCTATAACATGAAGTGCTAGCCCCATCCCAGAGTTTCTGATTCAGTAGGTCTGGGGTAGGACTGGAAGTTTGCACTTAACTGACTTCCAGGTCATGTGCCAGTTCTGGGACTACCCTTTGAGAACCACTGATGTGAACCATTTAATACCCTGTAATAAATCCCTTTTATTTATCTTGTTTCTGTCACCCTTGTGTTTTTTTTTTCTTTTCTCTTTATGTGTGTGTGTTTCCATTATTTTTAATGATCTTTTATTATGTGGTCTTTTTAAAAATTCCTTCCGTTTCTTAGCCCTATTGGGTATTTTGGAAGCAATATAGTATACTGTTTTTAGTTCTATCAAACATCTAAATGGTATTAGTAGGGAGTTCCCTGGTGGCCTAGTTGTTAGGATTCCAGGTTTTCACTGCCGTGGCTGGGGTTCAATCCCTTGTCCAAGAACTGAGGTACTGTAAGCCACACGGTGCAACTCCCCCAAAAAAATGGTATTAGTAAACCTATATTTTTCAATTTGTCAGCCTTAGAAGCAAAATTAAGAACTTCTTCTTTTGCCCCAATCTACTACAATCAGAATATTGGTATTTTTACATTGTGGGGCATTGAAATTTTAAATTTATAGTCTGTTTTAGACCTGTAGTTACCACAGTTAATGATGTGTCACTCGGTTAAATCCTTACTGCCAGCCTTTTAATAACACAGCTTCTCCATTAGAAAGTTCTTTATATTGATTTATCTTTCATTGGCTAAATTAGGTCTTCAAGTGGATTTTTTTAGAAACTTGCATATTTAGAATGTCATCCCATTACCTTTACATGAATGACAGTTAAGTAAAGAATTCTCTTGATCCTTTTAATGTTTCTTTATCTTCTGGCATCAAATGTTTCTGAGAACTCTGAGGCTGACCTGATTTTTTTTTTCTCTTTGTAGGAGAAATTTAGTATCTTCACTTGTATTTCTTGGTCTTGATGAGCATTTATTGATTTTTGTCTCCCTTTTGCACCATAAGCCCTTTTGATCTATAGACTGAGATCTCCCTTTATGTTAGGAAAGTATGCATTTCTAGTTTTCATTTCAGGAAATTTTCTTTTGTTAGGTCTTTGAACATTTTTTTTTTCTGCTCCCATTTTTCTTCTTTCTTCTTCAGGAACATCAATTATTCATATGTTGGCTTCCCACTTTCTCTTTTCATCCATATCATCTTCTCACTAATCACTTTTATCTCTTTACAACCTGTGTGGTTTTTTTCAAACATGTCTTTCATATCACTGATTGTCTTTTCAGTAGTACATATAGTTTCAGCATTTTGCTTCTCTGGTTTTCATTTCTTTGATTTTATTCTTTTACTCAGTTTCTTTCCTTATGACTGCCAGCTCATTTTTTTTTTTTTTTGCCTTGCCATTGTTTTATCTCTTCTTTGGTCTCTTACATCTTGGATTCCACAGTCTCTCTGGCTTTTTTGAAAGAATAGAAGCTTTTGTTGGAAAATTTCTTGTTTTCTGGAGACTTTCTTTGAAAGGGTACTTTTCACCTTTTTCATTTGTGTCCTTTTTATTCTTTTCATAGTAACTATGCATAGGTCCCATTGGATCCTTTTTGCTTATTACTAATTTTGAATGGAGTAGTTCTCTCAGGGTTTGCTGTTTACCAGAGAACAATGTAGGTGGATTCTCATTGACCTCTATTTACCTTGATAGTGTTATATTATACTCCTAGCATATGATGTTATAATGTTTTCTTAGCACTTGAGTTATAGAGTTGGCTATTGTTATAGTTTATAATGATAGACTGTAGCTTCCTCAAGAGAGACAGTTGGAAACTTTAATTTGTATGATATTTCTTGTGGTATTTGTATTAGCACACTTTTCCACTGAGGCTGATGAGTTCTTTATCCTTAAGACATATATAGACCTATGGAGGGGTTCCTCCTGGGATCTGAGCTATTTCTTCCCTTTTGTTACAGACAAGTAGGTTATTCTGGCCAAAAACTAGGCCCTTGCAGAGTTCTATGTTGCTCAGGTTTTTGGTTTGGTAGTCAGTGTATTGTTTATCTCTGTCAGTTTACTTTGGTCCATGGTTGCACAGCTGGTTTCCTGGGTTTGAAGAAAATGAAGATTCATGACCATTTTTTAGTCTATTCTTCAGTGTGGAAATGGTCTCTTAATGTAGTAGGATGTTCCTTAATTGTCTCATAGGCTACCACCTCCCCCATCCAGCTGAAAGATTGCTAGCAGGACACTAGAGAATTACTTATTCTTAAATAAATCTGTACCTTGACTAATATTCACAAAGATGGATGTCAGATCTAGTCATCCTGTCCTCCTTCAATTTGATGTAAACTTTATAGTATCTGGCAGCTATTCTTTATAGTCTATTCTAGAAACTTGTGGCCCTTTCCTACAATCATAACAGGTGATTCTCTCTCTCTCTCTCTTTTTTTTTTTTTTTGAAGGGGAGGAGATGATTCATTTCATTGGGCTTCAGGGAGAGGAGTTAAATAATTGTTCACTCACTTTAAATCATCTAAATAAAGCACTTAGTACAATACTTGGCACACAGTAAGCATTTAATAAATGGTAGCTTTATTCTTGTATGTTTGTTTATTGTTAGCTCCACTAACACGTGAGTTCCGTGAGGTCAGGGACCTTGTCTGTCTTGCTTATTGTCATGTTACCAGTTCCTAGAATAGTGCCTGATATATAGAAGATGCTTAGTGATTATTGCTGAGTGAATGAATGATCAGAGAGCTTGGGTTTCTGGTTGGTGGGGAAGGTGGGGGGAGGTTGGAGAAATGGTTGTGAGAAGTGAAAGACAGGAAAGAAAAATCTGAGCCAGTGCAAATAGCTTTTACCTTCTACTCACTTGTATGTCTCTTATATGCAGGCCCAGCCATTTTAGGGGGTGCTGATGGATCCCTACGGGGTCGGCTGTGTTGCTCTGGAGGAGGCCGGCCCCGTGGGGAACATGACTGTGGTAGACTCTCCTGGACAAGAGGTGCTAAACCAGCTTGATGTCAAGACCTCTTCAGAAACAACCAGTGTGGAGGATTCCATAGAGACGTCATTACTTACCCCTTTGCCTGGATTTGAGGATTCTCTTGATGAGAGGAGGCTCCCTCCAGGACAGGAAACCCTCTCCAGACTGGAACAGCAAGGTATGTCCCTTGACCTTTCAGCTTTTTATCTCCCCATGCTCAGCTTAAGATGAACGAGAGCAGGTTGAGCTCATAGGACCTTACAAACCTGGGTATGATGTAATCTGTTCCAAAGAGGCTTGAGCTCTGGTCCCATCTCACAGACCCATATTCTTCTCTACAGATCTTTCTTCAGAGATGTCAAAGGTCCCAAAGCCTAGGGCCTCAAAGCCTGGCCCGAAGAGAGGTGGTAGGACACGGAAAGGCCCCAAAAGGCCCCAGCAGCCTAATTCTCCATCAGCCCCTCGGGTTCCTGGTCTCTTAGATCAGTCCAACCCTCTGTCCACCCCCATGCCTAAGAAACGAGGTCGAAAGTCCAAGGCAGATCTGCTACTGCTGAAGTTGTCAAAAGGCCTAGATCAGCCAGAGTCTCCACATCCAAAGAGGCCCCCTGAGGACTTTGAGACCCCTCCTGGGGAACGACCCCGCCGAAGGGCTGCCCAAGTGTAAGGATTTCGGGGCACAGCTTGGTGGAGGGGGGCTGGGTGAAGGGATGAGGGTGGGGCAGATGCTGGAGAGATGAGTGGACTGGTGAGGTGTCAGGTAAGCAGGGGTGGGGTCTGGGTTCTGGGGACTTGAGCAGTCTTCTAGCTCTTACCACAGCAGTTTTATCTGTGGTTAAATTTGTCTATCTGGGAGGTTCCTTTCTGTACCTCATATCCTATCGCATTGTTCACAGTGTCCTCCAAGTCTTCTTTGCTATTTTACTGCCCAGTATGTGTCAGTATATATGTGCCCCTCCATTCTTTCCCTTTGCCCTCAATGATCTTTGACTGTGGTAGAGTGAAAAGTGCTTTGGACTTGGAGTCAGAAGACCTGGGTTCAGATTCCACATATGTGATCTGAATCATCTCAGCCAAGTCACTTAACTTTCCTGGATTTCTGTTTCTACATCTATCAAAGGGGAAGGGAAATTAATGGCCACTTCACATGGTCACTGGGAGGATCTAGTGAGATAAGAATCAGCCAAGTGTCGGGCAAAGTGGGCTCTCGGTTAAGTGTCTGTGAGTATTGCTCTGACTCTGCCCTATCCTACAGGGCACTTCTGTATCTTCAGGAACTGGCTGAAGAGCTCTCAACAGCCCTGCCTGCTCCAGTGTCCTGTCCTGAGAGCCCCAAGGTGAGCAGCCCCACCAAACCCAAGAAGAGCCAGCAGCAGGCAGCCTGTCATTATGGAGAAGAAGAGGATGACACCGCACGGGATGAAGACTTTGTTCTCCAGGTTGAGGCTGAAGATGGAGAAGAAAGTGAGGCCCCAAGCGAGAGCTCGTCTGACCCCGAGCCTACAGTGCCCCGAAGCACCGCACGAGGATCCACTTCAGGGGTAACCTGAATAGACAAAGTGAATGGGGATGGCAGGATTATTAGGGGGTCAGCAGGATGCCTAGAAGGAAAGCTTAGGCCTAGTAACTAGGATGGCCAAAACAGGTAGAAGGAAAAAAGAGCAACTTCAAACACAGTTGAAATTGTAGGGGCTGCGGGTGTAACTAAACAAGATTATTTGTTCATATGTTGAGCATCTATTCTATGCTAGGAAACACAAGCATGAATAAGACAAGGTCCTGCTTTACAAAGCTCACGGTGTAATAAGTGCTGCATCAGGAGGGAACAACATGCTTTAGGCGTATAGAGGAAGGATGATTAACTGCTTGGACTTCATGGAGGAACGATACTTGAGCTAGGTCTTGAAAGGAATAGACGTTTGCCAGCGAGGAATGTTTTCCCAGAAATTGGTTGTGGCTGCAGCATAGGGCCTGGGGTAAAGTGGTGGGGAAGATTAAACTAGAGAGGATGAAAGGACTAAAACTGATAGGAGCCAACAAAGTGTGTGCGTGTGTGTGTGTGTGTAATTATGGTAAAGTAGATAAAATTTATCATTTTAAAATGTATAATTCATTGGCATTCAGTGCATTCACAATGTAGTGTAACCATCACCACTATCCATTTCCAAAACTTTTGTCATCCCAAACAGAAACTCTATACAACAGAGGTTTTTAGATAGAAAAATAACATGATCAGTTAAGAAAATAGATTAATTTGCAGTTGACAATAAAGAAGACAGCTTCAGTTCTCCAGTTCTCCAGAGTTAGTAAGGGCCTAAATTAAGCAGTGAAGGAAAAGAAGACGGGGAGGCAGACAAAGGAGATATATAAGAGAATTAATAGCAGTTGGGAGTTGGAGTAAGAGTTTCCAGCTTTGATGGTGCTCTCATACACTGAACCTGGGCACACAGAAAGAGTGGGGGACTCAGGACGGAGGAAGGTGGGCAGGCGAGGTGATGAGTTTACTTTCTGACATGTCGAGTTGGAGGTGCTGGTAGATCAAGGGCCATCCTTCTGGAGACGTCTCTTTGCCAGTCAGATATATGGGACCCGTGCCTGCCTTCTCCAGATGCAACATTTAAGGGAGCACCAAAACCCCCAGTAATCAAGATAAATATCTCGATGCAACATTTTAAAAATCAAAATTAATGCAACAAATCTATGGTGAAGAAAATATCAAAAATTTAAATAAAGATAGGAACCATATAATTGATATTCCCTTTTGCCTCAGGCTCTAATATGGCTCAGCACCACACTGAGTCTAGAATTTGTAGAAAAGTTGAGACTGAGTAAAGTTTACATTTACTAAGATGCAGACTTGATAATCAGGCATTAAAATGGTGGTCAAAGCCATGAGACATAGGATGAAATTACCAGGAGTATGTGTATTGAGGGCTGAGGAGACAGAGGGACTCTGGGAAATACCGTCACTGACCAAATGGATCAGAGGAGGGAGAGCCTGCAAAGGAATATTAGAGACATGGGAGGAATAAGGGGAGACTACCCCATAGGGCAGGAGTTTCAAGAAGCAAAAGGAGTCCTCTGAATCAAGTGCCATGGAGACACGCCAAGAAAGATGAACAGAAAACAGAGAGCAGGTTTTGCGGTTTTGATGGAGGAATAAGAGCAGAAGATGAAGAAGTCATTGTAATGGTTGAGATACAAATCTTTTAAGATGCTGATAGGTAAAAGGTTGGAGAGGAAGTAATGCCAAGAAAAGTAAAAGTTGGGAAAGCGGTCCTCTGGGGACTTTCTCCAGCTTATAAGATTCTCTCCCTTACACTTTCTTCAATTTGATCCTCAGAAGCAGAAGCCACACTGCCGGGGAGTGGCTCCCAATGGCTTACCAAATCACATCATGGCTCCTGTTTGGAAGTGCCTTCATCTCACCAAGGACCTGTGAGACTTGGGGAACGGGGGCTGAGGATGAAAGGGTGGTGGAGGAGAGCAAAGGACGATCTAGCAGTGGGGCTGTGGGAAGGGCGGAAGGCACTCGCAGGGTAGAGCACTGTGAAGACATTCATAACTAAAAGGCACTGCTCCAAAGGCAAGAGCTCCTTTTTAAAAAAATTTTATTGTACTTTGTTTTTTGTTTGCCTTGGGTCTTCGTTGCTGCGCAGGCTTTCTCTAGTTGTGGCGAGTGGGGGCTACTCTTCGTTGCGGTGCGCGGGCTTCTCATTGCGGTGGCTCCTCTTGTTGTGGAGCACAGGCTCTAGGCATGTGGGCTTCAGTAGTTGTGGCATGCGGGTTCATTAGTTGTGGCTCGCGGGCTCTAGAGCTAAGGCTCAGTAGTTGTGGCACATGGGCTTTGTTGCTTCGTGGCATGGGGATCTTCCCGGGCCCGGGATCGAACCCATCCCCTGCATTGGCAGGTGGATTCTTAACCACTGCGCCACCAAGGAAGTCCAAGGCAAGAGCTCTTGAGCTGTGCTGTCCAATATGGTAGCCACTAGCTGCATGAAGCCATTTAAATTTCATTTGCAATTAACTCCATATAATTAAAAGTCCAGTTTCTCAGTTGCACTAGCCACATTTCAAGTGCCCAGTAGCTACTTGGAGCTGGCGGCTAGTGTGTTACTCAGCACAGATAATAGATTGCTCCCATCATTGGGAGCTGCTCTTGGGCAGCACTGCTTCTATTGGGCAGCGCTGCTCTAGAATTTCTCTCTTCCTTCATTCACGATGCTTCTGTTTCTCCAGCCGAGAACAGAAGCATTCATACTGGGAGTTTGCGGAATGGATTCCTTTAGCCTGGAAGTGGCAATTGTTATCTGAACTGTAAGTTGAAGAAACATCTTTGAAATCTGGGAGGGGGTGACACGACTGGAGACAGAAGGGTAACAGCGGACTCTAGATTTATACTGGGAAACCCAGGGTGGATGAAACCCTTCCAAACTTCGGCTGTCCCCTTGCCCGCCCCCAGTGAGGCAGCTCGCTACCTGCCCCAGGAGGAGAAGTCGCCACTGTTTTCTGTACAGCGTGAAGGACTTCCTGAAGATGGCACACTCTACCGAATAAACAGGTGATGATTGCACCTCTTTTTCTGATGCTGGGAGACAGAAGAATGAAAAATGGATGTTGAAAGGGATGATAGATTGGCCCTGTTCTTCCTTTAATGCTGGTCCAATTGGTCCCAAGGGTAGGAGTGCTGGCTAGATCTGGTCAGCTCCCTCGAATTTGCAGCGCTTATCGCTGCTGGCCAGACTGAGGGAGCCTAGGGAGGTTGAGGGTAAAACCAGTTTTCAAGGTCACATCTACTCCGATAGACCTAGACTGACTGGCCCTAGAGAGAACACTGTAGTAAACCAGAATGCACAACCTGTCATCTTTAAAGGTAGGCCTAGGACTAGACAGACTTTGGGAAGGAAAGGAGGAAGATATAAATGGTGGCTAGGACTGGTTTCACTTGTAGACTGTGACTGATGTTCTGGTGCTTGCTTAAGTCAGTTCACAGGAGCTCCCATTCTGTTCGCATTACTTTTTTCTTTTTTCTTTTTTAAGAGCAGTTTTAGGTTCACAACAAAATTGAGAGGGTTTCTCCCATATACTCCCTGCCCCCCACACGCACAGCCTCCCCCATTATCAACATCCCTCACCAGAGGGGCACGTTTGTTACAGTTGATGCACCTACACTGACACATCATAATAGCTCAAAGTCCATAGTTTACCTTTGGGTGCACTCTTAGTGTTGTACATTCTGTGGGTTCGGACAAATGTATAACGACATGTATCCATCAATATGGTATCATCCAGAGTATTTTCACTGCCCTAAAGGTACTCAGTTCTGCCTATTCATCCTCTACCTCCCCCACCTCTGGTTATCACTGATCATTTTACTATCTCCATAGTTTTACCTTTTCCAGAATATCTTATAGTTGGAATCATACAGTATATAGCCTTTTCAGGTGGGCTTCTTTCACTTAGTAATGTGCATTTAAGGTTCCTTCATGTCTTTTCATGGCTTGATGGCTCATTTCTTTTTAGTGTGAAATAATATTCCATTGTCTGGGTGTATTACAGTTTATTTATCCATTCACCTACTGAAGTCCTTACTACCTTTTATTAACTCCTTTTTTCATCCCATCTTTGACTTTTCTCTAGATTTAGCTCTATCACAGCACATCCAGAGCGCTGGGATGTGTCCTTCTTTACGGGGGGACCGCTCTGGGCTCTGGACTGGTGCCCAGTGCCAGAGGGGGCATCAGCCTCGCAGTATGTGGCTCTTTTCTCCAGCCCTGACATGAATGAGACACACCCACTGAGCCAGCTTTATTCGGGCCCTGGGCTGCTCCAGCTCTGGGACCTTGGGACCTTGCAGCAAGAAAGCTGGTGAGGTGGGGCTGGGACACTGCCATTGGAGGGTGGTTGAGGAGGCGAGAAGGATGGGGCTGGGCAGGGGAAGGGGGCAAGGCTCGGATTGGGTTGAGACGAGGAGCGCAGGCTCTGGCAGCACCAGGCCCCTCCTTCCCACCCACTCTGCCCACATGCTTTCTCTCCTCAGTCCTGGCAACAGAGCCCACTTTGTCTATGGGATTGCTTGTGACCACGGCTGCATCTGGGACCTCAAGTTCTGCCCCAGTGGAGCGTGGGAACTTCCAGGCACCCCTCGGAAGGTACCTCCCAGTTGATTGTGGGATGGCCCTAGGACACAGAGCCAGGACCAAGGGGCCCTGGGTCTTCCCACAGTTGGAGGAAGGGAGGTTAGAGAGTGGTGGGTGGAGTTTTTCCAGCAGCTCCATATCATATTTTCAGGGACCTGAACCTGAAAAGTTTTCTGAGAGGTGCCTGAAGGCAGCAAGCCTCAGTGCAGATCTGGTCTCACCCTCTAGGCTCCTCTCTTGCCCCGGTTGGGTCTCCTGGCTCTTGCCTGCTCAGACGGGAAGGTGCTGCTGTTCAGTCTGCCCCATCCCGAGGCCCTGCTGGCTCAGCAGCCCCTAGGTGAGTAGCAGAGCAAGGAGAATGGGGCTGCTGGAGTTGTGGCCAGAGCTTAGCAGGGCCTGTCTCCCCTGAAACTCCTCCAGGCCCAGTCTCTCCAGTACAAAGCCTTACCGAGTCACTCCTCCCATTCTGACTTCACACGTGTTGTTCTTGACCTCTCTCTTTGGCAGCCTGCATGCAGTCCTCTCTTCTGCAGTCTTGTAACTGCCCTCTTTCATCACATTACCTTTTATCTGCCCCCTGTCCTTGCTCTCCTGTGCTCTCATGTCTTCCCCCTCTTGCTACCACAGTTAATTGGCTGTGTAAAGAGCTGCTGAAGGCTGAGGCTTGTGCCTGGGGCTTGTCTCCCCTGCCATATTCCTCTTCCTCCCCAGATCCTGTCCTCCACCTCTCCTGCCCTCACCACCACACATACACGTAAACACACTCTTTGTTGTGAAGAGAGGGAGAGAATATGGAGTTCTCCCTCTATATTCACCTTTGTGAAGGTGAACACGAAGAGGAAGGGGCAGGAAATGCAGCTCCTATTTGGTTGAATTTATTTGTTTTTCAACAGCACTGAGTAAGTAAAGAAGAGGGCACCTAGGTTTGAACCCTGAGAAATCCCCTGTTCGGTGGTCTGGTGGTGGGAGTGGGCTGAGGAGGGAGTGGGAGGTGAGGAAGTGAAGACAGAAATGTATAGACAATTATTTCGGAAGTTTGGCTATGAAGGGGATCATATAAATGAGGGCGGTGGCTGGAGGTGAAAAAGGGGTAAAGGAGTACTTTCCTGGTAGTCCAGTGGTTAAGACTCCTTGCTTCCAATGCAGGGGCGTGGGTTCAATCCCTGGTCAGGGAACTGAGATCCCACATGCCGCGTGGCGTGGCCAAAAAAAAAAAAGAATAATGGGTAAAGGAAGGCTTTGGTTTGTTCGTTTGATTTAGATAGAAGACAAGAGTGCATGTTTACATGTGCGTATGAGAGTGACCCAATAGGGAGAGAGAAAGTGGACAGGGCAGGAGAAGGGGAGGGTAGCCAGATGAGCCACGCTCTGGAAAAGGAGGGGATGAGAAGAGAGCCGAGTGGAGGGGTTAGCCATTCTGATAGGAGGAAGGGCACTATCATATAGAAAGGAGGAAAGGAGAATCTGGGGGCAGATAGAGGCAGGTTCATACATTTGATGGTGGAGAGAGAAGAGTGTGTGGGAAGGGCATGGTTGAAAGGGCCGGGGTTGCTGGTCTAAGAGCAAGGCCTAATAGGACCTCAGTCCTCTGGATGCAGAGTGTCAGTTACTGCTCTTCTTCCCTCACAGATGCAGTGAAGCCTGCCATCTATAAGGTGAGTGAGGAACCTGCCACCTTAGCCAAGGCTCCATCTTCTTGAGCCTCCCTTACTGATTCCACAGCGAGTCTCCTTCCACCTGAAAAATCCCCCACCTCCTGCTGGATTAAACAAGGATTGGAGCCTTTGTTCCAAACAGTAGTTATCCCTAACCCTAGCCTTGTCTCTCCTGTCCCTGCAGGTCCAATGTGTGGCAACCCTGCAGGTGGGGTCTATGCAAGCGTCAGACCCCTCTGAGTGTGGTCAGTGCCTTAGCCTGGCTTGGATACCCACCCGGCCCCACCACCACCTGGCTGCTGGATATTATAATGGTGAAAAGCAAAGCAGAACATAAGGAGTTACCGCTCTTTAAACTTTTATATATGCTTGTTTTTCTGTTGTTTCCTTTTTGATTCAGTGTTCGACATTATATACTTATAACTATTCATGAGTGTAAAAAAATACAAAGAAGAGAAAAAAAGTCACTAGAATTTTCCTACTCAGAAAGAAATAATTGAGTAGATAAACATCATTTCATGCTGCTCTCTATGCATGTACAAAGATAAAAAGATTAGATGGAGAGATAAAGAATTCTGTAAAAATGGGATCATACTCTAGATACTATTTTAAATTAAAAAGTATTAAGTTTAAGTATACTTTAACTTTATGGAAGGAAAAGGCAAGTGAAACTGAAAAATTCGCTAAGCTCCCAATAAATGTTCCTTCACCACAGAGAGATTAGTTCCATAAAGATACTTTTAAGATTAAAAAGGAAAAAAGTAAAAAATTATAAATAACATTAAGTAATTGGCGTTATTAGGTTGTTATTGTTTTTAAACGACAGCTTCACTTTTAGACATACCAGTAGACTTTCTGCTAGGGTGATAAGGAAATTAGCACTCTTACACTGCTTCCTGTCATCCTTCTCACAGTCTCCTAATTGTGTTTCTTTCGGTGGTCTTGTTCTTACACTGTCAAGGTATGTGATACTCAGTGCTGTTTTGCTATCTTAATTCCCAGAGTTACTTAATCTTAACTCTATATTGAAAATGATTGCCTGTCTCCACCAGTCCTTTCATCTCGGTCTCCCCCTCCATTGCTGAATTACTTGTATTGCTTAGCTGTAATTCACTGTCAAGTTTTTTCAAAAAGGCTCATAGATGCTACATTTCCTGAGTTTATGTATAAAAGGGGTTTTAGCTTCACATGCTTCCCCCAACTTTTTTTTTTAATTGATTTAATTGGCTGCATTGGGTCTTCGTTGCTGTGCACGGGCTTTCTCTAGTTGCGGCGAGTGGGGGCTACTCTGTTGCGGTGTGCGGGCTTCTCATTGTGGTGGCTTCTCTTATTGTGGAGCACGGGCTCTAGGCATGTAGGCTCAGTAGTTGTGGCTCACGGGCTCTAGAGCGCAGGCTCAGTAGTTGTGGCGCATGGGCTTCGTTGCTCCGCGGCATGTGGGATCTTCCCAGACCAGGGCTCGAACCCGTGTCCCCTGCATTGGCAGGCAGATTCTTTTTTTTTTTTTTTTTTTCTTTTTTGCGGTACGCGGGCCTCTCACTGTTGTGGCCTCTCCCGTTGCGGAGCACAGGCTCCAGACACACAGGCTCAGCGGTCACGGCTCACGGGCCTAGCTGCTCCGCGGCATGTGGGATCTTCCCGGACCGGGGCACGAACCCGTGTCCCCTGCATCGGCAGGCGGACTCTCAACCACTGCGCCACCAGGGAAGCCCGGCAGGCAGATTCTTAACCACTGCGCCACCAGGGAAGTCCTGGTTCCCCCCACTTTTGTTTATTAAATTCTTGTTCTTTAATTTGTCTTTCACTTTTATCAAAGTTATACTTTTGATTACTTTGTCCTCTGCCAGCCTGGTCAGGGGTCAGCTTGTTTTGGATCAGCTGAGTTAGTTTCTGTTTGTCCATTTGTTTTCTATTCCTCTACATTTTGTTGCTTTTGGCTCCTTGCCTGTTCTCTTTGCCTTAGAGCAGAGTTGGCAAACATTTCTCTTAAGGTTCAGGTAGTGAGTATTTTATGCTTTGTGGGTTGTTTGGCCATTGTTGGAACTATCCAACTCTGCCATTATAAAGTGAAAGCAGACCTTAGGTAAGCAAATGGGTGTGGCTGTGTTCCAGTCAAACTTATTTACCAAAGTAGGCAGCAAGCTGTATTTGGCCCATCGGCTGTAGTTTGGCAACCCTTGTCCTGGAAGGTTTATGCTTTTGTTTTAAATCCCTTTGTTTTTGTTTAGTAGGGAGTAGAGGAAACTGGGTTCATTCAGCCTGTCTTTCAACTGCAGATCTCAGACTGAGCTATTACTTTATGTTGATGAGAATTGGAACTAAAAGTATCAGGTTGAGTCTTTAAACCGTGGAGGGAATGTTGACTAGCTAATCATGATCTCTGTAGCCTTTCATAAGGCATCAGGTCTGAGAGTAGAAGACATAGATCCTAGGAGCTAGAGAAAGGAATTAGAACAAGAAGGGAGAACCTGGCTCTAATACCTATGCGTTCTGTCCCCACCTCAGGCATGGTGGTTTTCTGGAACCTTCCCACGAACTCGCCTCTGCAGCGGATACGGCTCTCTGATGGCTCCTTGAAGCTCTACCCCTTCCAGTGTTTCCTAGCCCACGACCAGGCTGTGCGTACCCTTCAATGGTGCAAAGCTAACAGGTATAGAATAGGAGAGTTGTGGAGGTGGGAGGTGAAGACTGGGACAGGCGGACTCTTCCAGGCTTGTTCAGATTTGATCCTCTCCCTCTTCTCCCGTCTTTCCACAGTCATTTCCTAGTCTCTGCAGGGAGCGACCGGAAAATCAAATTCTGGGACCTTCGACGACCTTATGAACCAATAAACTCTATCAAGCGCTTCTTGAGTACAGAGCTGGCCTGGCTGCTCCCTTACAATGGTGTCACTGTGGCTCAGGACAACTGCTATGCCTCGTACGGCAGGATGGAGAGAGGAGGAGCTCTGGGGACAGGCCCTAAGGGTTGGGGTGCACTGTGCCAGATGGTTGTGGGGAGAGGAGGGTTGAGGGTTGTTTCCCTGAGAGAGTGTGAATTATGGGGGAAGAAATGAGTCTACTCTTAGAAAAAGGAAGGTTTTCTTTTCTCTTTCTCTTACAGTTATGGACTCTGTGGAATTCATTATATTGATGCTGGTTACCTTGGTTTCAAAGCCTACTTCACTGCTCCTCGAAAAGGCACTGTCTGGGTGAGCCCCTCTCTTCCAAACCTTCATCACACAGGAAAACGTTCCTTTACTCACCTAGTGGTGGTCAGAAAGAGGCAGTAGTGGTTTTTTTGGTTGGTTGGTCGGTTTTGTTTTGTTTTAATATTTTTTAATTTGTTTAATTCTTTTTGGCTGCGTAGGGTCTTAGTCGCGACACACAGGATCTTCACTGAGGCACGCGGGATCTTTCTCGTTGCGACGCGTGGGCTTCTCTCTAGTTGCGGCGTGCGGGTTTTCTCTTCCCTAGTTGTGCGCAGGCTCCAGGGCACATGGGCTCTGTAGTTTGTGGCACATGAGCTCTAGTTGAGGTGCGCGAGCTCAGTAGTTGTGGCGCACGTTGGCTTAGTTGCCCCGCGCCATGTGGGATCTTAGTTCCCTGACCAGAGATCGAACCCGCGTTCCCTGCATTGGAAGGCGGATTCTTTACCACTGGACCACTGGGGAACTCCCAGAGGCATTAGTTTCGGATAAAAGGAGAAGATAGGTGTGTGGTAATTGTATCTTCAGGGATATGGGTTATGATAAACTCATATTTGTTTGTGCGAATGTCTCTCCCCCCTCAGATTGTGAAGTTGTTACCAGTTCACAGAACTGAATAAATATGAGTGAATGAATGAATGAAAAATATCTCTCTCTTCCTATTAGAGTCTTTCAGGATCCGACTGGCTTGGGACAATAGCTGCAGGAGATATATCTGGGGAGCTCATTGCAGCTATATTGCCTGATATGGCACTGAACCCAATAAACGTCAAACGACCTGTAGAGCGAAGATTCGTACGTATATGAATATTTAATAGCAGCACCATCTGTTGGGTCCTAATCCACATGACCTCTCAAATTAGTGCTACCAATTAGCAGCAGAGTACAAATTAGTACTAGGTCTCCCAGCCCTGATATTCTCCCTGGAAGCCTTAGAATAAGGGTGTACATAATCTCCCCTACCCTCGTGCATCTGCACATATGTTTAAATATACTACTTACAGTCTTTCCTGCTCCAAACCAATTTTCTCTTTTACTTTTATTCAGTCTTCAGTATTATAGAACCTAATCTAACATTCTTCTTTCTAGCCTATATATAAAGCAGATCTGATGCCATATCAAGACAGTCCTGAAGGTCAGGACCACTCTTCTGCTTCATCCGGGGCCCCCAACCCTCCCAAGGCTCGAACTTACGCTGAAACCGTCAACCATCACTACTTGCTCTTTCAAGACACAGATTTGGTAAATTGAGGCCAGGAGAATGGGTGTGGCATTAGAAAAAGTAAAAAACTTGAGTCCTTGTATAGTAGGGAATCCTAAGGAGTTCCAGCAGAAAGATGCAAAACTAAGAAGCTGCTCGCTTTCTCTCTCCTATTACACCCTCCTCCCCAGAGTTCATTCCACGGCCTGCCCCACAGAGAACCAATGCTGCGCATGCAGGAGGGAGAGGGGCAAACGCGGCTCTGCCTGGACCGGCTTCAGCTGGAAGCTATTCACAAGGTAGGAACCTTCTCTCTCATCTTTGCCATCCTTCATCTCATTTCCTCCCAACTCTGGGCCTGTGAGCAATGAAATGGGAGATGAAAAGGTAATGGAGACGGTGAAGCGGGGGAACAGCTCCGGCACTCTCATCCTCCAGAGCATGATAGACATTCCTCATTCATCGTCTTCTCATTCCTACCTCTCACCCCATCGTGGTCCTCCTATCCTTTCAGATTGTGGCTCTTTTTTTTTTTTTTTTTTTTTCTCTTACAGCTAAGACTCACCCTAAAGCAACAACTGTGAGCATCTCTTTTGTTTTCTATTCTCTTCACAGGTACGTTTCAGCCCAAACCTGGACTCCTACGGATGGCTGGTCTCTGGGGGGCAGTCAGGGCTGGTTCGGATCCATTTTGTCCGTGCACTCACCTGTCCACTGGGCCACCGTATGCAGCTTGAAAGCCGAGCCCACTTCAATGCTATGTTCCAGCCGGCCTCCCCCACTAAAGGGCCTGGCTTCCCTCCAACCAGCCATCGCCTTCTGCCTGGTCCCTAGTCGTGGTCCCCACAGAACACTCAGGATGAAGTCTGCCGAGAACAATTGGCCCCGTGCACACAGCCATAGGAACTGGGGCTTTCCTGGACAGTGATGCTGCCAGGCCTGGACCTTTAGACCTGCCTCCCCAGGACTCCTTAGATCCCTCTCTTTCCACAGACTTCTTCTGTCATCACAGCCCCCCGCGGGCAAGGGGGTTCTCCCTCCACAAACTCTCAAGTCTCCTCAGCATAAAACTATGACTCACGAGCAACACTCAGGCCTGACCTAGGCTTGGGAGTCAAATTGCTCATATTGAGCATATTGTGAAGTGGGTAAAACTAAGTAAAGGTACTGGGTGTTTTTGAGACCACATGTGAGTGGGTGTTTGGAGAACTGGAAAGGGTATCGGCATGAAGGCTCCTGTCTGACTATATTCCAGGATCCAGTATTACTGCCTTCCTAACTTCCTCTTTAGAGTACCCAACACACAGGCCCACAAGGGGGTGATGGTAATTCATTGCACTGAAGCTGCTTATAGTACTTTCTTAACTGAGGAACACACCACAGACACCCTGCCAACAGAACAGTGGCTCAGATCTTACTTGCTCCTGCTTATGAAATGTTCCCAATCACTGGTCATCTGACCCTTCTTGAGCACTCCTAGACAGTCATTTTTAAAAAATCTTCCTTTATATCAAGTCAAACAGTATACCTCTATAAATTTTACCATGGGTGTTAGGAAATCTAGTCACTCTTCCCTATGATTGCCCTTTTAAGTATTTAAAAATAG
This sequence comes from Mesoplodon densirostris, assembly GCF_025265405.1. NCBI lineage: Eukaryota > Metazoa > Chordata > Mammalia > Artiodactyla > Ziphiidae > Mesoplodon > Mesoplodon densirostris. Next base: position 21,656,487 of record NC_082674.1, on the reverse strand, counting down.
CTATCATGTGTTTCCCAAGTCTTTTCTTCTCTAGATTAAATATCTTCAGTTACTTTAACCATTCTTTTACACGTCATGATTTTTGATCCTTCATTATACTGTCACATTGTTGACTTATTAAACATATTTAGCTACTTTATTTCAACCCTATAGGAGGTATTTCAAACCCAAGCACAGTGCTGTATTATAGCTCATCTTGTTAGAATCCTCATGTGGGATGTTGCAGACTCACAGTGACTGCAATATTGCCTCTTAAGCAAGGATAGACCCCACAAGGAGAAATAAGCAAACCATAGTCTTGGAATGTATAAGAGTACAACCTGAGGTTTGGGGCAGGGAGTAGTCGGATGACTTCAGGAAATAGAGGAAAACACATAGCCAGCTCCTATTTAAGGGAGTGGAGATTAGTTCAGTGCCTACCTGGAAAAGAACACTTTGACACTATAGCCTGATTGGCCAAATATGTGGGAACAGCTTTCTGCCTCTTCAGTGTAGGGAGTTTAGCATTATGTGAGAAAATCTCCTTTAAGAGGAAAGGAATCAAGTAGTTCAGTTCCTCCCCTGTACAGAAGAGGAAACATTTGGAGGCAACCCAGACTATTAGCAGCTGAGAGACCACAACTCACGTCAGTGCAAAGCAGCCAAGTATGCACCATCCTATTGTGCCAGCTCAGGTTATGCCAGTTTTCTTTTTGAGAGGACTGGTAGGGAAGTGCTTTCCATTGCAGAGGAGCTTTGTTCATTCTACACAACAGCCCTTTGACACTGCCTCAGGAAATCCCACTTTCAGTGGTAGAAAAGATGGGGCCTGGGGACCCATGTCATTGAGGCTGTAGGTTGGTGTTGGCAGCCCTGCTCCTGCTGCTGGGTCTCTGCCCTAATCTCATCCTCCAAAAGAAAAGCAGGAAAATGCTTTCAGCCCTTGCTCTCTTTCTCTGCCATAAGCCCTTTTTGCCCCAGGCCGCTCCCCTTCCAAACTTTCCTCCTGATATATACTTTATACTGTCCATAGGTTCCCGTACTTTTCTTCCTTTGTGCCTTTGCTCACACTATTCCCTCCTCCTGGAGTGTCCTTTTCCACCATCTCCACCTAAGTCCTGTTCATTGTTCAAGGCCCCGGCTCAAATTCCACCTCCACCAAGGGGCTTCCCAGATTTCTCCAGTAAAAATTATTCTCCCATGTGCTCCCAAGAGAAAAGGAAGGAAAAGAGGTTAAATGAGAGTTTATTAGGCACTTGATCTATTTCAAGTACTTTAGCATATGTTACTTAATTTAACCCTATGAGGTTGGTATTGCCCCATTTTACTTGACAAAGATAAGATTCTGAGAGGTTAAGCAGTCTGAATAAGGTCACATAACTACTGAGTGGTGGTAGACAGTCTGACTTCAGAATACAACTTTCCAACTTAGCACATTTGGTCTCCTACTACTAGTGTAAATTTACTCCTCTAGCTTGGTGTTTTGCATATAGAAAGCTTTAGTTAAATGTTTGTGACATCGAATTCTCTTGCCTCCTTACTGTGTTTCTCCAGTTATCTGTTACAGGATTCTCCCTGCCTTAATCATATAGGAATTGAGTTAATTGGGGCTGGAGCTAGCCAGGTAAAGACCCTGAAAGAGTCAGATATGGTTGCCTCCTGAAGTGTGAGCTCCCTAGGGATGATTAAACAAAGGCTGTCAGCCTTGTGAATGTTTCCACTACCCTAGAAAGGATGTTGCAGTATATTCACAAAATTTTAGAATGTTAAGAGCTGGAAAGGGATTAGGAAATCACCTCATCTATTGGTTTCCTAACAGTTTTAGTTGTGGGCCCTTGTTTAAATGTGGCTTTTTCTAGAAGTATACATGTATTTTTTAAAAGCTTAGGTGAAGAAGAACCTGTGATACCCCTTCCCCAAACATCTATAAAGCCCTAAAACTGAGGAGCCCAGTTTGAAAAACAAAGAATCCAACCCCCTAATTTCACAGGTGAGGAACTTCAAGTCTACTGATGACCAAGGCTGCAAACCCGCTAGTTATGAAACCAGTATCTAAACTAGAGGTTCTGTAATCTGAATGATTGCCATGGAGCAGTCATCTTTACGCAGCATTTCTAAAGGCTACTGTGCACAAAGTATTGAACTAGTTGCTATGAGGACGACAAATACGAACAAGACCCAGTTCCACCCATTCAGGAGCTCACAGTTGAGGCTAGTGAAGAACTTACTTTTTTTTTTTTTTTTTTAAGTAACACACACGCACACATTTAACTATGGCTAATAGTTTCCAAACTTTGATTCCTGGGACCGAGAACGACGTCTGGACCTTGGCCAGTTCCGGGACGCGGGAACAGTGAGAGTCTATCCAGGTTAAGAGGCCCGTGCAGCGGGGAGAGAAGGGGCAGAAGCAGACAGGGGTCGGGCCCAGGTGGGCAGGCGGGCCCCGCACCAAGACTCAGCGCAGACCCAGCTGAGCCCTTCTCCACGGTACTAGTGGCTGAATGCACTCCCATTCCGGCCCTGGAGGCAGGGGAAAGCCTAGCGCTCAGCCGAGCGGAAGGGACGGGATTTGGGGCGGAAGTCCCTCCGCCGCTCAGGTCACGTGGGAGGGGCTGAGCTCGCGCGCTGGTTAGTAGCGAGAGTTCCGCGGTCACCGGCTCACAGCGCAGCGATCACGTAGCGGCAGCAGTGTGTGTGATCGTTCCAGGCCCAGGGAGTCAGAGGCCGTTTTTCTGGGGTGGAGTTGGGCTCAGGAAGGATGCGGGCTGGTTCCAACTGAGAGTCTGAATCTGGGGACCGACCAGGCTCTGGGTGAAAGCCAGAGCAAACCTGTCCTCTTGTGTGTCTCGGTCGGGACAGAGGACCCCAGATAGACCTGCTTCAGGGCTGGGGGTGGGGTGGCGGGTGGCGGCCACCGGTATTCCATAGCCGCCCACAGCCTTCCTCTCTTCCCCGATTGCCTAAGGCGATCCCTGTGACAGGAAGCTGTCCAGGAAGCCTCTGCCCATTTAGAAGCGGGAGGGGGAGAGGGAGTGGGCGCAAGGGAAGGACAAAAGTCTCTTTAAGTGTGGAGAGGGGCAGTGGGGGTGACCCCCCTCTCCTCTCGCCTTGACAGAAAGCATGGCACTTTGGCGGGCATACCAGCGGGCTCTGACTGCTCACCCGTGGAAAGTACAGGTCCTGACAGCTGGTAAGTGTCCCAGTGGGACCTAGTGGTACCAGCGCAGGCTGATCTGGGAGGCAGAAGCTCGCTGCACCCCCGCCCTCATCTTTTGCTTTTATTCAGACCCCTTGAAGGATTGGCTCTCACCCCAGTCTGTTTTGGAGGGAGGGTCCCCAAGGCTGTTCTTAAGGAAAGGGGTATGCATAGATGACCTGGCTATAAAGTAGGATCTGAAAGTCCTCACAAACCTGAGGAGTCATCCCCTTAGGAAAAGAAAGGCATTGCCCCGAGGAGGCCTTAACTTAGAAGATGAACAATAACAAAGGCTCCTTTAACATTTCACAGTGTGCAAAACACTTGCAGCACACATTATCTAATAGGGTCCCCACAAAGGTGGGGACACAAAGTGGGCTAAGATTACTTGGGTCCACATTAGATCACACACCTAATAAGTGCTGGAATCAGACTCTTACCCCAGTTTATTTTTCTTAGTATTGTTCTTATTGTGAAATATATCTTAATACACAAAAAAATGATTACGATAATGTATGTACCATTGAAATAAAAGTAAACTGAATACTCCTGTATCAGTACCCAGCTTTGAGACCCCTTGAATGCCTGTCCCTAATTCATACACCCTAAGAAATAACCACTTTCCTGAATTTTGTTTATATCATTCTTTTGCTTTGCTTATAGTTTACTATCTATGGATGTATCCTCAAACGATATACTAATCAAGGATTTATTTTTACTCTAAATCCAGTGATTGAGTAGCGACCTCACAAAGGTAACCCAGTGACTTACCTGTATTTGTTATCATCTCATTTTGCAGATTAGCTAATAGGAGAGGAGATGGCACAGAGATAAATTTTATAGGGGGAAGGATTGGAAGGCCTGTGACTATTGGGGCAATGCGAAGGTGACCGGTTAACACAAGGTCTTGCCTATGCTTAGAGGAAGGGAACAGGGTTCTAATGAGGACCATGGGCTTCTGAGAGGAAGACTGTTAAAAAGGGGTGGGGGGGGATGCTACTGAAAGCCAGGATGCAACGGAAGTCCTGTTACTGGAATAGCCCCACACCAGCACTAGGAACTTCATTGAGTGACTGGCCAAGGAGTCTTTTGCTCCTCTCTGGGCCCCTCTCCAGCCTCCTGTGCCCAGCTATCCCCCATCCTGTCCTCAGAGTGTCCGTCAGCCTGCATGACTCACCTGGCTGTGTGTGTGGTGACTCATGCTGTACTGGGTGGCTGTGATGGGAACTGACACGCTGGGCCCTTTGCCCAGCCTCAGATTCCCTCAGGGACCCTAACTGCTGGAAGGAAGTTTCCCCCTCTCCCCTTCGTGGCCATCAAGAATAGGGAGGGAAGGATAGTCCTTGTGTTTCCTTACCCAAGGGATCTGCAGCTGACGAAGGCAGGAGCTAGAGCTCCAAGGGGTCCAAGTGCAGGTACGTAGCTGAACTGGGGTGATGGTCTGTCAGTGCTAGAGCCCTGTGGCTCCACACCCCGAGTCTTCCTGAGGCTGTACCAGTATCTCAGCCCTGAAGCAACCTCTAGGTAGCACTTTTCTCAGACTTTCCCAGACCTTTCAGACTTTTCCTTCCCTGCTGCTCAGTGTACTCGAATGCAACTACAAATAAAGGGGGGAAGTGGATTTAGCTCACTGAGCTGTCTTTAGATCCCAGCACAGTAGTTCCTAAGGTCCCATGGCATAGCTCATCACAATGGAAAACAGAATAGAGATTTCAGACTTGGAGTTAGAAGACCAAGGTTTGAATCTCAGAGCCATAGAACTTAGGAGCTGTGTGAATCAGGACAAGAAAATAAACCTCTTTGAGCCTCAGTTTCCTCGTTTAGAATTTGAGTTTAGTTATATGACCTCACAGAGTCAGTGTAGGGATTATCTCTGAAAAGGCTTTAGAAATCAGAAAATGCTCAAGAAACTTAAAGGCTCCAGGGGTTGGCCCTTTATATGAGTGTTGGCAACCCAAGAACAACAAGCTCTTATTTTTATAGTGGTGTTTGGGTTGGGTTTGTTCCACTTGCCGTAAATTTGGAACATGGATAACCATCTAGCCTCGGTTCTCCAAAAAGTAGAGTCTGAAGCTTCTTTGCAGGTACTTTGTTAGGAAGTAATCCCATGGTGGGGAGAGAGGGAAGAGGGACAGCCAATAGAAGAATGCGTTATCAAATGGACACTGCTTAGGGCACATGGCTGCTCAGTCCCTTAAAACTGACTGAGAAGCTCTTTGAAATGCCTCTTAGGACTTTATGGGTGAATAGTCTTTTCTGGAGAAAAGGAGAAACCTTTACCCACCGGCTCCATCCCACGCTGGTCAAAGGTTTGCCATATGGGATGTTGATGTCCGTGCTCTGTGCTCTACCAGGTTGCACAGGCATCATCCCCAGGTAAAGCATCAGTAGCTCAGACCCAGGTAAGGCATAGGCCTGAGACAAGGACCCATCAGCTGAACTGCAGTGGTGGCTGGAGTAAGAGATAAGTGAATCAAAAAGATCTGATATGGTTCAAAAGAAGTGTCTGGTACACCCATTGTGGGCCAAGCCAGAGTCAGGAACAGGGCACCCTGGGCAAAGGTCTGCTGTGTGTTCTGCAGAGTCTGAGTCAGCCTTCTCCCATCCGTTCTTGAGGGCCCTTCCAGTCTCCAGGGGGCCCAGTTCTATCCATCTTAGGCCACTCTGGTCCTGCTGTGGAAGCAGCTGAGCTTCTGCAGACACTGGTTTCCCTGCAGTCTGAATGTGAGAGCTCAACAGGCATTAGAGACCATCCAGTCCAGCCCCTGATACTACAGAGAAGGAAACTGAGGCACGAGGGAGGAGTGATATGCATGAGGTTTCATGGTCAGTGGTGGAGCTGGCATTAGAACCTGGGGCACTTCCCAATGCACTGCCCTGCGACTGAGACCTGCGACCTCAGAATGCTGAGTATAGTTCCAGCTGGTCTGGGCTTCGGTACCTGACAAGCTACAGAGCCCTCCATTTTGTCTTACTTTCTAGCAGTGGCAAGGGTTCAGGCCAGGAGTGGGGAGAGCCCTCCGACAGATCCCAGAGGAGGCGCTCCCCTGTCACTGCTGGGCATCAGCTCCCTCCACGCTCTGCCAGACCAAGCCCCTACCCCAGGCAGCTATTTAATTATTGGAAGCTTCTGGAGAGGAATGAGACAGCGCCCTGGCCCCCTGCCAGCAGCTACCCCTGCCGACCCAGGCCTCCCATAGTCAAGGACAGTTTCCTGCTCCTCATTCCAACTTCTTGCCCCTCCGTTTTCTCATCTTCCATTAATACTTTGGTTTCTTGCATCTAAGACTCGACACACAAAAGCCAGGAGAGGAACAAAATAGGGGAAGTAGAGAACTTACCCCCACCCATGCCTAGGATGAGGGCACGGAAGTTGGGGCTTTTCCACTAGCGGGCAGAAGGTGATCCCAAATAGATCTGTGCTCAGATGCAGGCGCTCCCCAACCCCTACCCGCCGCCCCACTCTGCTGAATCTGGTGGCGAGTGACGGCATGAGAACTGGCACCTACCCAGGGGCATGATGTCACACCCACGCCAGCGTCTGCCCGCTGGGCTCTGCGCCCAGCCTGGCGTTGGGGCATCACTGCCCGGCAGCCCCTTGTCCTGCCCCATCGGGGCTCAGGCATTATGTCTCGGCAGGCCTCTAGTCCCAACGCCCTGGAAACAAGTCCAAGGAAAGGGGAGCCAGAGCACTGGAGGGTCCAGGCCAACCAAATACGTCCAAGAGGACTCCCAGAGCCTAGGGTGGTTGGGGTCTGTTTGGGCTCTGGGTTGGGGAAGGTGGGATGAGGAATCTGGATGTCACCCCTTCCTGCTCAAACAATCACTCTGACCAAAAAAGGCCTTGCTCTGTGCTTAGACCAAAGCCTTAGAGCTCCCTGGAGCTGCTGCAGGCCCACAGGGCCTGATGATCTGTGTTCCTCCAGAGGAGGAACTGGGCACGGTTCTGTCTGAAATGGACAGAACTGGCAGGGCTACAGGCTACACACCCCCTACCCACTCCTGCTGCTTGGTTGTCTCTCAGGCCTGATGGGCATGGTTTGGGGGCCTGGAATCCATCTTTCTCAAAGGCTGCAGGCTTCCAGGACTGTGGGACTACACGTCAGGGACTTTGGTTTTCACTCCTGCTCTGCCTTTAGCTTGTTGTGTGACTGTTGGTAAGCCATGAAGAGTGAAAACACCCCTCTCTTTGTGACCGTTTCCTTCCCAAGAATATTGCTGCTTGCCCTCCCCACAAGGTGACAGGGAACAGAGGTGGTCACATTCTGGGGAGTAAAAGACAGAGAGGAAGTGCGTTAGTCCAGGAAGTGTCTTTGATGTGCGGGCCTTTGGGCCTTGTTTGGGCAGGAACCCCCGTGAGTAGCAGCCCCAGGAGCCTCTTGGTGCCCACTGGCCCCTGAGCCCAGGTCTCAGCCTCTGCTGGGGATTCCCTGGCCTCCTGTACCCCCTTGAGAGAAGGCCTGCTTTCAGGCTCCACTCCTTACCAAGTCACCTCATCTCCCAAAGACATTCAGTGGAGGTGTGACCTCTACCTTGCAGACCTTTTGTGAGGATTAAATGTATGAGAGCCCTTTTGTACAGTGTAAACATCTTGCCAATTGTCGAACTGTTAGTCCCTTCATTTAAGCAGTGACTGTCTTTCTGTTCCCCCTTCCCCAGGCCTCGTCAGGGTCACTCTTCCCTTATGCACGGCCACAGCAGCTCCCTCCCCTCCCTGGGCACGCAGCTGGTGACCCCAAGTTGTCAGGGAGAGGGGATAGGGTGTTAGTGCCAGTTGCGGAGGGGAGCGAGCCTTCTCCCCACTGCTCCTCACACCTTGAGCCTGGGTGCATCCTTTGGGCTCCACTTGGCGTCCTCTGTGCCCTTCCCAGGGCAGTCTTGTTGTCTGGGTGGTACCTCGGACGTTTCTCCCAGTTGATTTTCTGAGCACCTGCCAGGCTCGGTATGGCGGGGGGTCAGAGAACAAAGACGTCTGGGATTCTGTCCTCGCCCTCTGCGAGGCCGTGTCTAGCCACGTTCTGGGAAGGGACTCCACCGCTTTGGGGGTTTCAGGGAGAGGAGAGGCAGGGCTCCCTTGGTGGGTGTGCTGGGGGTCCCAGCAGCTGAGGCCAGCAGCCTAGGTCACCTGTGGGTGCCCCAGGCCGACCCCAGCTCTCAGCCTTACTCAGCTGCCTCTGACGAGGCTGCACAGGGGCAGGGCTGTGCAGGGGTGCGGGCGAAGAGCAATGAGTGTGCAGCCAGCACGGACGTCAGAGCCAGCTCCGGGCCAAGATGAGGATGTGTTTGCCCAGTGCTAATTGAGGGCACAGGGACAGTGGTGGCTATGGGGCTGGAGGGGACTCTCATTACTCACCGTGATGGACAGGCAAGCTGAAGGTCATATGGTCACTCCCAAGTGGCCCTAGTAGAAGTGTGTGTTTGCTAGAAACCATCACACCACCATCACTGACGGGGGCTCTGTAAACAGTGATGGTTTCTTTTTTTTTTGACTGCGTTGGGTCTTCGTTGCTGCACGCGGGCTTTCTCTAGTTGCGGCGAGCAGGGGCTACTCTTCGGTGTGCGGGCTTCTCATCGCAGTGGCTTCTCTTGTTGTGGAGCACGGGCTCTAGGCACACGGGCTTCAGTAGTTGTGGCTCGCAGGCTCTAGAGCGCAGGCTCAGTAGTTGTGGCGCATGGGCTTAGTTGCTCCGCGGCATGTGGGATCTTCCCGGACCAGGGCTTGAACCCGTGTCCCCTGCATTAGTAGATGGATTCTTAACCACTGTGCCACCAGGGAAGCCCAAACAGTGATGGTTTCTGTCTTGGTTTCTGGGTGTGGGTGTCCTACTAGTGCTGCTTGGAGCTGGGTGTCTGTGCAAGTGAGGGAGGGGAAGCGGGTGCAAAGACCTGGTGAGAAATGGCCTTAATACCTGTTGGCAGCTCAGTCTGAGGCTGTGAATGGGAAGTCTGGGTGTACCTGACTGCTGGGAGGTGACAGGATCCTTTCTTGCAGGGACTCTGACCAGCTCAGCCAGTCATCCTCCTGCCTGGGACCATTTGAACACTTATGTTTTAGAGTTATTCTTGCTGTTCTCCACAAACAGAGACCCCAAAACCAAGGTGAAGGACATTGGCCAGGGCCTTGCCTTCGGCTTGGGGGAAAAACAACCCCAGGATTCCTTAGCGTTTTGCACATGATCTATTCATAGTAAGGCGTCCTGGAAAGAACACTGTCTGGGAAATCAAGCCACCTGGTCCTTGGCCTTGGCTCTACCACTTACTGGTTATGTGAGGTCCCGGACCTTCGTTTCTATCCATAACTCTAGAGTAAGGGGTTTGCACGAAAACGTCTGGAAGGCCTTTCCAATTCCGACAGTCAGTGCGTCTCAGCCCCTGACACCTCAGATTCTCCTTCCCCTACCTGCGGTTTCTGAGTCCAACTTTCCTTCACTGCTCAGTGCAGTGTTCTTGGGCCCTGGCCTGCTCAAGGCTGCTCATCCCAGTTTCTAACAGGACACATATGAAATATCACCATCCTTGGGGAGGTGTTACCGTCCTTGAAGCAGCAGGAAGGGACTGGCCATTTGCCCCAGAATGAAACCCCTGGCCTCAGAGTGCCAGAGCTTCATTCAGTGAGCAGACTTACCCCGCTCCTTGGGATGGCAGCTCGTCCCTGGGAGATGTCCTGACAACACCTGTGTACCCTGCACAGGGTCTCTGATGGGCCTGGGTGATGTTATCTCACAGCAGCTGGTGGAGAGGCGAGGTCTGCAGGCACACAAGACTGGCCGGACCCTGACCATGGTCTCCCTGGGCTGTGGCTTTGTGGTAAGTTCTGCCCACAGCAGGGCTGCCGATGGATTGGACAGTGGTTTCAGTTCCCTGTCATCCTTTAGTTTCCCTTGGACCCTCTCATATCTAAGCCAGCCTTGAGTGTCTGCTCCCCCTGGGGTTTGGTTTCTAATGTTTGGGGGCGGAGCTTTGTGATGTAAAGGCCTCATGCTCCCCTCTGCACCCCTGCTCCCCTCTTTGGGGGTTACTTTCAGGGCCCTGTAGTAGGAGGCTGGTACAAGGTTTTGGACCGGCTCATCCCTGGCACCACCAAGGTAGATGCACTAAAGAAGATGCTGTTGGATCAGGTGAGCACAAGGAAAAGGGAGTTGGGGAGGGTGAGCTGTGTCGAGGGAGGACAGGGGTTTAGGTGCTCACAGTGCTTTAATTTCTCTTCCCTAGGGGGGTTTTGCCCCATGTTTTCTGGGCTGTTTCCTCTCACTGGTAGGGACACTCAATGGACTGTCAGCCCAGGACAATTGGGCCAAACTCCAGCAGGTGAGCTGGGCAGGTGTGGGGATGATTTCTGGATGGCAGGCTGGCAGGCCCGGGGGAATGAGGCAGGCTTCATGGGGATGGGAAGGGTGGAGGTGCAGGCAGAGCCCCAGCTCTGAAGGAGAGGAGCTGAGGGGCAGTGGTGCAGGGGTGTCTTCTCTGAACAGAAGTCTCTATGTGATACTCAGATCCGGAGGTCTGAGCTGCCTGGAAATGCAAATGTTCACTTGTTCCTTCTCTTGTCTCCTCAGGATTATCCTGATGCTCTCATCACCAACTACTATGTAAGAGCTGACACCTCAGCTGCCTCTTCTTCTTTCTTGAGTCCAGAAGTGCCAGGGACTGGGGGTCCTCCTGACACAGAAATCCCTCAGTTGGGATTACTCTGTCATTCCCACATGGGCACCATACTCAGGGAAGCACTCACCCAGTTGTGCAACGTATCCTTGTCTGTAGAAGCCGGAGTCAGACCAGGCAAGGCGGGGAGTCTGGGGTCAGGTGATGGAGGCAGCCCACCAACCTTTACCTTCTCTCTGTTGTAGCTCTGGCCTGCTGTGCAGTTAGCCAACTTCTACCTGGTCCCTCTTCATTACAGGTATGACAGATCCCCACCCCACCTTTCAAGGAAGATGCACATTATGAACGGTTAGAGACAAAGTGATTCTCATTTTAACCTTGAACTACCTTAGACCCCCCAGAACACTCTGCCCTGGTCAGAGCTCCTCAGACTCCTGAGCATTTTATTACAGAACATCCCAGAGTGTCTGCCTGCTGACTTCTTTCATCTTCCTAGGGAGGATCTTGCTCCGCAGTCCTTGTCTCCATCCCACCTGGGCTCTCTACCTTTGATGGCATGTCTGCAGGGTCAGGACTACAGCCTAGGTTAGGCAGAAAGGTAGACCAAAGAGACAAGTAGGAACGTGGTCAGGTTAGTCCACTGCAAAATATTATTTTATCCTAGGTAATAAAGGTAGTTGCTGAAATCTCAGTAAAAAAAAATATAGTGGAACCAAGATGAGTGGTTAAAATTATTGGAGGTGTGGGGGCTTTGGGAACAGGGAAAAACATGAAACTCTTCAGAGGGGACAGGCTCAAAATGGACATGAGTAGCATAGCTAAAAGGAGTATAGACTTATGAACTAAATGAAACTTTAGGGTCCTTGCAGTGCTCTTTGAAACTAGAGCAAGGTATATTTAAAATAAAGAGAAGGAGGTGCTACTTTACATGGCAGGCAGCACATTTTTCGGAAGATGAGATCTCAGCTGTACAAGATGGACAGATGTGTATTTAGAAGGAGCCTGGACAGGAGTACAAATAATGGAGCCATGCGTGGCGAGACGGTGGCTGAGAGGGGGTTAACTTTGGGGCTTTTGTCCAGGAGACAGAGCTCTGGGCTGGCACCAGAACCCGAGCTGGTTTTCCTCTCGTCTGAGCCACACGTCCCTCCGTGGGGGCTGAAGGAAGGAGAGCTAAATCTGGGCATTCTTGGAAATAATCCCTCTTATCCCACTGTACTTTCCCATCTCTCCCCGCTTGCTTGTCCTTGTTCTGCTGCTTCTTCACGGTGCCATCCCTGTTCCTTAGGTTGGCTGTCGTCCAGTGTGTTGCCGTTATCTGGAACTCCTACCTGTCCTGGAAGGCACATCAGCTCTAAGTGTGCCTCACCCCATCATTCCAAGCTTGCAGTGATGCAGCTTGACCCTGGAAGGGTCAAACCACCTCCTCAAAGTGGGCACATTGGTTTTCACAGGCTTTGGTGGCTGGTCAGAACTTAATGGGGTTAGCACTCTGAAGTGGCCTGTTTCACTCTAAAATGTAACCTGACTCCTACTGAAATCACTAAAACCTTTATAATGGCCTTATACCCACCACACAGTGGGCACTCCATAAATACTTGTTGAACCATATGATTTTGTCACCTTCAGTTGACACTCATATCCCGGCAAGTACCACTCATCCCCACTCTTCATAGACACACCTGTTTTTCTAACCCTTCCCAGCCCTAGTCTAGCTCCAATTTTGGGGGAGCCCCTCAAGCTCTTTATATGATGCCTCCATAAATATATTTCTAAATAGGTAATCTGGAACTTGCAGAGGCAATGAGTAAGACCCAGCAGAAACCAACTGGGGATTCCCGTTTTCTAGAGTTTGGAAAGAACCTGGAGACGACTTAAGCCCAATCTTTTACAGATGAGGACACTGAGGTCCACAGAAGTGAGGTGACCTGTCCACACCATGAGTTACGGGCAGAGTAGAAACTTGAACCCATGTGCTATAGTTTGAATGTTTGTATACTCCCCAATTTATATGATGAAAACCTAATGCCCAAGGTGATGGTATTAGGAGGTGGGGCCTTTGGGAAGTGATTAGGCCATGAGGGCAGAGGGCTCATGGGATCAGTACACTTACAAAAGAGGCCATGTGATGAGACAGCAAGAGCTGCCACCTGTGAACCAGAGAGCAGGTCCTCACCAGACACCAAACCTACTGGCACCATGACCTTGGACTTCCCAGCCTCCAGAACTGTGAGAAATAAATGTTTGTTGTTTATAAGCCACCCAGTTTATGGCATTTTTGTTATAGCAGCTCAAACACTTAAGACACCAAGTTTCCTTACTTCCTACCCAGTGATCTTAACCTGGAGGTCAAAGATAAAGTAATACTGCTGCTGTGATTCCCAGGAGAAAAATTAACTTGGCTAAACTCCTGCTTTGGGGCAAACCTATAAGCAGATGGACCAGCCTTTTGTTGTCTGAAAGCACCCTGACCAGAGGCCCTCTTTTTTATAGTGCCTCAGTCAGACAGCCCTAGAATTTAGATCCTGGGGCTAAAATGACATCAAAACCCCTGGCAGCTCAAGCTGCCTCAGACGCCTCTTGGGTGGGTACCATGGTGGTAGCTGAGGGCCAGCAGTGCTGTCCTGATGGCCTCTGTTTACAGAACTGATAGCTGGGGCAAGGGACTGGGTCTGAGCAGGACAGCATTCTCCAGAGGCCTCTGGCCCCTTCTAGAGGCTGAGGGCAAGGTCAGCACCATGGACAGCCCCACGATCCAGTCTTCCTTTCATGTGCCAGAGAAGACTGCAGATCTGGACTAGTCTGGTCTGGGGACAGGTCCCCTGGTCACTGCTGACTGTTCTAAACAGGTGAAGGACTCTCATGGCTGGAGCAGTCTTTACTCCTCAGCAGGCTTCTCCCTCTCTTGAGCCAGGTGTCAATTCCAGAGACGCGCCCCACGGGGTCTCGCAGCCCCAAGGGTCGGACTCGAAGCTGCGGCCGTCATTGCTCTACAATCAGTGCATGTTCCTTGTTGACGTCAGCCGGAGCTGTCCTGGCGCTATATAAGGCTGGCAGCAGTCCCGGGACAGACCCCGTGTTCCCCAAGGAACAGCCCGCCTCGAGGGACAGAGACAGGAGCTCTTTCCTGCAGGGTACAGACGCTCTCCGGCAAACTGTGAGTGGCTCTCAGCGTCCGCCCAGACTCCCTCAGCACCGGGACTGCGCTCAGCTCACCCACCGCGACCCGCCAAGAGGGAGGGAGGGAGAAAAGGGTGGCACAGGACTGGGCAGCGGCTGGGGCTGGAGGGAAGGCTGTGGGCACCGGGCAGCAGTCGCAGGGGCCCGACAGGGGCGCTGGAAGTGCGCGGGAAGGAGAGTGGCTCCCCCTGCGACTGCCCCTGGCGCACCTCACCCTGGGCTACGCCTGTGTGTCCAGGGCCGGTGGTACCATGAGGCCGGCGGGACGCGCGGCGCTGCTGGCGGCGCTGCTGCTCCTGGCACAGCTGCGCCCGGGGGGCAGCCAGTGGAGCCCGGAGGCGGCGGCGGCCGGGGTCCAGGACCCAAGTCTGCGCTGGAGCCCCGGGACACGGAACCACGGCGGCGGGGCCCGCGCGCTCCTCTTGCTGCTGGCGGAGCGCTTCCCGCGCCGCGCGGGGCAGGGCCGATGGGGATCCGCGATCACAGGCGAGCGGCCGCGACGGGACGACCCTCCGCTGTCCATTGACCTCACCTTCCACCTGCTACGGACCCTGTTGGAGCTGGCGCGGACGCAGAGCCAGAGGGAGCGCGCCGAGCAGAACCGCATCATATTCGACTCGGTGGGCAAGTGATCGGCGGGGTCTGGGGCCCCGAAAATCTCGACCCCCATCCCCCACCCCCGGGCTGAGACGTGCGCGGCAGGAACTGACCCAGTCCCGCGGGGCTAGAGCGGCCTAGGGACACCCTGAGCACTCTCCGCGTTACTAGTTTTTAATAAAAGTGCCGAAGAGCCGTTGGCCTCTGCTGCGGGGCGCGGGGAACCACAGCAGGGTGTAAACCCGTGGGAAAGTGGGGCTCCCAGGTCGGCGAGAGGGGACCAGATGCTGCGGGAGGGCTCCGCGAGAACGGCTTTCAGCCAGGGTCCTGCGGTCCCCATCGTCCCCAAGTCTCCCAGGAACTCAAGCCCCGGTGCCACCGCACCACCCACGACCCTCTTGGCACTGGGCTTGCGAATCCGTGCCTGATATCGAGGAGGTGCCCAACAGGGGTTCATTCCACTTCCGCCCCCGAAATGGTCCCAGATTAGGAGAAGGTTGGGATGGATGGTGATGCGATCGTCGCCGAAGCCGAGGCTGAGAGAGTGAGCAGTGAAAGGAGCTGCGGGTCGGGACGCAGTAGCCCTTTATTGAGCCCCTCCCCCGCGGCGGCGCCCCGAGCTGGGTGGCGGGTGGTCCCTGCTCAGGTCCTTCACCACCCGAGCGCCAGGCCGCGGGTGCGCAGCCTCCCCAACAGGGGCGAGTCAATGCAGGCCTGTCCCCGGGAAAGAAAGCTCGGTGGGCGGGCGCTCCAAAGAGACAAGGCAACTCCGAAGCCCAGCTCACTCCCTTTCCCCAGCCAGGAGGGTTTCTCCTCCACTCCCCACCCCCACCCCCAACGCGGACTCCCCAACGGGGACTCCCAAACCCCCAGAGGAATGGATGGTGGGAAAGAAAGTTGTACTTCAGCACGCGCGCTAGGGGGCGCACCACTCCTGGTTGAGGTTGGGAGTGGGGGCCCCAAGCGATCCCTGATGCGGCAGAGAGGGAGATCGCCGGGGGAGGGGCGGTACCAGGCAGACCCCGCCAATGCCCACACTCACCTTCCGGCCCCTCCAGCCGCTCTTCCTCTGCCCCTGCGCTGCCCTCTTCCCCGTCCAACGCTACCTCCTCATCCTCTTCCTCCCCAGAAGCGCCTGGGCGGAAGGAAGGCTGGGTGAGCTGGAGTCCCCGATTCTCTGGCCGTCTTGCACCCATCCCCCGACCCCCAACCTGGAGGGTCTGGACGCCTAGTCCTAGCGGCCCGCCGCCCCCTCCCATCCTCGCTCCCTCACCTGGCTGGAAGTCGATGGTCCTCAGCATTTCGGCTACGTGCTCCACGCTCACGGTGAATTGCTCCATGCTTTCATAGCCGGGCTCGGGCCGTCCAGCCAGCTCCACCTTTGACATTGTCCCGACCCTGCGGCAACCGCAGCGGCAGCGACTCATTTGGAAACACCCAGCACCCTCACCCCCTCCCGGTGGCAGCGGAGCCCCCGCGGCCCCTTCCTTTCCCTTCCCACTCCACCTACTCACTTATTGATCAGCTCCTTGGCCTGCTGCAGGGAAGAAAAGAGGATGAGAGTAAGCATTGTGCCAACCTCTGGCAAAGTCCCATTTCTGATGCCCAACACAGTCCTGCGGGGTCGGTGGGGATGCGCGTCCCAATTCGTTAAGGAAATAATGGACTCAGAGGGGGTGATTTGCCCAAGGCCGTGGGGCAAGTAGGTGCCAGAGATAAGACTTGAACCCGGTCTGCCTGTGCCGAGGCCCCCACTGCAGCCGCTAGGCAGCCTGACACCATCCCCCTAAGCCCACCTGCAGATAGAGCGCCATCTGCGGTTCCTCCATGGACTGGATGGCGGACTCCACCAGCTTAGAGGAGGCCTCCAGGTGGTCTCCGTACTGACGGATGAGGCCCCTGACGCGCTGCAGCTTCTCCTCCTGCTTCCGGGCCAGCGCCTGCAGCAGCTCACCCTTACGCTCCTCCAGAACTGCGCACAGGGCCTCAAACCTCTGATTTAGCAACTGCTTCTGCCTCCGGCTGTTGTCCTGAAAGACCGGAAGCAAGGATGAGACCTCATAACTGGGAGAGCACGGGGCTGCTTGTCCCACTCCCGACTTAATGGAAGTCACAGTCAGCCAAGAAGAAAAGTGACCTGTCGATTACACCACAAATTAGTGGCAGAGACAGAACTCCAGCCAAGGGCTGCTGATTTCCAGATCTTTTCAGTAATAATAATGATATATATTTTGTTAAGGTTTAATTGACATATAACATTATATTAGCTTCAGGTGTACAGCATGATGATTCAATATTTGTATATATTGTGAAATGATCACAATATGTCTAGTTAACATCCAGCACCATACACAGATTACAAATTTTTTTCCCCTGTGATGAGAACTTTTAAGATCTACTCTCTCAGCAGATAACACTATATTTTAAAGAAGCTTCATGAGTGCTCTCTATATTACTTGTAGTATCTCATTTAATTCTCAAAAAGATCCAGTGAGGTAGCTAACATATCATTCTCTCATCAATATTTTATATAGTTAAAAACAAGAAAAACTGAACACAGAGAAGTTAAGTTACTGGACCAAAGTCACAGAGCTAGTCAGGGACAGAGCTGGGATTCAAACCAGCAGCCTGGTAAGCACATCCCACTACTTGTGATCCACCTCCAGGAGTCCAGAAACTTTCCCTCCCTCCCATCCCAGGCTCACCTCAATGGTCTGGCACACCTCCTCCATCTGCGTGATCACTGCTTGCACACGGTCATTGCCTGCCACCAGCATCGAGATGCCATCACTGAGCTCAGTCTGCCACACACACAGGCCAGCACTTAGGGCTGGAGGACCTAGTCAAGAGCTGTGCCCCTCCCACCCTGGCCAGGCTGCCCAGGAAAGGACTGCCCCTCCACTCCACCATTAGGGCATCTTCAGGGCAGCTCTGACAGAGATCTAGAGAGTTAGAGCCATTCAAGAAGTGTGGAAGCACACTCCATGGATTCTGGAAGGAGGTGCAGAGAGGAAGTCCCCCACCACCAAATGAGAAAGGAAGAGACATTCACCAAATATCCACCAGATGCCAGGCACTGGCCTAGATGCCTTATCTGTAGATTCACGTCTTCCATCAATTTTGAAAAATTCTTCACGATTATCCATTAGGATAATATTGCCTCTTTTCCATTCTCTTTATTCTCTCGTTCTGTGACTCTGATTAGATATATGTTAAACCTTCTCATTCTCAACCTCCTCATCTCCCAGTGCTGTATTCTAAGTTGTTTTTTCAGTCCCCTCTTCCCCACTTTTTTTTTTTTTTTAATTAAAAAAATTTTTTTTGGCTGTGCCCCGTGGCTTGTGGGATCTTAGTTCCCTGACCAGGGATTGAACGGGGGCCCTCAACAGTGAAAGTGTGGAGTCCTAACCACTGGACCACCAGGGAATTCCCCAGTCCTCTCTTCCTGAGAGAAATCTGTCATTTAATTCATCCTTTGAATGTTTTATTTCAACAATTATATTTTCATTTCTAAAAGCTCTATTTGGTTCTTTGTCAAATCTGCTTTTTTGATAGTCTATTATTGCTTTTTAAAAATATTTATTTATTTATTTTTGGCTGCATCGGGCCTTAGTTGCGGCATGCAGGATCTTTGTTGCAGCACACGGGCTCTTCATTGTGGCGTGCAGGCTTAGGTGCCCCACAGCATGTAGGATCCTAGTTCCCTGACCAAGGATCAAACCCTGGTCTCTGCATTGGACGGCAGATTCTTAACCACTGGACCGGCAGGGAAGTCCCTATTGCTTATTTTAAAATTCCATTTTCAAGCATTTTATGCAAAGTGACTTTTCATTCTTCAGTAATTCCAGTATCTGAATTTCTTTGTGTATCTTCAATCATGAGCTAATCTTTTGTTGTTCTTCATCTAAGAAAAACCCAAGGCCTAAATTGAGGGTTTTTCCTCCAGGCAGAATTTGCATTCGCTTTTGTCAAAAGCCAGGTGGCACAACTGACCACTTTAGGGATTCCTGGGATTCCAGTTTAACCTGGGATCCTTGGGGGTCCTCACTGCAGGCCCCCCACCTTTTAGGAGTTTGGAGATATAATCTCATCTCTCTAGTTCAGTAATAATTTGCCCTGTGGGAAATCCTGCCTTTTCCGTGCTTATCACTCAGGGTTCTGTTCTCATCCCACTTCCCCTCCTCCTCTCCCCACCTCAGCGGCACTTGGAGCTTTCCTTTACTTCCTACGTGTCTACCAATTTAATTTTTGAATTATGTTTTATGTAGAATCTAGACGTGTGACAGTGAGATGGCCTTGAGAGTCCACCGTACTGCATCCATTTCTCATTTTATCCTTACAGCTCTCAGGGGCAAGCATTTTCATCCCCATTTTACAAGTGAGGAACGTGAGGGCCAGAGAGGTCAAGTGACTTACCCAAGGTCACACACTGAGTCACGCATAGACTTGGGACCTCAGCCCTGATCTGCCTGCCTTTGAAACCACGTGGACTAAGAGGCTATAGTTTGAGACCCTGTCCTACGTCCCCACCCCCACACGCCTGCTCCCTCTGCTGCTTGATACCTTCTGGCGTTTGTAAATCGTGGGCAGTGGGGCCACTTCACAGTCCTTGTGGGCGCCGAAGACCTTGCAGAGAGAGCAAGTGGGCACTTCACAGCTCAGGCAGTAGATATTGATCTTCTCATCTTCATGCTCCTCGCACATGAGGTGCTGCTCAGCCTTGGAATGCAGCGGCCTGGAGGGGAGCGGGCAGGGTGGCAGGAGGGTCAGGGGCCAGGCTGGGTGGGGGGCAAGAGTGTGAGGCTCCATGAACACCTTCTCATCAGCCTCCACCACCCAGCGTCACCTTCTCTGCCCCTGCAGCTGGTGCTGTGGCTGGGCAGGCAAGTGACTTCCACGGGGCTCTTCCTTTGAGGAATAGAGCTACGGCGTAGAGGAGACCTAGATCCAAGAGTAGTTTCTATTCCAGGGCAGGGAAGTCCCGTGGGGCGGGATGTCATGGAGGGTTGGCAAGGACCTTGCTGGTGGACGGCCAGCCCCTCCCCAGGTGAAGAGGGGGAAGCACTAACCAGGAATCAGAGGCTGCCTGAGCTGGGTGACCTGACGAGCTGGGGGCAAGTCCCTCCTCTTCTCAGGTCCAGTCCTCTCATCACTAAACTGAAGAGGCAGGTTGATCGTTTCAGCTCCTCTCTTCTGGCCCTGATGGGTTCCCTGCCTGTGTCCCAGGCCCTGCACTTTAGAGAAACAAGAGACCCTAACAGCTCACCGGGAGGACTCCTGCTTGTAAATGTCGATAATGTTCTCCACTAGCAGGTTTCGCTGCAGGCCGTAGACACCATGTCGGTCCAGGACAACCTCATGCCTGCAAGACGGGCAGCGGAAACGGCCTCCTGAAGACACAGTGGTGGAGCCCCGGGACTGCCACAGAGGGTTTGAGGCCTGTGGGGACGGGGAGCGTGAGAGAAAGGCACAGTGAGTCATGGGGGAATTGGGAGGAGGCAGGGGGGATGTCACGCGGCCTGGGGAGTAGGAGAGTGGTGAAGAGGAAGCATCGGCTCTTTTCTATGGCTGGGCGCTCCTCTGAGAGCAGCTCCCGGTGGGTGGCCATGGAGACTTTCCCACCTTTGCCTTGTTACTCAGCCCACCTCCTTGAGTGTCCCTGCATCCAGAGCCTAGCTTGATCAAGCCTAGTTAGGGCAAGCTCTCCTCAAAGGGGCCCAGCTTGGAGCTGTGGGGAGACATTGACCTCAGCAGGAAGGCCAAAGTAGGAAATGGACTCTGAGTGTTGCAGTCCTCCAGCCTGGGGCTCTCACGGGCCACATCTGGGGGACGTTCTCTGCAGCCACGGTCAGGGGCTCGGAGACAAGTGCTGAACAATGGGGCAGACATATCAAGCCGGGTAATTCGGGAAAATCACTCCAGAGACCGGGAATCAGTAGTCCTGGGTTCTTGTGCTGCCCCGACACTGCCCTACTATGCATATTTGGGCAAGCATTCAACCTCTGTACAATTAAGGACGAGATTGGGTTATTCATCCTACCATAAACATTGAGTGTGTCAGGTAATTGCTAGGCTCTGGGGATAAAACATGAACAGGTACGTCACATTACCCTCAGGGAGAGCAAACCGACAGCCACATCCAATGGGCTGCGTGTTATGACAGGAGGAAGCTCAGAAGAAGGGTTTACCAGAGCTGCTCACCGCCTCCTCCCACTTACACCTCTTAGGGGACTTTCTCCATTCCATCCTAAAAGGGAGAGCCCTGCCGTGGCCCAGGCCACCGATCCTTGGCTCAGAATTGAGGAGGTGATCACCTGACCCAACAGGACCAATCAAATTTTCCCTCTAGGAACTTGGAATCGAGTCACAGAGGCTGAGGTGACTAGACCATGTGCAGCTTTTGAACTGAAAAAAGACTTGTGAAGTTGGGCTAAAAGCTGACATTGTGGCCACCCCAAAATCTGTGCAAGTGGACAGTGTGAGGGGTCAGACACTGTGAACAGAGAAGGCTGGTCTGCAAGGAAGAGAAACAGTCAATCTGGGGAGAGCAGCAGAGATGAAAGACTTGTAAATACTGCTTATTGTTGCTTGATATTCACCCCTTCTTCTTCAATAATAGAGCCCCTGAGTTGTTAGCAAGACACATGGAATAAAGACCATGTGACCAAGCCTCCCTTCCAGATGAGTATGACCAGGTGACTGCATTGTGGCCAATGGTATATAAATAGAAATGTTTTGTGCAATTTCTAGGAAGTATCTTTAATGGGAAGGGCAGGCCCTACTCCTCCTCTTCTCTCCTTCCTGCTGGCTGGAATGAAGGCGGACTGGCAGGACTTCCCTGGTGGCGCAGGGGTTAAGAATCCACCTGCCAATGCAGGGGACACAGGTTCCATCCCTGGTCCGGAAGATCCCACATGCCACGGAGCAACTAAGCTCGTGTGCCACAACGACTGAGCCTGCGCTCTAGAGCCTGTGAGCCACAACTACTGAGCGCGTGTGCCCAAACTACTGAAGCCCACGTGCCTAGAGCCTGTGCTCCGCAGCAAGAGAAGCCACCGCAATGAGAAGCCCGCGCACTGCAAGGAAGAGTAGCCCCCACTCGCCGCAACTAGAGAAAGCCCGTGTGAAGCAACGAAGACTCAACGCAGCCAAAAATAAATTTATTTTTAAAAAAAGGTGAGTTCCTTTCCACAACACTGTTAATCAACTATACTCCAATATATTGTAAAATAAAAAGTTTTTTAAAATGTGAGTTCCTTTAAATAGAAATACTCAAGCATAGCATAGGTGGTACACAGCTTTGGCAAACATCAGGAAGGTGAAACGAGAATGAAGCTTGGGATGTTTGCTCTAACCCTTTTCTGACTCCCTCCCCTTATCAAAACTTGTGTGTCTTGTGTCCCAAACCTTGTGCAGATGCTAGGTGGCTACCTTGAGAAAGTCACCTGTACTGGATATGTAGATAAAATTGTTACCCATTCTTGGCAACATCTCTGTATTTTAACGGAGGGCATTTAATGCAGGATGATGTAGGGAAAGTAACACTGATCTGAAGATATGGTTTGGGATTTGCCATTTATGACCTTGGGAAAATAATTTCTCTTAGGGCTCAAATGTCCTCAGATCTAAAAAGAGGATTTGTACTTAGCACTAGCTCCTTTGAAAGGCTGATGTTTTCTGGGCAATGAGCCTTAATGGATATATTTATGGTAAGAATACTGACCAGTGTGGGGGAAGGGAGTTGTTGGTTTTCATAACAACCTTCTCCTCTCACACCTTGCAGGCCACCATATCCCACTCTGTTTAACCTTTTGGCTCCTGTGATCCGGTATCTCACTTGCTTTTGCCAGTCCCTAGCTGTCCCTGGATCGCCCTCTTCCCGCCTGATGTCAGCACTTCCTGAAATCCCATCTCCTCTGAAACAGTCCTAGTGTGTTTAGATGGATTTATACATTCTACAATTTGTATTATCTGTGAGGTTTAAATTTTACATAATACACCTGTATTATTTTTGTAACCAGAATGAACAGTAAAATTGCTTTTTCAGATAGTTAACATGCTGGTTATTGAATAGTAAAGATTAAATGAGTTATAGAGGAATTATAATGCAACTATCTTTAACAGTTCTTAACATGGGGAGAGACCCATGAAAAAAGCAGGATATAAGTCTATAGAGACAGTAGGATCCCAATTTTGAAATGGGTGATGGGATTTACAGGATTTTAGAATTTCTTCTTTGTAGTCCTCTACATTTACCAAATATCTTTGTATAGACCATGAAATTACTTTATAAAATACATAAAATAAAAATTAAACATTTTGACAATCATTTCCATTGAGTGATAGAATTGTGGGTGATTCCTTTTTTTAAAAAAATATAATTTCCAAATTTTGTACAAGGACTTTGGGTTTGGGGGAAGAAAAAAAACCCTTTACTTTTAAAAAGTGCAATGCTCAATCCTGCCGTGAATGAAAGGGGGCGCTAGAGTGCCAGACGAGTTAACAAGTGAAAACGCTATTTAGGAGAAAGGAACTATGTTAGTTCGAGGGAGGAGGTGTTTAAGAAGATACCATCTGAAGACAGGGTAGACAGGAAGCAGGAGATGGTCGTTAGGAAGGAGTTTCAGGAGATCAGAGATCCTATAGGAGTTTAGGTTACAGACAGAGGAGTCCTGAGACGGGCAGGGGTTGCGGGGTGGGGGAGGAGCTAGAAAGGTAGGTTTACCAAGAAGGGCTTTTTTTTTTTCCTTTGTTTTTTGGCTGCGTTGTTTTTCGTTGCTGCACGCGGGCTTTCTCTAGTTATGGAGAGCAGGGGCTACTCTCTGTTGCGGTGGCTTCTCGTTGCAGAGCACGGGCTGTTGGCACGTGGGCTTCAGCAGTTGTGGCACGTGGGCTCAGTAGTTGTGGCTCGCGGGCTCTAGAGCGCAGGCTCAGTAGCTGTGGCTCCCGGACCAGGGCTCTCACCCGTGTCCCCTGCATTGGCAGGCGGATTCTTAACCACTGCGCCACCAGGGAAGCCCCCAAGAAGGGCTTTTTAAAAATAATTGTGGTAAAAACATAGAGGGCTTTGAATCCAAGGGTAAAGATCTGAACTTAACTTTATAGGCAAGGTTTCTAAACTGCAAGAGAAAATTAGAATATTAATCTAACAGGTGATTTGGATACATGGGAGAGGAGACTATGGCTTTTGCTTCTGATCTAAAGGCACAGATCAGAAGCAAGAGCCACAGTCAGTGCAGGTCACAGGCTTGCCCTCAGGTAGTGGCAGTAATCCTGCAAAGACTAGGGATGCCAGAGGTGGAATCTGGCCAATCACTTGGCTGTGGGTGGGCTGTGGGGGAAAGGAGGGAGTAAGACAATTCAGGCATTTCAAGACTGGATGCTTGGGAAGACACTGGAAGCTGTGTGCTGTATACATTTTGTATGACAAAATGTATAATTTTGTCAATTATACCTCAACAGAGCTGGAGAATAAATGCTGGAGAACTTAACCTGGGGGCCACAGCCCCCAAAAGATCCATGACTACAACTTAAGGGGTCTGTGAACCTCGACGGGAAAACAATTACATCTTCATTTTCACTAACGTGCCTAGTAGAACTTGAGCGCTTTCTTCAATTATGAAGGTAGGCAACAAACCACGCAGGTTTAGCAGTACCTGTGACTTTGTCACCAACAGAAATCACGGGTATTTTCATATCACATTACAGTTGTTGATCAAATCTCCAAAAACAATTTATGCTTATCACTACTTCTAAACTATAGTAGTTATTAGGCCCACTGTTCCTTCTCTCTCTTTTTGTTTTTGTTTTTGGCTGCACCATGAGGCATGCGGGATCTTAGTTCCCTGACCAGGGATTGAACCCGTGCCCCGTGCAGTGGAAGGGCAGAGTCCTAACCACTGGCCCGCCAGGGAATTCCCCCATCTCATTATTTAATGTGTTAATCGAGAAGCACATATATTACTCTATCAAAAAACATGTTCTAATTATTTTGGTAATTATATTCCAGCGTTTCTCAAGCTTTTTTTCACTCCTGCCTCTTCTAAGAGCGTTTTAAGACATTTCCCCCCAATTGCTATCCCCCGCAATTAAATTTTAACACCACAAATCTTAAAAATGTCAAACTCATAGAAGCAGAGACTAGAAAGTCAGTGGCCAGAGGCTCGTGGTGGGGAAATGGGTAGCTGTTGGTCAAAGGGCACAAACTTTCAGTTATAAAATGAAGTTCCCGGGAGCTGATGTACAGCATGGTGACTGTAGTTAATGACACTATATTGTGTACTTGGCATCTGCTGAGAGAGTCTAGACCCCTCACACACAAAAATGGAAACTGTGAGGTGATGGATGTGTTAACTACCTTGATTGTGGTAATCATTTTACAATGTATAGATATATCACATTATCATGTTGTATACCTTAAATATATATAATTTTGTCAATTATACCTCAACAGAGCTGGGGAATAAAGTTTTACGTAAGAGCAGAAAATAAATAAAACGTAAAATTGCAATAAATTTTAATACCACAGATATAATTGGAGCAATATCACCCCCACTGAGACTGCATGCTGTATTCTAATGCAATTGGTTTTCTTTATAATCATATATGTTATAATTTATGCACTTAAAAACCCTGTTCTTAAAAAACACACACATACATTGTCCTTAGGATCCATAGGCTTCACAAACCAAAAAGGGATCTATAGCACAAAAAGAGATGACTTCCTGCCCTGATCGTGAGTCCCCAGATGGTCTCACCACAAATAGGAACTTTACACTCTGAGGTGCGCATGGCAACTTCCTTAACACGTCTCCATAGCTGACAGTCCCCACCTTGGGCTAAAGATCTCTCAGCTGACCAATATCCAGTTAGCATAAGCTATCTTCTGCTTCTGCTTATCTTTCTCTTTCAAGACTAAGAAATAACTTTGCTTAAATCTTACATTTACACAAGGGAGCCAGCCCCATAAAGTAAAATTTCACGGGCCAATGATGTGATGTGTAGAGAAAATTCCATCACTCTAGGAAACAGAACACCTAGATTTACGTCCCTACTCTGTCCCTTTGTTTGTGTGACTGTAACATGTTTCCTGTGTTCTCCCCTGTAAAATGGAAATAACATTGATTCTAACTCAAATGGAATCACACATGTGAAGGTACTCTATAAATTATAAAGCACTGTACAAATGGTTATTAAAAATCCTAATCTAGACCTTAAAAATATATGACCACATAGAACCACAGGACATGAAATAACTGTTCTTTCTTCACCGTGAAGGATAAAATGGAGTGGAATAAATACATGGAATTCTAGGCCACGATCAGGGGTTTTGTGTGGCATAAGAGCTATATGGTGCCTTCTATTTCTTTTGTAATGGTCCATGGCATCCAATAGAAATGTTCCATCTAGAAAGATGCTCTGTGAATGCAGTTTCTCTATCAAATCTATTCTTATCTCAGAATGTTTTCCCACTTTCCTGGCTATCCAGAGTGATGCTGATTGGGGATACTGGCCCAGGATGGAAGGGGGGTTGTTGGAGGCTACCTCCCCTAAACTATTGGCCTGGCCAGTGATGAATAGCGGACCATGCAGATCCTCTGGGCCAGACCCTCAGAATACACTGGAGAAACTGGGAAAATGGTGGCAGAAGACCAGACATTTGGTCTGGTGACCTTGGCCCTCTTCCTCTGAGCTTTAGAAGAATACAGGCATTGGTGGCAAAAGCTGAGCTGTGGGTGGAGAAGGGGTTTTGGGTGGTGAGCTAGCTCTGCCCAACAGAACCTAGCAATGAGTGTGGCACAGGGGTTTGTGAATGGAGGCTGGCTGAAAGGAGGGCTGGTAAGCAGAAGCGTGAACCAAGGTAGGACGCTAGTAACAGAATGCAAAGTCCTGAAAAAATGGAAATCCACAATGATATTTCTTGAATTTGTGAAATCAGATTGTTAGAATTACAAGGATGTTAAAGATCAGTTTAAAACCTCCGTTTCATCCATACATGTGTAAACAGGCTTGAAGAGGTGAAATAGCCTGCTTTATATCACATGACAAATTAAGGAAGAAGCTGGTGGGACTTGAGCCCAGGAATGCTGAGTCTCTATGATTTTGTTTCCCACTCAACCCAGTTTCTTCCCTAAAGGAAGATCCTAAGCCTGCTACAAGGTTAACACAATTCACAAAATTTCAGTGAACCAATTTCTCAAAAAGGAGACCTGCCCAAGGCTGGGCTGGGGAGGGGATGTCTTGGTGCCCTCAGTAGCAGGTGGAAGTGGCCGAGGAGACAGGCTGTGTAGGGTTTTCACCAGCTGGCCTGTACTTGATGACAGCAGGTCCTAACAATTAGCTGGTAAAGAAGTGGAATTCGGGATGAAGTAAAAGAGGTCATCTCCTTCCCAGACTGCCCTTTATGAGAGAAGGAGGCCCCTTTCTTGCTATTCCCATCTCTGTAAATCTCTCCCTACATGGACACCGTCCAGAAAAGCTGTTTCTGATCAACCTTCTTACAAGCCCTTCTGGTTGCCTGTTAAATTACAACAGGTTGCAGCTCATAAACAAGTGCCCACAGTGAAGTGGGGGCAGGTATAAAAATAAACCGAAGGCTGTTTTAAAGTAGTTTAGGAGTGAATAGAGTTTACAAATTCAGAAACACATGGGAAGATGTTTGTGTCAAATTCCCACACCGACAGCTTTCCTCTAGTCAAAATGCTTGGTAGCTGAGTGGGTGCAAGTGCGGGGAAAGAGAGAGAGAGAAATTAGAGGGGGTTAATGTGGTGTTTTGGTGTTTTATTCTGTTTAAATTCAGAGAGAGAGAGAGAGAGAGAGAGAGAGCTGTATCACAGCTCTGAAGAAAACTAGTTAAATTGTGATGGCAACCAAGTAAAAATATGTATGAGACAAGCACTTGAAAGTAATATGCAAACATGAAAATAGTTGTGTTGGAGGAGGTGGGATTATGGATGACTTCCTCCCAAACCCTTAATATGGTTCAACATTTTCAATGAAAAAAAATTTTTTTTTCTTTTTTGGCTGTGTTGTGTGGCATGTGGGATCTTAGCTCCCCGACCAGGGATTGAACCTGGGCCCTCAGCAGTGACAGCTTGGAGTCCTAACCACTGGACTGCCAGGGAATTACCTCAATGAAATATTTTAACTTTTAAAATTTTGCTTCCTGGCTCTTTTGTTAACCTGATGTTATAAGATCATAATCTCTCCAAATTCTTGTTTGTTGCCCATCACAGCAGTTTTGAGGACAGCAGAACACTGAGCATCATCTAAATGTTTCAGAGTGCAGATTAAACAGACTGTGGCCCAGCTACAACAATGGACAACTATACAGCCATGAAAAAGGAAGGTGCGTTAACTTTATTTTATTTTATTTTATTTTTTCTGTGCCGAAAGGCCTGTGGGATCTTAGTTCCCTGACCAGGGGTCAAACCCGTGCCCCCTGCAGTGGAAGTGCAAAGCCTTAACCACTGGACCGCCGGGGAAGTCCCCAAAACGAAGGTGCATATCAGAATGTGTGGATATGAAACAATGGCCAAGAGAGTGAACAAAGGCAGGTATAGGATGAATTTAGCTTAAACGTGTGTGTATACACACACACACATACACACAAAAACGTGTACCGGACCAGGAAAATTTCTGGAAGGATACCCAAGAAAGTTGGTAATGGCTACCTCCATCTGGAGAAGGGAATTACATAGGGCCTGAGGTGAAGATTTACTTTTCATGATATAAATTCCTATAGCGTTTGAAAAAAAAGTGTGTGGGGGGGTGTATAATATACTGGTATCACTTTTCTAAGTCCTATTAACTTTCTAGGCAATGTTCTAAGGGTGTTCTTCCTAAGTAGTTTTAAGAGAGAGAAACCACAAGTCCTATTCTTGTCCCCATACTTAGAAAACAGACAATCTGATTATGCCTAGAGTTGTCAAAATGTGGAGGCAATGTGTGAAGAAACTAAATATGCTCATCTTTCAGAGGGAGGTCTACTGAGATGTGTATACATAGTGCAGCTGAAGAACTGGGTCAGCCTCCCACCAGGCCACCCCAAATAAAGCAGCAAGGAAATGAGCTGTTCAACTTCTCTCCTTGGAGGGCCCAGGGGTGCCCAGCACTTTAAAGGATACACAGTAGCCCAGATGTACAGAACCATCCCAAAGCTCTGGGAATCATGTTCTCTCCCAAATATTCTGTACCAAACAATTCCCAGGTCTTTCAGGGCCCAGATCAGTATCCCAGAGCTTCAAGGAACCAAAACAGTGTGTCTAGATACAGAGGATGGACTGGAACATCTTCTAGCCTCCATATGTAGGACCGTCCCTGGGTCCTCTACCCAGTGACACTGCGTGCCATGCACTTTAATATTCTGACCAGTTTTTTACAGAACACGTTACCTTCACTTTCAAAACTTTGTTTTGCTTTCACATATTTCAGGCTCTAATGAAACGACGTTTCACTACAAATTCATGAGAAGGGATGGCAAAATCTTGTTGTCATTCCCTCCTAGGCATCTCAGCCTGAAGGATGTTCAGTGTTACTAAGACCGAGGGAAAACCCAAGATAGTGGGCAAGGCATAGCCTCTGGTACATGACTTAGTGCCCGGGATAAGCAGATCCCAGAGAGGGAAAATCACTGGCTCTGAGGTTCTCTGGAGCCAAATAATGGCAGGTTTGGACACGAAGAGGAACAGGAGATGGGAACAAGCCTTGATGGGAAGATGGCAGGAGAGACCATGGAGTTCAGTGAAGATGGCAGACAGCAAAGGGTGGGTCACAGGGCACAGCTGTGGAATGACCTGAATTAGCCAGCCCATTATTTTCCCCCAAACATGCTGCCCCTAAAGAACTTAAAAGGGAAACATTTTCTTGGTTAAGTTGAAAATCACTGTGTTCAACACATTTCCTCATAATTTCTGATACAGATGAAGAATATGTGTTCATGATGTTCCTTATTGCTGCCATGCCTACTAAGCCAGCCAACTCTGGTCTATTCTGAGTTTTTACTTCATTTGCAAGTGTGTGTGTGTGTGTGTGTGTGTGTGTGTGTGTGTGTACATGCCTTTATCCCTCACTCTCCCTGATCCTTTTTCATTTTATAGGTTACTAGAACCTACACCAGGGCACGGGGCAAGAAAGAAAACCCATCTATATAAACCATTCTGATATGTGCTTTTATTTTTGAAACCAGGAGCTAAAAATGATATCTGTGAATTTGATTAACTATGATTTGCTCCATGACCACACATAAGCCAAGACTGGTTACATTTTGGGGAAGTAAAATTTATTCTCTGCCTTTTCCCTGCTTAAGTGACCTCAATCCATTTTAACCAGCAGGTCCCTTTACTGACCAGTCTGAGGTGGGACACAGGTGTGAACTTCAGCTGGGAGGAGGATTCCTAGTCTCCTGCCCACTGTCTAACTCTGCCCCCCCAAAGATGGATGCATTCAGCTTTGCTTTGAATATGAATAGTTTCACTGTCATCATGGACCTTTCTCACAGAGTTGGGTTTTTTTTGTTTTTTGGGTTTTTTTTTTTTTGCTGTACGCGGGCCTCTCACTGTTGTGGTCTCTCCCATTGCGGAGCACAGGCTCCGGACGCGCAGGCTCAGCGGCCATGGCTGACGGGCCCAGCCGCTCCGCGGCATGTGGGATCCTCCCGGACCGGGGCACGAACCCGTGTCCCCTGCCCCGGCAGGCGGACTCCCAACCACTGCGCCACCAGGGAAGCCCCCGAGTTTATTTTTTAATGTTTCATTATCTCACTGCTATTTTCTCCAGATTTTCCATATTGTTCTCGAAATCTCAAACTCCAAACTGGAATGCAGAGTCTAGCACAGACTGTCACACAGCCTGGTGGAGGATCACTTCTCTCCCAGTTTCTAAGGGGGTCTCCTTTCCTCTGTAGATACCAGCATCCCAGCGGCTGTCCATGCACAGGCTGTACTCGCCAGCCTGCAGAGCAGCTGCTGACTCATGCTTAGGGATCTGCTAGGACCCCTGGCTCTTCTTCTGCTCTTCAGCCAGGACAGCCACCACCCACCTCACGGAACCCTCCTCCCATCACCTTCTGGGATCTCAGCGCTGACCTGAAGAGAAGTCTCCCACGAGTCTGCACTGCTTTACCCGGCCCTGCCCCTGCCCCGGCCCACCTGGAAGACGTCATTGGCACACTTGCGGCACAGGTTGTGCTGGCAGGGCAGGATCACCACCGGTTTGGAGAACATCTCCAGGCAGATGGGGCATATGAGCTGCTTCTCCAGGCTGTCCATGCTGTGCGCGTCCCCTAGCAGCGGCTTGAAACCCACTGTGAAGTTCATCCCCTCAGCAGTCGTGCCTACCCTGGCCTTGACCCTGGTTCTGGCCTTCCCTCACTGCCTCCGGACCCTTCCTCGTTTACTTCAGACAGTCTGCGGATTCTCGTGTTCCCTTCTGTTGCGCACTCCCGAAATAGCTCTGCTATCTCTTCTGTCCCGTCCTCTAACAACTTGGCTTGTCTTAGAGAGCTGTGTTCAGACACTTCTGTGTCTCTCTTGAGTCTCTGCTCTGTACCCCAGCCAGGCACACGTAGCTTTTTCTACCCCTCCCTCCCTGAATGGCTCTGTCCCTGGGAATTTCTCCTTTTGTTTCCCAAACCACTCTCGTCCACTCTATGGGCGGCACTGTTTGTCTCTCACTGCCCAGAGAGGAGATTATTTTTTAATGTGGGGGCGGGGGACAAGGGGCATCTGTGTGGGACATTCCAGCTCCCAATTTAGCTCATGTAAGGCGAGCTACAGCTGTCACCGAGTGACCCTGACTCACTCAGGAACGGTGACTCCCTTGACCAAGAGCCAGCTTCACCGCTTATGGTGGAAGGTAGGACAGCAAAGGGGCTCTTACTCAAGGGGCTCCTGTGAGTCCCTGACCCCCATGCTCTGGCCTGGGCCCCTCTTTCAGGGCGGTGACACAGAATCTGAACCGGCCTGTATGAGAGGTACCATCCATGGCTCAGGGTGGGAGGAAAGATCCTGCCAGACCTACAGTCAGTGAAAGTTTCTGCCTCCGAGGCTTAGCCAGTGACCTTGGCCCTCTTCCTCTGAACCCTGTGATTCACAATAAGGGCACCAGAGATGAGACAGAGGCTCTGGTTCAACACTTCTGGACCCATTTTTGGTTTTGCCCAGACCTCTCTTATATCCGCCTAGGAAAAGCAGCCCAGGAGGCTGGAGCTGGCAGGTGTGCCAGGCCCTGGGACTACCTCATGAGCAAGCCCCTGAGAAAGTGTGGGATTCTGGTCCATGAACACATCACTGGAGCCACTCCAAGGACTTTAAATTTATTAGGAAATTGAGAGTAGCTGAGCTGGTCAGAAAGGACCTGAATGCCAGGGACTTATTTCGGGCACCAGGGGAATCAGTCTACAGGGAAATTTTAGAGCACCGACAAAGTCATCATCACAAGGCTCTGGGAAGTCTCTGCCCCAGCTCCACAGTTGTCCTGGACTCCTGCTCTCCAAGGCAGGCTGGTCTCAGATGTGCACACTGGTCCTCTATCTTTTTCTCCTACTTCTTCTCTATCCCAGGCACAATGTGTCTTTTTGGGGCCCAACATATGCACTGGGATTGGACAAAAGCTCTTTTATTCACGGACATCCCTTAGCCCCTCTCCCAGTCAGGAGAGAGAAGTTTGAGGAGTTACTAGACTCTGACCCTGCGTAGACGAGAAATGGTGTGATGAGGATACGAAACAGACAGTGCGACGAGGCACACGTGGGGAAAGGGTCTGTAAAAGTGCAGTCTTGGGCCTCCCTGGTGGCGCAGTGGTTGAGAGTCTGCCTGCCGATGCAGGGGATACGTGTTCGTGCCCCGGTCTGGGAGGATCCCACGTGCCGCGGAGCGGCTGGGCCCGTGAGCCATGGCCGCTGGGCCTGCGCGTCTGGAGCCTGTGCTTCACAACGGGGGAGGCCACAACAGTGAGAGGCCCACGTACCGCAAAAAAAAAAAAAAAAAAAGTGCAGTCTTCACCCTATCACACGTTCCATGCCCCAGTTTTAAGAACAAAACATATAGTGATCAGCTTGCATAAGATGTGGTCAAAAGGATGGAGGCAGGCAGGCACTGAGGTGTGAACTTCAGTCAACCCACAGGTGCCCTGCTAATGGGTGCTATGCTGGCAGCCGCAGTCCAGGGAGAATCCAAAGGTGGGATAACTACCCCTAAGCCTCAAAAGCATTGATACTTTTCCTGAGTTGTCTCATGGTGGTATGGAATGAGGCTGGCAATGCCAAAGGCATGGGCACCGAAGAAGATGAGACCAGCCCCCAGAAAGGTGTACTTGCTTAGGAATGCGGCTGACACTAAGAGTTCTTGGTACACAGAACTGCAACAAAGAAGGGTTAGCTGGTATGGCAGCTCCAGGACAGGATCCATCCAGCTTGGTTATCAGGATCCTGATGGAGATATCGCAAGTGGCTGACCCTACCAGCTGACATTGGCTCAAATCCCAAGGAAAGCACAGGAAAAAGAATGCTCAGGAAAAGACTGTCATCACTACCTAAGACCTCACAAGGGTAGGGATATGAGGGCTGCTCTCTAACAGATTAAAGTTGGGACTGCAGCTAAAAAGAAGAATAGCTGGGTGACCCTGTATGGCCAAGGTCAGTTATACCATCAAGGACAAAGATGGCATCCTCACTGGGATGGATGCCATCGATGCTTCTGAAGATGGGAGTCTTACAAGTAGAGGGGAAAATCAGAGTCAATGTCAGGACAGGGCTACCTGCTCTTCTCTTCACCGAGTCCAGCGGACTGGGCAGCAGAAGGCACCCACACTGGGTCAGCACCTAAGGGCAGAAGAAGATGGCATCTTATTAACCAGAAGGAATGATCACCCAGAATTTAAAGCCAACCCCCTATAGGTAAGGATACAAATACCTGTAGAGTCCATACTATAAAGATATAAACTTTCCACTAATGACTCATCTGAAGTTAGTGTCTAACCTTTTCTTACCCTTTAATTATTGCGGCATTTCAGTTTTTATACCTCACTCTTCTTCATCTTTTAATAATTATCATCACTAGAATTATCTTCCCCTCTTCTAAAATGTTCTCTGTGTCCTGTAATGGAATTTGAAAAACACGTATGTAAACATTTAGTAACAAGTTTTTAGTCCACTAGTGAAAAAATGGTTACCTTGCAGTTATGCATTCACATCACTAGGTGGCACTGGTGTGAACCCACACTTTAGGGGATAATCTCAGGCACTTTACCTTTCTTTTGAGTAAATGCAAAGAACTGCATCCTCTAACTTGTCTTCGACTACTGCCTTTTCTAGGCACAGTCCCCCACCCCTTTTTTTTTTTTTTTTTTTTTTTTTTTTGCTGTACGCGGGCCTCTCACTGTTGTGGCCTCTCCCGTTGCGGAGCACAGGCTCCGGATGCGCAGGCTCAGCGGCCATGGCTCGTGGGCCCAGCCGCTCCGCGGCATGTGGGATCCTCCCAGACCGGGGCACGAACCCATGTCCCCTGCATCGGCAGGCGGACTCTCAACCACTGCACCACCAGGGAAGCTCCCCCTCCCCATTCTTTTCCTTAACTCCCACCCCATTCGTTGTTTAACAGTCATAGGAGGCCAACATCACATTCAAACTGTCAGTGTGTGGCATAAACAAACTCAGAAACCAAGTGTATCCCCTTCTCTTTCTTCACTTTGCCCCAATACTGACTTGAGACTCCCATAGTTGGGAGTTCACAGTTTCACCCCCAACCATCTCCTGCATCCCTATTCCAGCTCTTATCCCAGTCCCTGCCTGTGGTTCTCACCTGAACTTGGAGGCTGATTCTGGACATTCAGCTCATATTTTGTCTTAGCTGCTTCCTCGGGTGGTGGCTTAAGTGTTCCACAGCAAAAGCAGCAGCAGCAGCAGCAATAGCAACGGGTAAGCGGAGCACACAGGAGGACAAGCATCTAAAAGGTGGGAAAGAATGGCTTCAGTCCGGAAGTTCTTGTGTATTTCCATTCAAGCTCCCCTCCCCCAATCCTTCCAGCACCTGCTATATGAGACAACAGAAGCATTTGTCCTAGGAGAGGAGGATTAGCTGTCCTAAGAGAGGAGGGTTGCCCCTCCTTCCTTATTCTTAAGATACTAGGAAGAATTGTGTACCTTGAACCAACAACTATTCAGCGTAAAATAGTATGTGACGCCTTCTCCGCCAAAGTGGTCGTATATATATATTCCCAATGAGCCATGCCGGTCGTAAATTTGCCGCTTCTTAGGGTCACTCAGTACGGAGTGGGCTGTGTTGATCTCCTTGAATATTTCTGCTGCTTGAGGGTCCCCTGGATTCTTCTCTGGATGATACTTCAAGGCCAGTCTCCTACCCAAGAAATACCCAAGGGAGGGTGGGGAGAGGATGGGAATGGCTGGGGAGGGAGGGTTAGGATGAATGACAGGGATAGGTCTCTAGATGGGGATGAAAGAATGCATGAGATGTGGTACAAAGGAGGGAGTCAAGCGGCCCAAGTCTACGTTCCTCCCCGTGTCACACTGAAGACGATGATGGCCCCACCTGGCCCCAAAGGGAAGGCTTGGGGATTTAAAAATGGGTCAGAAAGCAAGGTAGACGGAAAAGGGTTCAAGGGGGACAACTGCAGGATTTAATAAGGGGCTGATGTCTGAACCTGTAGGCCTTTTTGACGTCTTCAGGTGAAGCACCCTTCTTAAGCTCCAGCACTGCATAGAGGGTTGATCCAGTTTTGGACAACCGGCGGGCTGCTTCGTCCATGTGAGCCATGATCTGGGTCAGAGGAGAAGCAGCATTTGTGAGAACTTCCACAGGTGAGGCCACAGAGAAGTGAAGTTCCAGTGACAGGAAGCTCATCGCCTTCAGGGGCTAGGCAGGTAAGTGGCTACAATGGGACAAGTCTAAGACAACAGTGACTGGCATCTGTGACTAGCAGGAGAGTGCAGGTGACAAGACCTTCAAATTTTAAAGAGGAAACATCTTCTCCTCACATTTCCCAGTGTCCTTCAGATACACAGACCTCCAGACACCCCACATTCTACAGAGGTGAAGCCAAGGGAGGTCTAAACTAAACCCTGCATCAAGATCGATTTTGTCCAGAGCTACTGGTACCTTAAGTAAACAGCCCCGAGCCTGTCCAAGCTCATTACTGGGTTTGAAAGACCAGCAGGGCCCCAGCCCCTGAACAGCTTGGGTGGGGAATCATGGAGATCCCCAATTCGCAAGGGAGAAACAAGTCAGACCAAACCCTGCGCTGCCTAAGAGAAGTCAGGCGTCCAAAAGCCAGGCCAGAAGGCAGTGCTTGCACCTAGGCCAGAGACTTTCTTCCTCCTAACCTCCCCTTTCAAACCCTCCCACCTCTGTCCCTCAGGGAGAACAGAGGGGTGACTCAAGGGGTAAAGGAGGAGCTGTGGGGCAGATCAGAGAGGTAGCAGCGAGCAGGACCCCAGAGGGCCGGGGGAGCGCTTGGGAGGCTGTGGCTTGGGAGAACCAAGGCGACAAAGCTCAGAGGGAACGCTCTGGTTCCCCAGGTCCCCTCTGGCTCTGTGTGGACCCCCCACCCGGCCTGGCGTCTACCTCGGAGTCGCCCTCTTCAGCTGCGGAGGCCTCACGCAACCTCCATCAAGGTGTGAAACTTCACACGGCAACGGGCCAGCCGCCGACTGCGCCTGCGCACTGCGTCAACACTAGGGGTCCGTTTTTGGCGCTGCAGGTAGGTCTGGGAGGGACTTATTTCTCTCGCGGGAGCCTGAGCGTAGGGATCTGCCTGGCACCAGCGGCCAAGGGCTGCGGCGTGTTGGTTCCAGCCCCACCCGCGGGTGCATCCTGCAGGGCCAGTCCCTTCTCGGGTGGGAGGGGACTCATTCGATCAGGGACGTGGCTCATCGACTCACCTAAGGAAAGATAACGGGGCTTGCAGACCGTGGCTGTATGAGAGGTATGTTTGCTACAAACCTTTCTCAAGAGGTATATTACCTTCTCAGTCTTCTTTTACGGAATTTAGGGGTCTCCACTTGGTCCTTTTTTCCCCTTCTGCCGGGAAGCTCCTACACATGCTTTAAGACCTACATCAAATGTCAGTATTCCTAGGAAACTTTCCTTCATTCCCTCAATTGTTCTCACCTTCCTCTGTAAAAGCATTTATCCTATCATATTGTAATTTAGATGGCATGTTCCTTTAAATTGATGTCTTGAACATTTCCAAAAGTCATTACTGTTCTTCAGAAACTTCCTTTAAATACTATTACATCACGAGGATGTACCATAATGTAATTATATAGTCCAGATTGGATAATTGTTTATAATCATTTGATAGTATAATGACCTTATTATGAAAATTCTTATCTTTAAATCTACAAATAAATCTTTTTTTTTCTTTAGAGTAGATTCCTGGAAGTGGAATTATTGGGTCAAAGCGAATTTTTTTGAGGCTTTTGATCCATATTGCTAACTTTCTTTCCAGAAAGTTACCAAAAGTACCAATTTACCTCCCTAATTTACATGCTACTTGCAGGGCATAAGAGCTCCTATTTCTACTCGATTCCTGTGATCTCCTACAGGTTTGCATCCCTTATAATTTACCACTTCATGATGTTGGTTTTCGTAACAAAGGAGCACTCAATGGCTCCTATAACATGGAATTGAAAGAACTTTATTGTTTCAATCCTATCTCTCTGTTACCTGTCTTGTGACTTATTATCTCTTCCTTTTACTACTGTTACCTGTGTACATTTACCTTCCCTTCTAGGTTTTAAGTTGTAAATACTGCACCCCAAAGATGTGAGCCATCTGAGCAAACTAAAGAGTCCATGTGCAACAGGCACAACGACCACTGAATTAGTTTATTTCTGTAGATTCAGTGATCAGTGTAGGGGTGGGGATGAAAATCTTTGGTATCCCTCACTGAGTTCATAGGTTCTGGGTTAGATGAGTTTAGAGGTTAGTCACCTAAAGTGAAGGAGATAAAGCTAACAATTTTTTGATGGTTTGTACTATGCCAGATTTCTCTAACTAACCTCCAGCCTTTCGTCACCATCATGGAAGGACAGAATCAGAACAGCCCAAGTCATTTCTTTACCAGCACTGGGAAGAGAACAGAAGGCACTGGAAGTGCAGTGCATTTACAGGGAACGTCTCACCTCAGTCTACAGGCCCATTGTGGTCCGGCCCCTGCCTCTCACTCCAGCTCTACGGAGTATCACTGTCTTGCGTGCTCTGGTCTCTGCTGCACTGCTTTTCTGTCAGTTCTTTGAAGACACCGTGTTCCCTCCCACTCCTCTGCCTGGAGGGCTCCTCCCCAGGCTACGTGCATAGCTGACTTCTCATGCTTTGTGGCTCTCAGCTTCGTGCCTCCTCGGGGAGTCCTTCTAAATTGAGTTCCACTTCTCTCTCCCCATCTCGTTAACACCCTCACCCTGATTTATGAATATATATTTATCTCACGTTGATTTGTTTAAGGTCTGCCTTCACCGGTAGACAGTGAACTCCATGAGGGCAGGGACCTTGTATGTTTGCTCACCATTGTATCCCCAGCACCTAGAACCATGCCTGGCTTATGATAAGTGAATTAATGATTTGCTGAATGAACTATAGCAGAGGGAGCCCTCTGCTGGTCCAGTGGAGGCCCAGAGTTTGGGCCATAGCGAGAATTGCCTGGGACAGAAGCACTTAGCTGGGGAATTGGACAGGACTGCAGAGCCCACTCTTCCTCATATGATCCAAGACAAGAAGAGACATGACGGGTAAAGAGACAGAAGGCACTAGGAGATATAGTAATGGCGATTCTGGGCCCCTTGTTTCTTGTTTGTCTTAGTTTTCCTCCAGTTCCTAACACAGTATCTGGAATATCGTAGGTACTCAGTAAATGTTGGTTAAGTTGAATGAACAAGCACGCTTTTGTGTACCTTTTCTGAAGCACTTTTACCTCATTGTCCCCTTTGATCCTCACAACAACCCTGGGAGGTGGTATGAGCCCATCCCTGCTTTACTGGAAATGAGCCCAAGAAAGACGGCAAATTAGGCTCTGAGAAGAGTTAGTAAACAGCTTTCACATCTTGCCAGAGGCTCCAGAATGTTATTACTTCTTATCACTGCCCTCTGACATTCTAATTAATTCTAATCATAGTGGCTCTTGAAATAGCCATTATGTTTAAGCCTTCTGCGCCTCTGCTCTGGGAGCAAGCAGGTCAGCTGGCAGCCTCTGGCCAGGGCCTCCACTTGGCCTTTTAGAAGCAGACCCTTTGTGACTCCATTTTCCATGCACAGGGTCTCTTCTAACATCCAGCACAGAACGAGGAAGAACATACAAGCCAGGAGTCAGAAGCCCTAGATCTTTGTTTTGGCTCTGCCTCTAACAGGCTGTGTGATCTTGGACAAGTCACTTAATCTCTGAGTCTCTTCCCTCTTCTGTAAACTCCTGTACTGTTTCACAGGGTTGAGGTCAAGACTAAATTAAATTTGGTTGTGAAAAATAAATGGAAAAAAAAAATAAAAACCATGCTAAAGAATGATGACAGACTCAAACCTTTTCTGGAATCATGTGCCCTCCCGTCATACGTTGAGTCAGTGATCTTAGAAGTTTACTGTGTCACAGAGCCATTTGGTCTCTCCTGGAGAAAACCAAGAAGCATCCCTTATTTATCCACAAACAACTAAAGTTTTAGTCATATAGCTGGAATATACACATACAGACGGCAGACATTGGCATATTTATACCCAAAATATCACGCTCTCCAACATATGCAGTGGGAGAGAGAGATCATAATTTGTCACACCCAACCCCCAGGTTCTAGAATCATACAGATTTTGAGCTGGAAGGGACCTCAGAAACTTAACTCTCATACAATGCCTTCCTTTTGTAATTGAGAAAAGTGTGGCCTAGAGAAAGGGATTAACCTGCCCAAGGTCAACCTGTGAGGTCCAGACCTGTCTTGTGACTCCAAGTTCAGTGCCTATACTGTGTCTGCTCCTTATACACACCAGCTCCCCTTCCACTTTAAAATCTAAGTGTAGAAACAGACCAAATCCGTAGTTGATATTCACCTCCTTTCATGGTGATGTCAGGTAATATCCTGCTTTCCCTCCCCCCAGCTGAAGGCATACATACTACATGTGACTAAAAATACCTCTGGCCCCATTTGTTTGCCTGTCCTCCCCAGGGCAGACGTCTCGTGGTGGGAGGTAGAGGGCTTCCAGTTAGAGAAGCTGCTTTATACCCCTGTCCTCTCTGCCCTGTAACCCCAGACTCTGCAGGCCTAAGGGTAGGCTAACAGGGCACACCTGCCTTACCTGTAAAATGGAGATAATAGTCTCTGCCTCTTAAGGTTGTTAAGAGGATTAAATATTTAATCTGAACAGTGCTTGGCATGTGGTAAGTGCTATGTCATTGTCATCATCATCATCATCATTCTTTCTATCCTGTCTCCTCCCAATTTTGTAAAGAGAGCAATTGCTTTCATTCTGTCTCTGGGAGGAAGGGGGTAAATCAGGGTCCTCCCTCTAAGAAGATTTGGAAATTGTTATTGGAATCCTTCCATCCCCTTTCTACATTCTTTTCTCAGCCCCTTAGAACCCTATTTTCTCATTCCTCTACCCAGTGCCCTCTGCCCTCCAAAATATCCATAGTGTTCCCCAAGCAGTCAAAACTCCAAAATTACCTCTCACTTCCTCTCCTTTAAACATTTCTAATAAAAATGATAACCTCCATAAAATTATCTCAGCCCTACGGGTTAGGTGGAAAGCAATCTAATTAAAACCCTATAATTCAGCTTATAGTGCGAACAACTATTAATACTTCACCCTCTTAATTCTTAACCAACCCAAAAGGAATAACTGGCAGAATTTCAGGCAGTATGACTGAATGAAGTGAAAAATATCAGGCTGTGTTTTGGGAAGAGACTTTGGGCCTTAAATCTCTCCTCTCCTTTCTGTTCAGCTCCACCAACTTCATGTCTTTTCAATTCTGGGACTCTGCCTTATTCTGTGTCTCCTACATCTCTGATAAGTTTCCTGTCCCTTGCTGGCTCCTCTCGCTTCTTTCATTTCCTCATTGTGGATATTCTATATGGCTTGGTCTTTAAGCTCCTGCTTCTGCTCTCTCCTCTCTACTTCAGAGATGCAGTCTATGGGCATGGCTTCAGCTGGCACTACTCTGCTTTAGCTCAGGTTAGTGTCATCCACATGCCCATCTCCCATTGCCTCAAAACCACACTCTGAAATCTGAGCTTACGACCTTGCCCCCAGACTGGTTGCTCCTCTTGCTTTTTCTATTTACGTTAATGTTATGACTCTTTCCAAGATAATGCTGCTCAAAACCCAAACATCAGTGGGCTATGGACCATTATTTCCCCCAAATTCGGGCCAAAAAATCTTACTAATTTCTTTTTTCAAAATTGCTCTTTCATTGTCCCCTTCTTTTCAGCTCCCACAGCTTTGAAGCACCTCAGTTAAAGGATTTCCATGTCACACTGACTGTTGTCCTAGCCTTCTCACTGTTCTCCCTACTGCCAGTCTCATCCTGGATACTGGTTACCAGATCAATGTTCCTAGAGCAAAGCAATGTTTCCATCATTACCACTCCTTTGCTCATAGCCTATGAGGTGCAAAACAACCCTTAAAATATGGCAATGAAATCTACAATCTGATACCGTGTTATCCCTCCAGGTGCATTGTCTGCTATTGCCCTGAAGTAAACCTTCCATAACCATCAGTCTTTTTTTCCTCCTAAATATTCCTGTTCTTTCTCACCTCTATACCATTGCCCTCACTCCAGTTCCCCTCATGAACTGTCCTTTTAATTAATCAGTTCACTTACTCAACAAATATCTATTAATTGTTGCTCTATGCCTAGTACCTTGGATACAGTGATAATCGGCTCTCATAGATTATAGCTTAGTGTGGAAGACAGACATTCATTTATACCTTCAACAAATACTTATTAGGTGCTATCCTCTGCCAGATTCTGTTCTAGGTACTGGGGATATAGCAGCATACAGAACAGACAAAAACTTCTGCCATCATGTGGCTTAAACTCTGGTGAGAGGAGATAGACAGTAAACAAGATAAGTAAAATATTCAGTATGTTAGGTGGTAATAGTTGCTATGGAGAAACATAAAGCAGGGATGGAGATGGAAAAAATTTGAGGGAAGACTGCATTTTTTAAAAGGATAAGCAGAGAGGGCCTGTAAAAGTGATATATATATGTGTGTGTATATTTTGTAATATTTATTTATCTATTTTTGGCTGCATCGGGTCTTAGTTGCGCCCATTGCGGTGCGCGGGCTTCTCTCTCTAGTTGTGGTTCACAGGCTCTCTAGTTGTAGCCTGTGTGCTCAGTAGTTGCAGAGCACGGGCTTAGTTGCCCTGTGGCATGTGGGATCTTAGTTCCCTGACCAGAGATCAAACCCGTGTCCCCTGCATTGGAAGGCAGATTCTTAACCACTGGACCACCAGGGAAGTCCCTGTAAAAGTGATATTTGATTCAAGACCTGAAGCAGATGCTCAGGTGAGTTGTGAAGACATCTGGCAGAGTGTATTATACGTAAAGAGATGAGTAAATGCAAAGGCCCTGGGGTGGAACACACCGGGTATGTCATAGGACCCATTGCACAAAGGCCAGAGTGGCTGGGGAGCGAGGTGGGAGTAGTATGAAATGAGATCAGAGGGGCTTAGATTGCATAGGGCTTTGCAGGCCAGTGGAAGGCCTTTGGCTGATACTGAGACAGAGACTGATGAAATCTGGCCTAGTTGCCTAGCCCGGATTGAGGATAGAAAGGAAGACCACCTACGAGGCTACTGCAGTAATCAAGAAGGCAGACGATGGTGGTTTAGACAAGGATGGGAGCAGGATTTGTTGACAGATTGGATGTGGGGTAAAAATAGAGGAGTCAAGGATGACTCTAAGGCTTCCGGTCTGAGCAAGTGGAAAGATGGAGTTCGCATGTTCTGACCTGGGAGGACTGCTGGAAGAGAAGGTTTGGGATAAGGGTGGCGATCAGGAGCTCAGTTTTTGATGAAGCTTGAGATGCCTATTAGACATTAAAGAGGAGCGGTCAAGCTGACATTTGGGTATATGAGTTCAGAGTTCAAGTGAGAGATCTGGGAATCATCATATAAGCTGCCATTTATTTTTTAAGTTTTTTTTTAATAGAAACGTTCAAACACATATAGAAACAGAATAGTACAATGATCCTCCATGTACCCATCACCCAGCTTCAACAGTCATTGCTTCCTGCTGTTTCTAGGTAG
Source organism: Mesoplodon densirostris (assembly GCF_025265405.1). Classification (NCBI taxonomy): domain Eukaryota; kingdom Metazoa; phylum Chordata; class Mammalia; order Artiodactyla; family Ziphiidae; genus Mesoplodon; species Mesoplodon densirostris. The sequence goes on along the minus strand of NC_082674.1, from coordinate 21,613,685 downwards.
TATTTAAAGCCTTGAGACTGGATGATATCTCCATGGGACTAAGTGTAGGAAGGTAAGAGAAGAGGGTGACCAAGTCCTGGAATATTCCAGCATTAAAAGGTTGGGAAGATGAGGAGGAACCAGCAAAGGAGACTGAAAATAAGTAGTCAATGAAATAGGAGGAAAACTAGATTATGGTGTCCTGGAAGACAAGTGAAAAAAGAAATAATCTCCAAATAACAATTTAATTACAGTAGGATAAGTGCTAAGGCAGAAAAAGAAGTGTGCCATGAGAATGCATAACATGCACTAGGCTGATTTGGGGGGGGTCAGGAAGGCTTCTTTGAGGATGTGACATTTAAGCTGCAGCCTTCCCTCATCTTCCGTATCTCCAACTAAAATCCTGCTTCCTCCATCCTGCTTCCACTCTGACAATCAGCTCCTCCTTTCTGGGATGGCTTTATCGAGGACTATGTATCAGGCACTATGGTGTGCTGGGGACACAGTGTTGAGAAAGACAATAGCTGTCTTCAGAGAGCTTGTACTCTAGTGAAGAGACTGACAAGTAAACGATTTTGTTAAAACGTGGTGAGTGCTAATGTCACCGAGGCACAGTGGGCCTTGAGATCACCAGGGAAGGGCACATAACCCACCCAGGGGTGGGAGGGGTCAGGAAAGGCTTTCTAGGGTTAACACCTCTGTGCATACCCTTCAGCTTGGCTTGGCCCTTTCAAGTGTTAACCCTTGCCCACAGCCTTGGATTCCAAATCTTGCCTGAGATCCCTGGCCCAGCCTAAATCCTGACCTCAGCACTGGGCTTTGCTCTCCTTCTCTCTCAATATGAACTGTTCCAGCCTGGGTCTCCCTGAAGCCTCCTTCTGAGCTGCTCTGTTGCCCTCTGCTCTGGAAGCTGGCACTGACCTGTCCTCTCGGGAACATGCAGGCCTTCCTGCCTCCACAACTAAGAGTAGACTAAGGACTCACCTTAGGGAAAATTGGTATCTGAGGAAGGCGTAAGAGCATGTGGGTAAATCAGTAACCAAAATCTGCAGAACAGAAATCTCTTGCAATCAAGTTAAAGCCAGGATGGGAGAGAACACGTCTATCTTGTTCACCAGGAATCCACAGCTAGGATAGCAGGGCGCATGGCAGGAATAAGTGTTCAGTAAATGTTGAATGAAGACTAGAGTTCCATACAGGGCACCAGCCCTCAGCTGTCCTTCTAACTCCTGCACAGTTTTCCTAGCTCCTGTCCAGGTGCAGACTGCCTTCCTCAGACCTGGAATTCAAGAGGACCCTTTGCAAAGATATTCATAGGGCCACTTGATGGTTCTTTGAGAAACAGGTGCAAGCTGTCTGTTTCACTGCCAGGCTTTTCATGCATAAATTTCCAAGCAAAAGAAACTGTTGGTATTCTCCCTGCCGTTGCACTCGACTTCTGGAGGCAGCACGGTTTCCAAGGCCAGGGAGGCGAGGCGAAGGGCAGCCCTGTTATCCGTCTGCGCCGACGCCCCTTTCCCGTCCTGCCTTCTCGCTCCCCGCCGGGTGGCAGTGGCGGGGCGGGCACGTGCCGGCGTCTGCGCCCCCTCCCGGGCACCCGGGGCTGCTGTCCCTGCGCCACGGGCTGCCCAGGAAAGGAAATCCCGAAGGAAGCCATTGTTATTACCACGTCCCCCTGCTGTTGTCATCGGCCGAGGCGTGCCTAGAAGCCCGCCCCCCACACCCCATCCTGCATAGGGTCCCGCGGTTTCTGCCCATTTTCGAGCTCGCCCGCCCGCCCCGCGCCACTTTGGGCGAGGCTACCGCATCTGAGACCTGGCGTGAGCAGTGGCCCTCACGTCCCAGCTCCAAGGCTCTCAGAATTGGCAATGCCCCAGGCCCAGTGCGGACGGAGCTTCGAAAACCGACGGCGCCAGGCGGGACGTGCCCGGGGGGGCCCTGGCATAGGTGAGCGGGACATGAATTCCACCCCAGCTCTGACACGAACCAACAAGGTGACCTTGCTGGGGGCTTCCCCTCTCGCCTTGCTATAACCCACGGAGGGAGCTGAGGCCCCATGCCTCTAGGGGAGATTGGGGGACGAAAGCCACCCCCACCCTCGCTCCCTTGCCCCGCGTGGACTATGGGCTGGGCCTTGCGGGAAGAGTGTGGAGAACAGGCTGGCGCGGGCCCCGTGCAGGGCGTGGGTGGAGGCGGCGCCGAGGGCGCGCGCAGACCCTTTCGTTCTTCCGTGCCGCAGCGCTCCCGGCGCAGTACGGTCTCTTAGCACACGCCGCCCGCAAACCTTGGCACAAGCCGCACTCTCCCCGCCGGAACAGCCAGCCCGCCGCCCAGCTTGCCTAATCCGTTCAAGCCTCACCTCCTCCGCGAAGCTCTCCCAGGTTAACCCCATCACTTCCAACCACTCTAGCTGGCACGTCCTCCATTTTTTTTTTGTTTGTTTGTTTTTAGAAGTACGCACGGAGTCTCATTGTCTGAAAAAAACAATGTTGGGGTTAGATGACTGTCACCAGAGCCCTAAATTCATTGTGACGGGTATTCTGAAGCCCAGGGTATTCTGAAGGGTGCGTTTGATGGGTTTCTTGCCGGGGCTGGCTAGCGACTCTCACCCTCCACCTTCCCCATCCATGCTCACTCTTTCCCCTCCTCCTACGGACCCTTCTCTTCACAGAGTGTCACAGCTTGGAGTGCACAATCCAGTAACCACCCCTTTTCATTGTACACTGGTGGCAGGTGTGAGGGGCACAGAACGTTGAGCATTTGAAGCTTCGACTCCAGGCTCAGCCACAGACTTTGCTGTAAGTCACTCCTTCCCCTGGGCTTTAGTTTAAATGAGGCAAGATGAAGTAACGCCCGGGAAGGTGCTACAGGTTTGGAGGTAAGGACAAGCTGACCGCAGCCTCCCTCCATGAACCTGGGGCTGTGACCCCAGAGAAGTGGAGCGCTCTTCCTTTCGGCTGCCCCAGCCTCTAAGTGACAAAACTGCGGCTGTGCGCTCTCTCCAGTCGCCTTGTGGCGTCCTGAACCGGGGAGGGAGAGAGGATGGGGTTCCAGTCCCAGTCCTTTATTCACTGGTCGTATGACCCCGGACACTTCTTCCTCTGGGACTGTTACTCGTCCAAAAAATAGGGATAATAATGGATTGAAGGAGAGCTGGAAGCTTTTTGTCGCCCCATGTCTCTATAAAAATAAATAATAATGAGCGGTACAGTGCTTGGCAGCAGACTTTGCTCGCGAATTCCGACCCCACATCCGCCACCGAGGGGTTTCTGGCCGGAGTCCCTGGAGTTCTCCCGGATTTGTCACACTGCTTACCCCACATTCTCTTTCTGGTTCTCTCCTCCACACCTGTTTCTGCCTTCGTGTGGGGAGGCTGGGGCCACGAGGTGACGGGTGGTGGGGAGAGGGGGCGGGATGCCCTGGCGCGGACCTGCACGGGGCGGTGTCCCTTGGGCGAAGATTGGTTGGAAGGTCCCTAGGCTTGAGGAGCTCGGCTGGGAACTGGTAGGCAGGGCTCGGGTAGGGGCGGGGCTGGTCTGCCTAGGGGTGGGCTATGGAGATTAGGCGTTCTCTAGAACGCGGCGGGGGCGCAGAGAGCTCCCACCGCCCCACCTGGCTCCGGCACCGGGAAGCAGGGCCATACCTACGGGGACGGGGCTCCGGGGGCGGGGCTTAGGCGTGGGGGGAGAGGCTGGGGAGCCTGGAGGCGGGGCTTGGGGAGCTCGCCCCACGCGGGGCGGGGCTCCAGCAGCCGCGGGATCTGCAGTTCGGACTGCCGGCGCCACAGTCGCCGCAGTTCCCTCCACTGTGGTGGCCCCGTGGCCCTGCGGGGAGTCTGGGGGTCGACAGGCCGCTCGGACTTGGCGCGGGGTTAGCCACGCCTCTCCCTACCTCGGTGCGGCCTAGACGGTCGGGGCCGCGGGGAAATGGAGACCTCTCCCGCCACGGGGGGCTCTGAGACCACTCGCCTGGTGAGCCCCCGAGACCGCGGCGGCGCTGGTGGCGGCCTGCGTTTGAAGAGGTAGGATTGACCTGGGTCGGCCCTCGGCTGGGGGGGCGCCACCCTTCCGCCTTCCGTCCACTTCGTTGTCTCTCTCGGCCGGCCGGCCCAGCACACCGCGACCCCCTCGGCTTCGTGGCGCTGCGTTCTGTCCCCTTCGGCTGCACAGAGAGCCCCGGCCCGCCCAGCCAGCCCCGACCCCCCCCACCCGCTCAACAGCCCCATATGCCTCCTCCTGGCTACCTTGTTTCTCCCGGTCCCGGGAAACTGCTCCTCGGCCCGCCCCCCAAGCTTCCCGCCCCCTCCGCCGCCCCCGCCGCGTCTGACCCCCGCGAGCGACTGCCCCTCCGTCTGGCCGGAGTCCGCGCCAGGTGCCCCGATGTACGCATTGCTCCGGGGTCGTAGGAGCCCCTCGCCGCCCAGGCCCCCGGCCCTACCCTCCGCGCTCCCGGGCTCGGGGCGCCCCCTCCAGAGTGGCCAACTGTGGGCACCCGGGCCGACGATGGGCCCGGGCTCCGCAGCGGGTCTTCCGGGCTCCTGTGGGGCGGGCGGCCGCTGGGAAGCGAGGGGGCGGTAAGGAAGGAGCAGGTGCGGTCTGGGCGGCGGGGGTATTCCCGGCTACGCACAGACGGGGCCGGGGGCGGCGAGGTGTGAAATGAGGCGCTCGGAGCGGTCGGGACAGCGGGCCGGGGGCGGCCGGAGAACCGCCTCCGCGTCCCGCCGGCCTCCCGCGCCCGGCGCCCGGCGCCCGCCTTGTCCCTCCGAGCGGCCGCGCCAGGCCCTCCCTGGCCACCTCCGCTGGCCATTTTGTCTGTTTGCCCACCGTTCGTTTATCTCGGGAATTTGACAGGGTCTCCGGCTTTTTCTCTTTCCTCATCTCCCTATCTTTCCTTTTCCCTCCCAACCCCTCTCCCTTTGTCTCGGGTGTGGTGCCTCTGTGGGTTTCTCGCTCTTTCCCTGGATGGGGGCCGTAAACCCCGGTGGATGGGGGAATGGATGAGCAGAAGGGAGGGAAGACTTCCGTCGGAATCTCTCCCGAGGAGGACTGCAGACGGGGGCAGCTGTGGCCCTGGCATCTCTTCATGTACCTTTCGACTCTGCTTCAGGCCAGTCTCCCTTCTACCCCGCTCAGTATTATTTGTTGTTTGTCGGGGGTTTCAGAGGGCCAGGGAGAGCAAGTTGTCTTTCCTTCTCCGCACACAGCAGGTGTGTGTGCACACCAACAATGAGGCTTCTTTAGTGCCCAGTTAATGCAAAACAAAAGGGAGCAGCCTGTTGATGGGTGACTACCTTGACGCCTGGCCGCGCTGTGTCTTACAGGGCCAGGAAAGACATCTTGCCCACTGCCTCAAAGCCACTCACCCTCTGTTTGCTCTTCAGACCCGCATCTCTGACTCCCAGCTTATTCTCATTCTCATATGACCATTAGTCACCAAATCCTGCAGTATTTTCTGGAAGAGGCTCTTCCCTACCTGCCTGCCTCTCTCAAAGATTCTGCTCAGGGAGCCTCTGGCCTTGTCGGTTCTGGACCCCTCCATCTCCTCTCTTCTCTTCCTCCCAGACTAGTACATCGTCAAGGTCATCCATCTCACAGATCGGGAAAGATTAAATCAATCAGTGTATCTCCCTTTATGTTACTTTGAGCCCATCACTTTCCTCCTCAGCCCTTCCCCTGGTTCCTCACACTTAAGCGCCAAGCTGCATATCTTGTCATTGTCATTCCATGTGTCTGGAGCTCCTTTCTCTACCTAGGTCTTCTCTTAAACATCTCCTCCTCTGTGAGGGTCTCCTCATCCCCTTTAGAGTTGGTCACTCCTTCCCCTGTGCTCCAAAGTCCTTTGTTCATAACCCTCCTGGCCCCGGCTTCTCCTTGCATAGTCAGTCATTTGCGACACTTCTGTCTCTCCCACTAGACTGAGCTTCGGTACGTGTATGCTGCTTGGTTCTCTCATTGAAGAATAAGGGTGGATTTCAAAGCCACCCTCATCTCCCATCTCCTCTGGAAACGCACCTGGAATCATACACACCCAGATTCTAAGTCTCGGAAGGGGATTCCAAGAAGTTAATCTACCTGCCAGCACTTGAATTTTCCCTAGAAGCACCAAATGTGCCCCCATGTCCCTCACAGCTGAATTCGCCCATTGGGCAGAGCTGTCCTCATCCAGAAGGCCCCAGGCACCCTTCCCCACTTTACTGCTGTGATCACATTTCTATCTGGAGCCTTCATTTTCTCTCAACGGTATTCTTGTGACACCTCCATGAGTATTTCTAGAACTGTACTTTTCTATTTAGGTCCTTTATGCTGTGGAAGGTTCTGTTCTCCCTGGGGTTCAGGTTGGGTAGTCATGGGGGTGAGAATTAAGCCAGAACGGACTGAAAACGCAGTTAGCCTGAGCTCGGCCTCTGGCATCCCCAGGTGAGGCCTCCAGCCCCATTCATTTGTCCTGGGAGGCTTACTGCACTGTGCAGTTAAAGTGGCCTCTGCTGGGTGCTTATGGTCACACTGAGGTCCAGCTAACATGTGGCAGACTCCAAACCCAGCACTCCTACTGCTCCCAATCCCAGCCCCACCAGTCTGTGTTCTCTCCTCCCCATGACAACCCAGCTCTGGAATCTGGCCATTAGTTCTCTGTGCCAGGAACTTCAGACTTTTTTGGGTCCCAGCATTCTACTCTCCTCTTAAAGGGCCACGTCTAGCTGAATGTCTTAGAGAGGGAAGGTGAAGGACCTGGGAGTGGAGGCACCAGGGGGTAGGTCCAGCAGGGAGGCACTAAGGCCAGGACCATGTGCTGAGCCTCACCCCACACTTCCACACCACTTCCCCTTCATACTGCCTTCGCCGGGCACGTGCGCCTCCTCTTTATCAAAATCCTTCCCATCCTTCCAGGCACTTCTCAGCTGCCTCCTTCAGTTGTTTCCCTGATTTCCTCATTAGAGTCGGTATGTCCCTCTGAGCCCTGATAGCGCTTTAACTGCTCTAAGGCAATAGCTACCTTTTGCTACATCTCATAGCATTTAGGTACACATTTGTCTTGTTCACCAGAGGCTCCCAGAGATCAGAAAGGATATCCTGCTCATCTTGTATTCTTCGTGGTGCCTATCATAATGAATTGATCTGGTTGGAGTTTAATCTCAGCTCGACCACTAACTAGCTGTGTGGCCTCCATAAGTCCTCTCCCCCTTTGAACCTCATACTTCTAATTCTTTAATAAGTGGTAGACTAGACGTCTCTAAGGTGCTTTCCATGTGTGCTCTGAGATTCTATGGCTCTGTACGTGAAAGGAAAAGGGAGGCTGGAATCTGAGTTGTCCACTTAGCCCCATCTCTCCTGTGGCCCTCTGTCCACAAGGCCTCGGGAAAGGATAGAGAGGTGGGACATCTGATGAAGCCAGTCTGGGGGATCCAGGACTGGGAGTGAGAAGCAGGTTAGCCCTTGAACCAGGCCCCAGCTTGAACTGGGCTGCCTGCCTCAGTCTCTTCACAGAGCCCTCCGAGCCCCTTCCCGAGGAGCCCAAACCCATGGAGACGTCCTTCCACCACTGCCACAGGGACCCTCTGCCACAGCCAGGTCTCACCCCTGAGAGGCTGCAGGCACAGAGGCAGCTGTGTGCCGCCTGTGCTGTGTGCTGCGTCTTCATGGCCGGGGAAGTAGTCGGTAAGTCGGAAAGCAGTTCCTCCAACACCATCCTCCGGACGCCTGCCTAAGCCACTTCCCACCCGGAGTCCCAGGAATGTTCCTGGGTGGAGATGCAGAGAAGATGGGGATGGCTGGGACGGGGGAGGTGGGTGCCCAGGACTCAGGAAGTGGGAGAGGGCGAGGGACAGCACCAAGGGAATTCAGGGCTGGCTCATCAGTATGAACTGGTCTTGTAAAAGCCCTGTTTTCTTCTTATTAAAATATGTTATTGTGGGGAATTCCCTAGTGGTCTAGTGGTTAGGACTCCATGCTTTCACTGCTGAGGGCACAGGTTCAATCCCTGGTCGGGGAACTAAGATCCCACAAGCTGCGCGGCATGGTCAAAAAAATGTTATTGTAGAAAAACTAGAAAATGTGAATGAGTGAAAAGAAAAAAAAAACCCACGTGTAATCCCATTACCAGAGAAAAATTGCTGTTCACATTCTGGTATGTGTCCCCCCTGTCTCTTTTCCATGCCTCTACACACACTGCATGATATTTTCTAAATGGACCAGACCATATATCGCTTTACCCTTACAGGTGGGTATTTGGCGCACAGCCTGGCCATTATGACTGATGCGGCCCACCTGTTGGCAGATGTGGGTAGCATGATGGGCAGCCTCTTCTCCCTCTGGCTCTCTACCCGTCCAGCCACCCGCACCATGACCTTTGGCTGGCACCGCTCAGGTAAGGCCCCTGCATGGTCTGATGACCTCCCCCAATCTTGCCAGAAGGTACCTCTCAGGGTCCTGGGCAGCTCTCTGATAGCTTGTCTTCCCCTGCAGAGACTCTGGGGGCTTTGGCCTCTGTGGTCTCCCTCTGGATGGTCACTGGCATCCTCCTGTACCTGGCCTTCATCCGCCTGCTGCACAGCGACTACCACATCGAGGGGGGTGCCATGCTGCTGACCGCCAGCATCGCAGTCTGTGCCAATCTGCTGTACGTTCCAGTATGGAGCAGGCACCGTGTGGGATTCAGGGCGAGGGCTCCTCCTCCAGGCTGGGAGAGCAGGCTCTCCTCTCCCAGACAGACTCGCAGCACGCACATGCTGTTCTCATCTCTCTGCTCTAGGGGTGCCCGAGAAGGGACTGGGGTAGAGACCTAAAATTCAGAGTCAAAAGACCTTTGTTAAAGGCCTGCTGTGTACTGGCCACCCTGCTGGGGGCTTTCATCAGCATTGTCTCATTTAAAGCTCCCAACCACCCCATGAGGTAGGTAGTATCACTTCTGGTATACAGTTAATCAGATAGTTCCCAAGAGGTGACCAGGGGACTTGCCCAGGGCACATAGCTACTTTAGTAGCAGGGTCAGGATCTGAATCCACGTCTCTGGCACCACGTATTCTTGCGCCCAGGCTGCATTACTTGTCTCTCTTGGACCGTGTTGTCTTTTTCCTGGGACTGGGAAAATAGGGAGAAAGTAGATGGAGAGCGGGCTCCTGGGGAGGTGAGAGGAGGAGCCGTGGAAGTGGGCAGAGGAGCCTGGGAGGCCACCTGGGCTGAGCTGCTCTGCTTCCCCCTCAGAATGGCCTTTGTGCTGCACCAGGCTGGGCCCCACCACAGCCACGGGTCCAGGGGGGCAGAGTATGCACCGCTGGAGGAGGGGCCTGGGGAACCCCTGCCCCTGGGGAACACCAGCGTCCGGGCGGCCTTTGTGCACGTGCTGGGGGACCTTCTGCAGAGCCTTGGGGTGCTGGCTGCCTCCATCCTCATCTACTTCAAGGTACCATCTGCCCCAGCCTTCCTCCCCCAATTCCACCCCCCAGCCCCTCCTTCCCTGGACCCCCTCCCACCCCACTCCATCTCCCAGCTCCCCAGGACTCCTGGCCCAGGGTTATAGTCCCTTTCACCCCAGCAGGGTTCTCAGGGGCCTCTCAGGTCCTGTTTGTCCAGGATGCCCCTAGGTCTTCCTCTGAAAGGTCCCTGATTCCCAGGCTTAGGGCTTTCTTTCTCTACAGCCTCAGTACAAGGCAGCTGACCCCATCAGCACCTTTCTCTTCTCCATCTGTGCCCTCGGATCCACCGCTCCCACCCTCCGAGATGTTCTCCGCGTCCTCATGGAAGGTGAGTCAGACGCCACTGCTCCCCACCCCCAGGGGCCCTCTCTGACCTCACCCCAGGACTAGGCGCCTCTGTTTTCCTGGAGAAAGTGTGGGGAGAAGGCCTATTGGTAGAAGGAGGATTCAGGGATGGGGTAAACTGTGGGGATCAACAGGGTGAGTGGTACAGGATGGGGGAGGTGGGGTCCTGGCCTCTGGGCAGGAGTGGCCCTGGCAATAAGGCGCGGTGGGTGCTGCTTGCAGGTACCCCCCGAAATGTGGGGTTTGAACCTGTGCGAGATACCCTGTTGTCAGTGCCAGGAGTTCGGGCAACCCACGAGCTGCACCTGTGGTCCCTTACGCTTACTTACCATGTTGCCTCCGCACACCTGGCCATTGGTGAGTACACACTGACCCCAGCAAGCAGTTACTTTCCAGAAATATTTCTCCCTTCCCGTACCACCATCCAAACATAGGAAGATGGTCTGAATTAACGGCAAATGTTTCCATCTCTCTGTCTTTTGTATTTCTCTCTCTCTCTCTCTCTCTCTCTCTCTCTCTCTCTCTCTCTCTCTCGGGGAGGTTTCACTTTCTCTGAAGTAGTGCTGGGAACCAGCAACCCTTTAAGAGGTCACTGGTACCTACAGGTCTCGTGATGGGGCACAGTTAGGTAAATTATGGCTCCTCCACTCAGTGGAGTATCATGTAACTTTTAAAAATTGATGATTATGAAGACTGTAGGGCAACTAGGAAAAATGTTTATGGTATAATGCTAAGAGAGAAAGCAGAATATAAAATTTTAGCTACATTATGGTTCAACTATTTAAAATATATATGGTGACTCACAAGCTGACAAAGAATTTTTGAGTTTCTTCCAGATGCAAGAAGCAATCAGAGACATGCAATTTGGATGCCAAAAATATTATACTTTGTAGGATATTGATGGTAACTCTAGAGGGACAATGAGAACAGAATATTTAACATCTGGAATGTCATGGAAAATCGGGTGGTATGGCTGCTGAAATGCACAGCTGTATACTGATACTCAAAGAGCAGAAGAGAATAGAAAAATAACGGTCTAATGTGTTAGCCTAGCTGATTAGGGATGAGTCTGTCCGACCTTTTTTACAGTTTTACACAGTTCATACAATATATAGAGAAAATAAAGCTTCCCATTCAATCTTGGCTTTCATGCCATGCAAACCCCTGGGTCCCCTTCACCCATCCTTATCTGGGCCCCTGGCTGGTTCCCAGTTCCCCTGGAAACCTGCTGCCTCTTATCACTCCCCCGCAGACTCCACGGCTGACTCTGAAGCCGTCCTGGCTGAAGCCACATCCCGGCTCCACTCCCGGTTTGGATTCTCCAACTCTACCCTGCAGGTCGAGCAGTACCAGCCTGAGATGGCTCAGTGCCTGCGCTGCAGGGAGCCCCCCCAAGCCTGAGCCACGGCCGCACCCTCACCCCACTGCCAGGCCCAGGCTCAGCCCTGGACTCTCAGCAACTGCCTCCCTGCTCACGGAGAAGGGACGGAGCTGGGTCCGTACCCTTCCTCTCTGCCCGCTTCCACCTGCCAACCCCCCAGCCCCAGTGGGCAAGACCAAAGTGTGTGTGGGGAGTGGGGCCAGGGTCAGGCTGAACAGGGAAGTCAGGGCAGTCGGGGTGTGTAGAAGTCCTGTGGTCCCTGCTCCCCGTGCTCGGGGGAGCCCCCAGCCTCCTTTCCGTGCAGTTCATTTGTCTGTGTGGCAGCCTGGCTGGCTGGCTGGGGGATCTGCCTGTCTTTGTGCTGTTGGCGTGCCTAAGCCTGGGGGAGGTCAGCAGGGGCCCCCTCCCCACGTGGCTGTCTGTCTGTCTATGCAGGAGCCCCAAAGCCTGCACTTTGTCCGTGTGTTCTGGCCTTATGGTTTTGTGTCTCTGTGTGTGTGTGTCTTGGTGCTGTGGCCTGTGTGTCTCTGTGCCTGTGTGGCTGTGCTATGGTCTCTATGAGTCTGCACCATCCATGTGTCTGTTTGGGGGTCTGTCTGGCCATCCCTCTGTTGGTGCTGTGCCCTCGGCTCTCCCAGAGAGAGGGAGGACTCCGCCGCACCTCTGCCAATAAACTTGTATCTAATTGCACCTTTCAGCCCCTGTGCTGACTCCTCAGGAGGGGGACACAGAACCGGTCATCTAGGAACGGATAGAATCCCTCAGCCAGAGTGACCTTGCACAGCTCCCCTACCCCCTTCCCAGCCTCTCCATCCTCTCCACCCTCAAATATCCATTCTGATGTAGGCTGAAACCCACCAGTCCCTTTACTGCCTTCCCCTACTTCGCAGTGTGCTCGAGCCTGGGTCCTTGGCTCAGGGAGATGCCCATTCGTTCTGGGCTTGGTTATAGGAAAAAGCTGGATGGCAAGGAACTGAGGGATACTGGAGTCATTCTGAAAGGCTCCTGCAGGCCAGGGTGGCCTTGGGCTCGTTGGTTGGAAGCTGCAGCCATTTGGGAGAGAGGGGTTGGACCACGGTGCTGATTTGGCTGTTCTCAAGCTGTGTGAGGTGCTGGGGAGCAGCCCTCAGTCCCAATTGCCCCAGCCCTGCCTCACAGCAGCCAACCCCAAGTCCAGGGTTGAGCTGTGGACACCAAGGACCTCTTTTACAATTATCCTCCCTTTGCCTCATATACGTTGAATCATATATTTTGACAGATTTGACCTTACAGACTTCATTAAGGGTTTGTTCATTTTCTCTTAAAAAAACATCAAGCCCTTTGTGCTTTCGTTTTGGATATAGTGCAGGAGTCCACCGGCCTTCCCATCCTAGGTTGATATAACTCCAGCCTGAAGCAAAGACCCGGAGCATTTTCATTAGCTCGTGCATATTTCTGCAAGCCTTCTCCCCCACAGTGGAAATATCTTTATTATTAAATTGTGTTGATTTTTTTTTTTTTTTGGCAGTACGCGGGCCTCACTGTTGTGGCCTCTCCCGTTGCGGAGCACAGGCTCCGGACACGCAGGCTCAGCGGCCATGGCTCACGGGCCCAGCCACTCCGCGGCATGTGGGATCTTCCCGGACCGGGGCACGAACCCGTGTTCCCTGCATCGGCAGGCGGACTCTCAACCACTGCGCCACCAGGGAAGCCCAATTGTGTTGATTTTTTAAAATTATAAAGGCAATATATGTGCGCTTTAAAAACCTATCAAAGGAGGGAATTCCCTGGCTGTCCAGTGGTTAGGACTCTGTGCTTCCACTGCCAGGGGCATGGGTTCGATCCCTGGCTGGGGAACCAAGATCCCACAAGCTGTGCAGTGTGGCCAAAAATAAAAATAAATAAATAAAAACCTATCAAAGGAAAGTGTATAAAGTAGAGAGTGAATGACTCCCCTATACTCTTACTCCCAGAGAGAACTGCTATTCACAGTCTCTCTGCTCATATTTTCTTTTATGTACAAAGATTTCTTTGTAATAACATAAGAGGATTACATTATAGGCGATAACATGTAACCTGCTTTTATGATTCAGCCATACATCCTGGGTGCGTCTTTCCACGTCAATACACATAGATTTCATTACTTGTTTTAAGGTGTGGTCTTTGGACCCATTGAAAATAGGCCTCCCCATTCTGATCTTCAGCTGGGGGCCCCTCGACCAGGATGGGTGAGTCGCTGCTGGCCTGAGTCTAGCACGGGAGGCTGGGCGCAGGCGAAGGGCTAGCAGTCCCTCACACTGGGCACCAAGGCTGCCCCAGCTGCTGTCCATGCTTTGCTAGTTCCTGCTACTTTCTCATTTTACGACTCATTGATTACAGGCCCCAAGTGACAGGATGGGGGTGGGGAAGAGTGAGGAAATAGGGAGTGGGGAAAACGACTAGATTTTTACCCTATGAACAGCCTTAAGCTGCAGCCCTGCCCTATATGCACAAGGCTGGATCCCTTTGCAGGACAGGGAACCGAACATTCAGGGCAGGAAGAGACCTCACAAAGCATGCAGTCCACCTCTGTCTCATACCCCTGCAAAACAAAGAGGAAGCTGAGGCTCAGAGAGGGAAAAGGACTTCCCCAAGGTCACCCAGCAAGTGACAGGGGCAGGTGCAGAGCCTGGGCTCTCACTCCCACCCAGGCCCTGGGAGGCTTTTGCACAGTTGAGTTTCTCAGCAAAACTCTTCTCGGCTCCTTCCCAGCAACCTCCTGCTGCTGGCTAGCCCCTCCTGGGGCTCTGCGCTCAGGATCCTTGGTTCTGCCTCGGCCTTCTGCTGATACTCTGGTCACTGGTAACCCCTCTGCATTCCAGCTTTCCTAATTATAAACAGAGGGGTTACATGACGTTGTGGGTACAAGTGTGCCCGGTATATAGAGGGCATGTAGGAAAGGGTTACCTTTTGGGTGGAATCTATGAGGGATTTCAGGGAAAAGGGTGACCCAGCACCCTGACAGCAGGGACAGGAATGACATTTATTGAGCTTACACTTGGTGCCAGGCGCTGTGAGGCAGACAATATTGTCTGTGCTTTACAGATGGAGAAACTGAGGCTTACCTGCCCCAGATCATGCAGCTAATAACCGTCAGAGCTGAGATCCAAATTCAGTTCTGGCTGCACTAAGTCCCCAGCCCTTTTCAACACCACCCTGCTTTTCCACCCCCTCCAGGCATTGCTGTCAGGGACGGGGAAGCACAGAAGAATCAGGAGCATTCTCCCCGCTTCGTAGGGCATTCCCAAGGGGGTCCAGGAAATCCTTATCTGCAGGAGCTGCCTGCACGCCCCTATTATCTCCCTGACCCACCTCTCCACTTGCTTATCCAGAAGCCCCTTTCCTCTTGGTGTCCTTCCTTGATGGTAAAAATGAGTGGTGGAGGCAGAGGTGAGGAGAAAGGGCCGGGAGGGAGGCGTGGGGACAAGGGGAGGCCTGAGAAGAGCAGAGCGGGGGAAGGGCCCATCCATCAGCCCAGCCCTGGCAGCTCTTTACACAGCTGGTTAACCAGGGGAGGAGAGGGGAGAGGGCCGCTCTCGAGGTGGAGATGTACCAGAAAAAAGGGAAAGCCAGAGGAAGATGAGGTGGACAGGAGGGAGGGCTCAGTGCCATTGCAGGAGCGCTTGAGAGAGACCAAGGAGTCAGACGGAAAAGCCAGGATAGGAGGCTGTGGATTGGAAGGCCTCGTGCTGCAGAGACAGGGCAGGTGCTGAAGGAGAAAATCTGGGCAGCTGGGCAGGCCCTGCCCTCCTCAGGGAGCTGCTCACCCAGGGGGCCGATGGGCCAGCTGGCCATGGGTGGGGAGCCGTGCTTTCCTGTTTGAGGGGCGAGGGCTGAGGACCCGGCACACCAGGGAAGCAGCCTGTCTGTGGTCAAGAGCAAGCTCAGGGTGATAAAGCGGTGTTCTCCTCCATCCAGTGACTCTGCCGCCCCCTCGGGGACTTCCCTAAGCTGTGGGCCCATTCTGGCTGCCTTGAGCCATGCTATCAGAGGGGGAGCAGCGCCCCCCTGAGGCCTGTGCCGTGGTAGCAGCCCAGGCAGCTGGAAGACTGGAGGGAATCACAGGACCCTGAGTCAGGCTGGGAAGACCCCTGCCCCTATTCCTGGCAGAGTCCCCCACCTCTGTGGAGAACTGCATTTAGGGAGTTTCTTTTATTTATTGATTGACTGACTGATTGATTGGCCTCGCTACTTGGCTTGTGGGATCTTAGTTCCCTTACCAGGGATTGAACCTGGGCCCCGGCAGTGAAAGTCCTCACCACTGGACTGGTAGGGAATTCCCTAGAGTTTCTTTTATACTTGAAGGACTCTTCCTCCCCAACTCTGAGTTCCCTGGGCCTCCCTGTCCCTGCTCTCAGCGCCCCGGCCATCCCATCAGCACCTGGTCACCACCTTCCAAAGGGTGCTGGGCAGTTCCCGGGTGCCTGTGGGGCAGAGCCTGAGGCTGCACGTGCAGCCACGATCACAAATGATCCCACAAAGTGGGCCCTGTTGCCAGGACTGATGAGAAAGTGGGTGGGGAGCACGGGGAGGAGGGCCCCAAGGTCGCCAGAGCCTGCGCTCTGCTCCTGCGCCCCATTCCCCACCCTCCCTCTGCTGCTCTCTGGCTATAACATCCTGAAGCCCCCGGAAGCAGCCCCAGGCCTGGGCGACGCTTACTCAGAGGGCAGCTCTCCTCCTGTCGGGGCTGACCCTCTGTACCCAGCACCAATGCAGAGGCCGTGGTAGCTACCCTGGGAAGGGCACGTCACAGCCCGCTCATGAGCTATTCCCAGCCTCTCCTCCTGAGCCAGAAATCCCACTCCCTCTGTTACCAAGCTGATACTGCTCACTGCACAACAGGCCAGTAAAATCAAGAGATGAGTTGTTGGGTCAAGGAATAGTGACTTTATTTGGAAAGCCAGCATACTGAGAAGATGGTGGACTGGTGTCCCAAAGAACCATCTTAACGGAGTTAGAATTCTGGCTTTCTTCTTTCTTTCTGTACTTACTTATTTGGCCGCACTGTGCGGCATGCAGGATATGGGATCTTAGTTCCCTGACAAGGGATCAAACCCCCTGTACTGGAAGGCGGATTCTTAACCACTGGATCACCAGGGAAGTCCCTCAGGCTTCTGTTATACTAAAAGGAGAGGAGATGTGGTTGTTTGCTGCAAACTTTTTGGTGCCTGAATGCTTTGCTCTTGCAGCTGTTTAGGTAGGTCTGGTCACAATGTTCCTACAAACCTCCAACAAGACAAATGTTATTCTCTGTTCTGCAACTTTTTATCTCTATATGAATGCAAAAGTGTTATACCTTTAAAGGTCAGAGCCCTGGGGCTATCCTGTATATTTCAGGCTGTAGGCAACATTCTTAACTTGTAGCAAAAGTAATAGCCTACAAAGGTTAAAAGTAAAAACAACAACAAACAAAACAAAACAAATTTTAAAAAGCTAGATCCAATGTGGAGTCAGATTTGTTCTTCCCTATTACATTTCTGTAAGATTTTATGGTCAATTCCTAAGTGGAAGCCTCATTACTGGAGAAAAGAAAAGTGCAGCCATCCATAGCCTCCCCCATCCTAGCCTAGAGCTATGATCCTAGGGAAGGCTGCAGCCTCCTGATACAGAATAGTTTCCATTCTTAAAACAAAATCTTCCCAGAATAGAACAGGAAAGCTCTGTGTAGGTGGGCCTCCAGGCACCCCTTTTGAGTTTTCCTATCCTGTTTGGTGCTGTGCCCATGGCACCTGGTGGCAGGGTTTACTGCCTGACTTTCTCTCTGACCCAAACAGTCTGAACATCCATTTCCATTCTCTCGTTCCCTTTGGCTCAACCAAGATAGATAGGCTATAAATTTTAAAAGGACTGTAGCCAAAAAGCCTAGGGAAAAACAAAAGGGAACCAAATCCAGGAAATAAAAAACAGCTAAAGCTTACCAAAATAAGCAGGTTTCAGACGTTACAACAGCAAACTTGCCTTTTCCCTGACCGTGGAGTCTGCCCAGAGATCACCTCCCGGCTCTGGTCCACCTCGCCCACCTGCTGCACCAGAGCAGGGTTCAGATCAGGACCCAGTCACACAAGACTTCTGGGAGGCACAGCAAGTGGGTGAGGTTGCCCTGCAGATTGCTTATGCCCCGAGGGAAGGTACTGCTTTCCTCATGTTTGCCTCCCCAGCACCAAGCTCGCAGCCTGGCACTTAGTAGACTCTCAGTAACGACTGCTGGTGAAGGAATGAATGGATGGAAAGATGGGGAAGGAACGGGTGTGGGGTGAATACAAGCCCATAAGGAGATGCCATCTTAGTCCCCAGGCCCCCAGCCATGGGCCAGCAAGCCAGTGCCTCACGGGCTAACTCCCCAGGGCAAACCTGCACCACCCTTTGGTGGTAGCTAATCAGGAGTCTGTCAAGGAGGAAGTAACTGATATTTCTAGAGAGGGTCCTCCAAGGTGGGTGAGGTGCCATGGCCCTGCCTGGGCATTGCCTGCCTAACCCTACCACAAACTCACGATGTCTAGCGTCCCCTTTGAGCCCTGCTTGGTGATCCTTTTATTAATCTCCTGAGGATCCAGCACACCTTTCCCAGCCTTTTCTAGACTTTCAGGTTCTAATCCCTACACCTCTTTTCTCCTTGGCAAACAACCCTCAGCTTCTAAGGCAATACCTCACTAAGCCCATGAACATGGTGTCCACCTTCCCACTCACAAAGCATCAGACTGAGTCTGTGCCTCAGACTGCATTCTCTGTGGCCTCCTGCAGGATCTGATCCTGTCCACACCTCTCCCCATATCTCACATATCTGAAATTCTGGGCCTCTTTGAGGGCTTTCTTCTGAACTCTTCTCCAACCCTTTCTGAGGTTCAGGTTTTAGCTGACTGCCTTGGCTCCCATTCTCTCGGTGAATAATACAGAGGCACAAATTTAAAGAGCTTTCATTACCTTTACGTTGATGATTCGGTCAACAGATGCTTATTAAGCACCAACTCTGTGCTCAATACTTTTCTAGGTGCTTGGGATACATCAGTGAATGACGTCTCTGTTCTCACGGCACTTAACAGTTATCACATATAAATATCACATTTACCTCGGCTGCACTTGTCTCAATTCCCCAGCCTTGTTATCGACGAGACATTTCCATAAAGATGTCCCACAGCAGCTGAACAGTATCCTGCCCAAACAAGACATCCTTTCCCACCCCATCCCCGTTCTCCTCATCTCAAGAGCCCACCCCCCAGAGCCACCCTTCACTCTCCTATCCTTAGTGTTTTATAACATCCATCCTTGTCTCTTCTCTTCAGCCATCATCTGCTGTTAGTGCAACAACATCCTACCTGGCTTCCCTAATGGTGGAACGGCTGCCACCCCCAGCTCTTTTGGCACTCATTCTCGACCCCGCACCATCACCAGCAACGTCCCCCCCAGTCTACAGGACATCGTCACAGAATTACACATGCCTACCGATGCTACACTGGCAACTTCCAACTCTACCCTTCCAACTTAAAGCCCTAAGGTGCACTGACTTACCGGCCCACGGTTGCAGGTCGTTAGTGACAAGTGGCAGGAATAGGATGAAGGTGCTCAAGCTCCAAGTGGAACACCTATCTTGAGGGGATTTTCTTCTTCACTAGGATAGGCAGTGAAGAGTTGGGGGAAATGATTTTGCAAAGAAATAGGCAAATACATTAGGTCAGACCTCTTTTCACAGAGGAATATATTTAAAGAGTTCATTCAAGAGTAAGTAAAAAAGAATGTTAATATTTGTAAAGTGCTAGAACAGTGCTTGACACATAATTAGAGCCATGTTAACTTAAAAAAAAATAGATCTCTTAATGAGGAGGAAGGGAGACAAGGAAACTTTTTTTAACTTTATGTGGTTAACGATAATCACGTGGAACACAGGAAGTTGTTTCTTAATGAATGTGGGACAGTCTCAGACAGGGGTGTTTTTTTTAAAGGTCTGTTTTCATTTCTTGCAGATAGTCTATTTTTACTTCCCAGTGTCATAAGATCTCCTTTCTGGTTGTAGGGGAAAGAAGTTTATTCAACTTAGAGCTGTGTTACAATTAGGAGAGCCAGAGAAAGGGTCAGGGCAGGGACACCTCCCACCACTTAGCAGCTGAGTGGAACGTGTGTGCCACTTGGCGGCAAACGCCGCTTCCGCTGAGGACAAGCCTCCCTGAGTTCTGTGGGAATCTGTGTGTGACAGATTCCTAGTACTTGGGAAAATAATCTCTGATTTGTTCGAATAGCGTAAGAAGGGTAACTGAAGTCCTAGAAAGGAGCTGAAGCGTTCTAGAAATGATACTCTCCTTTCCAACCAACCAGGTCCTCCGGGTACCTGAGGGAGAACTCGTCAGGATCCGGGGTTTGAAAAGCCTGGGAAGGACTAACATTAGGGGGATTGGAGACAGCTCAGCGACCCAGACGAACAGATGATGTTATACCTAGTCCCACCCTTCTTCCAACAGTGCCTGTGGTTATAAACTCCTATTTCTGTTGGAATCTACACCCAAACCTCTTGGTCTGGCTCATCAGACTCTCAATCCTGACAGTATGCCTAACGATACGGAGCAGAAATGTCCTGCTGGGTCTGGGTGTGTGTCCTCACCGTGCTGCACACACAGAACTACCACTCCTACGTTCAAGCTGGAAGGCAAGATTCTTCGCCCTCCTCCCAGCCACCTGGCACAGCTTGCCCCTTCCTCAGGAACCAGCCCGAACCCCAACCCCGTGGATCCTTCTGACACCAGGAGACCTCTGCTGGTCTCTTCTGAGAACCAGCTCCCCACACACAACTTAGACTTGTTCTCTGGTTGTTCAGGTTTGTGTGGCTTGTCTCTCCCACTGATTTTGAATGTCCTTAAAGCCTGAAGTAACTTTTTCCTTTTTAACAGAAAGGTGAGTTTGAAGTCAAGTGGTCCTGATATGTGAATCCTAGCGATGTGACTTTGGTTAAAAGCCACCTGGTAATCTTCTGTTTCGCGTCTGTAAAACGGTTGAACGTTTGGCATAGGATTAAGTATATGTGGAAAGTTCCTGCTCATGCTAAGTTTTCAAAAAACGAGTTCCATCTCCTTTTCCCATCCCTGCAACCTGCTAATAGCTAACAGCTCTTTGCACAAAGCAGGTTCTTCCTGAATGACGGTGGAGCAGTTTGGACCATCGTGTGCCAATTGTCTGTAGAAGTCGCTGGATGTCTCACCACCTAAGAGGCCTCAAAGCTGAGGATCAGAATTACCTTGTTCATCCTTATACTCCCACTGCACATGGTGCTTTGTACCCAGAGGGAGTAAGTTAGCCTGCTGGATCCAGAAATTTAACGCTGCTAAAGTTCATGAAATGGAAGAGCTCTGATCCACAGAAGCCCTAGTGTGCAAAGATACCTGAGCTACTCCACCTCAGCCCGCTAGCCCAGGGTTCCCAAGTGAAAGTGCTCCTCAGCCCCCCTTACCCTAGTCCAGGCTGAAAAGTCCAGTGAGGCAGGCTCCCAGGGATGGTAGGTAGGAGGGGCTCCTCCCAGTAATGGCAGCTGAACTCCAAGCAAGGTTTTGAGGATGCAGTGGCCACCTCAGCCACTGAGGAGAGGACTAACCAGAGGAGAGAAAAGGCCTATGGTATAACGAACACCACCAGCAGGACACAGATGCTCAGCCCTCCCTTCATGACTCATGCACCTGAATGGAGGAAGGAGGGCCGGACACGTATCAGTGTAGTGCAGGCCGCAGAGAGCACCAATAGAATGGCATGTTCCTGCCCAGAACCCCCAAGAGCCACCACTCTGAAAATGGGGGACCGGCTGCTCCCCTGGCCAGAACATGAGCCTGCCCGGCAAGGCTACCCTCGTATTTGGGAAGCTATTCTCGTTTTCTAGAAGAAAGCTCTGCCTATTACACTTAACATCCTCTGCTGAAGCCAGGATACATGCAAGGAAGCAAGAACCAGAGGCAGCTCAGCTGTTTTACTAAGTCAGTGGAAAAGTAACAGTACAGATTTCAGGTGCAATAAGGGAGACGGGGCCGATCGGGCCCCAGCATCTGAGGCCCCACCCCCATGCTAGACAGCTCCAGTCCAGTCCAGCGTCTGAAGCGCGGTCCGCATGTGTGTGCATATGAGCACATGACCTATCTGGACGCCCGAGAGCATCGACTAAGTGTGCTGCCTCCGTGGAGGGCACCGGATTCCATGCCCAGCAGCTGGGCCTGAGAAGAGGCTGAGGAGTCGGGCCCTAGAAGCGGCCGAGCACAGTGGCTAACAGAGCCATGCGGATGTACATGCCATTCTCCGCCTGCCGGAAGTAGGCTGCTCGGGGGTCCGAGTCCACCTCCACGCTGCAAGAGAAGGAAGAGTTACCACGTGGCCCAAGACAGCCTGAACAGGACTGAGTGCACTCCCAGAGCCAGACCCCCGCCCCCATATCCTCAATTTTGATGCCATGTCACCTTATCTCATTGACTCGGGGCATTGGGTGCATCACCACCATCTTCTTCTTGGCCCGGGTCATGATGTGGGGAGTGAGGATGAACTGGCCAAAGCACTGTGAGGCAGAGAGGGGCCCCGTTAGCACGTCCGGGCAGGGGTGGCTATGAGCCCACGAGCCTGGGTTCCACCCCCCCGCTCCTCGCACTCAGTTATCGCAAGCAAGGGACCCAGCTTTCCTGGCTGCTAGTCGGGATGCCCAGCAGCTCCAGCCCTGGCTTCTCAACCCTCGTGCTCACAGCTTCATACTCCTGGCTAGAACCGAAGCGCTCCTTCTGGATGCGGGTCATGTAGAGCACGTCAGTGTCGGGCAGTGCCTCCTCAATGCTCTCAAATTCCTCCTGGAGGGTGAGGCCCGGCCAGGGTGAGTGTGGTGCCAGCACTGACCGCCCAACCCAGGTCCCCCACGGGCTCCCAGGGCCTGACCTGCTTGGTTCCGCGGGACGCCACGAAAGCCCGCACGTTGGGGGGCATGTGCAGGCTGGGAGGCGCCACGTAGCGCAGGCTGACGCGATACTGGGTGAGCAGGCAGGCCAGTGAATGCACTGTGCGTCCGTGCTTCAGGTCCCCAACCATTGTGATCTGGGGAGGAAGCCGGTCACCAAGAGGGCCCCCAGACTGAGCACCCCCGCACCCCCACTTTAACACTTAATATCCTCACCACCTGCTCTCTCTACTGCAAAACAGAATTAGCTCTCAGTTTAGGAGGCACCTCTCGGCCTCAGGACCAGAATGTAGGCCTCAGAATGCGGGCAACATGCGCTGAAATGCAGAAACCACCCCCTCACTGTCCCCCTCTCCAGACCATCACCAGGCAGGCCTCCAACTCCTGCCACCACCCTCACCGTCATGCCGTTGACCGTCCCAAGCTCCTCCCGGATGGTGAAGATGTCCAGCAAGGCCTGGGTGGGATGCTCTCCGACCCCATCCCCGGCATTGATCACTGGCCTCCGGCAGTGCTTGGCTGCCAGCTGTGAACACGGGAACAAGGAAGGAGAATCCTGTCTTCTGCGTCTCAGGGACCCCCACTCCCTGCCGCAGCCCCACTCCTCCTGGGGTCCCCGCACCCATCTGGCCCGACTGAGACCTGCAGTCACAGGAAGTGTGGGCAGAAGGGCCCTCGTGTCCCTGGGTCCAGCCAAATCAATCCTGCCCCGGCACACAGGCTGGCCTCACCTCCACTGCTCCAGGCTGGGGGTGCCGCAGCACCACGACGTCGGCGTAGCAGCTCATGGTCTGCACCGAGTCAGCCAGGGATTCACCCTTCTGGACGGAGGACGTGGCTTCTGAGAAGCTGAGCACGGCGCCCCCCAGCCGGGCCATGGCCGCTGCAAAGGAGCTGCTGGTCCGCGTGCTCACCTCGAAGAACATGGAGGCCATCACCTTCCCCTGGGGGAGGCGGGAGTCATGTGTGCACACACGTGATCACCTTGGGGAGCGCATGGGCTGATGCCCGCCTCCCCAACTTACGCAAGAGGGGTGCTAGAACCCTGTCCCCCAAACCTTCCCATGACCTGTTGTAGCCTTGACATTTCCACCATAGTGTCACTCTGAGCTAAAGGTCTGCCTTCAAAAAGCCATTGTTAAGAGTCTGAACGAGACATTCATTCTCTGGGAGAGAAGGAAATACCCTAGGCTTCTCTCCCACGAATACATCAGCACCAACCAAGTGACCAGATTAGTGGGCCTGTGTGCTGGTGCTCAGGGCCTCGCAAGTCAGCTGAATACTGAGCGGAAGAGGGCAAACACGGGGGCGGCCTAGAGAAGCAGGACCTCCCAGAGTAGGGCTTACCTATGGAGGCTGTGGACTCACACGAGGGGACCTATGGCAGGGGAGGGAGACCCCTCTGACCACCGCACAGCCCTGCTGACACGGGTCTGGATCCCCAGCCCACAGCCCTGACCCTGACCTTGAGGATGTCGAGGCTCCGCTCCTTCTGCACCATCATGCGCAGCGTGTGTGCCACATTGAACAGGTGAGACATCTAAGAAAGATCCCAAGTCAGCTGGAAAGGCGGTGGCCCCCAAGGGCCCTAGCCCCGACTCTCCAGGTCCTCAAAGCTCTGGGTATCCCCCTCCTCCCTCCCCCAGGCACCTGATCCTTGGTGAACTGCTGGACAGACAGGATATGTTGGCCCACTAATGAGTGCAGCAGGGGTGAGGTCTGGGGGTGCAGCAGGCCAGGGGTCCCCAGGTTCTGGGGCGACGCCTGTCTAGGTACTGGTGGTGGAGGGTAGCAGATGCCATCAAGGGTTCCCATCAGCTCTGCAGAGTGAGGGACGGGGCAGAAGAGGCGGGTCAGAGGGTTCCCCCTACCCAGGCCAGATCAGAGAGGACCCCACGGTGAGCGCGTGTTCCGGGGCGTCTCTCACCTGGCTCAGCTGCCTTCCGGGAGGTCTTCTCCTTTGGCTCCTCAGCTACAAAGAGGGCAACAGGACAGATGTAAGCCTGTGGCTGAGGTGCGTGAAGAGCCCCCGCTTCCCCAGGACTCCGGATCACAGTGTCTGTGTTAAACCAACTCACACCAAAGTAGCTATAGCAGGTTAGGTGAGGGCAGGAAGGACCGGCAGCTCTGGGCACGGACACGTGATTTCCCACAGGGGCTGTTGTGTGTAATCAGTGGTGCCCTCCCGGGACCCTCCCAGTTGGCAAAAAGATCCTAGGCAGGGAGAACGGCCAGGCTCACACCAACCAACAACCTGGATTTACCCCACGCTCTGCTGCCCCATGGGATCCCAGCTCCCAGGCGGAGGAACACAGCTGCCCACAACAAAAAAGGGCCTGTGAGAAGAAGCTGTGGGATGCCTCCCTTATGCTGGGCGGGCTGATTTATGATTTAGGCAAAGGGGGGCACAGCAGGTCAGATGAGGGCAGCAGGAAGGACAAGGTAAGTGGACAGAGGTGAGGTGCTGGGGGGCGCTGGGACAGTTCCAAGGCCACCAAGCCCCCAACCTCAGCCCACCTGGGACACTGCGGGGGAGAGGAGCCCATCCCGACACGTCTCTAAGTCCAGGTGGCCCCACCCTCCACGTCATAGGACCTTCCTCTTACCTGGCAAACCTGGGTCAGAGGCTCGGTGGATTCGGGGCGGCAGGTGGAAGCGGCCATCGGGAAGCGCTGGGATGCCCCGGCGGGGCCTCTCTGGGGTCTGGAGAGACAACACTGGGTACTGACCTGACCCTCAAATTCAATCTCTCAAGAAAAGCCAAACTGCTCCCTGTCCGCTAGGATTCTACCTCCATCACGTCCCCTCAGTCCCGCCTCCCACTGGGCTGCCCTCAACAGGCGTGGGCCCACTGGCCTCTCTGAGATGTCTCTCTGCTTGGGTTAATAATGGGTTTGTGTTTCCTGTGGGAACACTCCTAAACTGAGAGCTAATTCTGTTTTGCAGTAGAGGGAGCAGGTGGTGAGGATATTAAGTGTTAAGTGATGAATGTTTCACCGCCCCGAACCACCAATGAAGATGCTTATGCTGTCAGCCCCGCCCCTGACTGTACCCCCAACCCCGCCCCCCAGCCCGAAGCAGTGCGCGTACCGTGTTTAGCTCACTGGCAGCGGGGGCCGAGGGCGTGAGCTGGGGAACCGCCCCCTGCGGCCACTTGCGTACATCCTGTCCGTAGCCCGGCGGCACCAGCACCTGCGGACAGAAGGCAGGGGTGGGCAAGTGAGCCAGACTGGGGTCCTAACGGGGTGGAAGCCAGCGAGAAGAAAAAAATGCCCCGGGGACCTGCACCCACCCGCACCCAGGGCAGTTGGACGGGTAGTGGGACCACAGAGATGTGCTGGGGTGGGAGGAGAATAGCACGAGCGGGTCACGACCGGCCCGGGCCCGGGCCACACACATACCTGCCCGTCAATGTAGGCAACCTCTCCTCGCAGGACCACACGGCGGACGGTGCCCTTCACCTTCTGCCCCTCAAAGGGTGTCCAGTGGGCCTTGGAGAAGGGCATGTGGTTGGGGACCGTCCATTCATGCTCCAGATCCACCTGCCAGAGTCACGGGTTATGCCGGGCACGGGCTGCAGCGTGGAACAGCTCCCAGGGCTGGGGAGCCCCCGGCCCCCGGCCCTCAACCCCGCACCTCCACATAGGTGTCCTCCTGGGGGGGCAGGTGGAAGATGCGCCGAGGGTTGTGGTGCAGTCGCTGCAGCAGGTCATCCAGGCTGAGCCGGCCCTCGCTCACTGCCGTCAGCAGTAGGGGCAACATGGTCTCCAGCCCCGGGAAGCCGGGGGGTGGCTGGGGCCCACACTTCTCCTCCACGGCATGGGGGGCTGGGAGAAGAGAGCATGACCCTCGGAACCAATCGCCTCCACACACGAGAGGTCACGCATGCCACCAGGATGGTGCCTCACTACCAACCCCAATGCTAATTTTTTCTGGGAATCAGAAGGTAGGGAAACTGGGACGGCTGTCATCTTTGGGGGCACACACCTTTCACCCACATTCTCTCATTTACAGTTTACTCATTTGCTCATTCGTTCTTTCAGTAAATATTTATCAAGCACCTATGACAGACCAGGAACTGTATTAGAGGCTGGGATCCTACCCAGATCAAGGCCCAATCTTCATGGAGCCCAAGGTCCTTGCCCGTGAGGATGGGGCACGAGCCCGCCTGGGCAGAGGGGGTTCGGCCTGGGCCCTCTCACCATGGTCGGAGGCAAAGCAGTCGATGACGGCCATGTTCTCCCATAGGGCTTCCACGTCCTGCCGGGAGCCAAGCTCAGGCCGAACCTCCCCCTTCCCGGGCCCCAGATGCTCCAGGTCATCGCGGCTCAGGAACAGATGGTGGGGCGCCACCTCACAGGTCACTGGCAGCCCCCGTGCCTTTGCAGCTTTAATCAGCAGGATCTGGGGGAGAGCAGGGAGACCTCGAGGAGGCCTCCCTCCAAGCCCCACCCTGCAAAGTCCCTGCAGCCCACCTCCCTCTCGGAAAGTCATGGGGCAGATGTGCTGGGTACGGGCTCCGGGCTCCCCTGCTCATGCCCTGCCCCTCTCCTGCCCCCCAAGGACTACCCTGATCACCTGAAGTTACTGGGAAAGCAACAGGGGCACCCCTGCTGGGCTCTCACCTCTTCCTTCCGCGCCACGTGACAGATGTGTACCGAGCGCTGGGTCAGCTGGGCCACCATGAGGACAGCGGCGACACTCTGCCGCTCTGCGTGGGCCACAATGGGGAGGTGGGACGGCCATGTCTCGAAGTGCTGGGGGCAGGAAGAACATTCTGGAACCGTGCAGAGCCCAAGCCCTCACGGAGCTCCTGACTCACTGCTGCCAGCCCACTGTGCGGGGCCCTCGAGCCGGGAGGTACTGGTTGGCTGCCTCCTCCCACCTGCCCACCCCTACCTCCATCCACTGGGCCACACTGTCCAGCCGCAGCTCAGAGAAGGTCTCGTTGAGGTAGAGCTTCAGCCCTGCAGCAGACCCAGCCACAGCACCCAGGGTCCCTGCGTTTTCCGACGAAGCTCCGAGGAATAAGGCATAGTCACAGCGGGCGGCGGCCTCTGCCAGCTGGAGAGGGTACATTTGAGATTAGGCCCCTCAGCAACGGTGCCAGCTTGGCACCCATGCGTGGCCTGGGCCCCTGGGGAGGGGCAGAGGGAGCAGGGTTCAGGGAGGTGGGGGAGGTTGGTGGGGGCATGTGGGTCACCAGGAAGCAGGAGAACAAGGGCTCACCTTCTGTGCCAGGGCCAGAGCAGGGGCATCGATGATGGGGGGCCGGGTATTAGGCATGGCACACACCATGGTGATGCCCCCGGCCAGGGCAGCCGCTGTGCCTGAAGCAAAGTCCTCCTTGTGTGTCCCCCCTGGTTCCCGCAGGTGCACGTGGATGTCAATCAATCCTGGGAGAACACGGAGGCGGCAGATTAGAGGAAGATTCCGAGACACGAAGGGCATCGAGGAGGTGAACTGGGGTGGCAGGAAAATAGGCAGCGACTGATACAAGTGAGAGGTGGTGAGGTTCGTCAAGGGCATCGTGGATAGAGGAATAAAGGAGCTTAGAGTGAGGAAGATTCTGGGCCCTCCCCACTCTGTACACTCCAGGGCAGAGTGGGCCCCACGGCCATCCTTTGCTGCACCCAGGGTCCATGCCAGCTTCTACCAGTGTCCAGAAGCCAGGTTCTCTCAAGAGATGCACTTACCAGGTAGCCGCACGAGCTTCTGGGAGGTCATGCAGTCAACATGCACCTTCAAAGGAGGAGCTGGCCCCATCTGTCCTAGGGCCTGCAAGGTGGAAACCACGGTCAGCTTTGACTTAAGGGCAGCCTGGGAGGTGCAGATAGGGATTGGGTTTTCCCATAAACCAGGCTTCTGCCTCTTTATACCCACCTTCTCTCTCTGCAGCCACAAAGCTTGATTAGCATGGCTGTTTCATACTGAGATTTCCCAGCCCCAGGGCACGCTCACTTCTTCCTCTTCCCCCACTGACACTGGCTGCCCCCTTCCCAGCACCCAGGTGTCAGTTACCTCCACAAACAGTTTGGTGCACTTGATATCAATGATGAGGGGCACGGAGAAGTCAGCGGCCAGGCGCCGGGTGCGGTAGCCCTTGGTGACGAAGGAAGAGAGACGCCGGCCCCCGGCCCCGCGCATGGACAGGTTAATCACTAGCTCGAAGTTTTTCTCAGCGAGCTGCTCCAGGATACTTCGCTGTGGTGGACTCTCTCCATTCACTGCTTCTTCAAAGTGCCAGTCCACAGCCGTTACCTGTGGCCCAGAGACAAGGTGGGGGCCAACCTGAGCCTGGCAGGGGCCAGGAAGGCCAACCTGAAGGGAGGAGAGGTGGCCCAGGAGCCCATGAGGAGGATGGGGACCAGGCTACCTCTCTTTGCTACAGGCAAAGCATTTTTCTTGACAAGAAAGGTATCTACACTATGGTTACCAAGGACTCTGCGGTATGAGCACACACATCACACAGAAAGATAAAATTCTGGTAGGAAACATGCCAAAATGTTAACAACGGTGGGGAGGTCAGGAGGGAATTCTTTTTTTCTCTTTGCTTCTCTGTAGGTTCTACTGCTCTACATGGAATATATAATTTGTACAATGACAAGAAAAGCAGGGGAACAGGGAGAGAATTCCTGGGTGCTCTCACACCCTTGGAGAGCGGGCAGCGTGGGGTGGGGCGGGAGCAGCCCATACCTTGACGCCGTGCTCTGTATAGAAGTCAGCAGTGCCCAGGCTGGCGTAGAGGCTGTAGCCCAGGCTCTCCAGCAGTCGCACCGTTGGGAGCAGCTCACTTTTGTTCTGAACCAAGAAGGAGGATGAGGCTGTGTTTCTCCCGTCTTCCACTTCAAGGTCAGCCCTGGCCCAGGGAGCCAAGGCCATCTGTCCCCCCATCTTCAGGCACCCCCCGGATTCTGTACCTTATAGCTGCCAATGGTCAGCAAGATGTTCTTCTTGGGGATCTTAAAGCCAGTGCTTAGCATGGCCTTGAGGTAGGCCTCACAGCGGCTCTCCCCAAAGCCAGCCACTTCCCCGGTACTGGTCATCTCCACACCCAGCACCACGTCAGCACCCGCCAGGCGGGAGAACGAGAACTGGGGCACCTGAGAGAGCAGGAGGCGAGTGAGGCCCAGGCGGGAGGGGCCCACATCCTGCACCGGGTGGGCGGGGCCTCAATCCCCTCCCTTGGCCTCCTCCAGACGGCGGGGTGAGCCTTCCTGTGTGGCTCCACGTGAACCCACCAATCATCGGCTGCTTCCCAAACATTCTCAGGCTCCACGAGGCTACTCCCTGGCCTTGGAACATTTCCTCAACAAGCTTGGCCAATCTCAAATCTCACAACCTGACCGTCCTCCAAGGCTCATTCCAAATACCACTTCTTTTCTTGGGCCTTCTTGAGGGTCACCACCCTCTCTGGAAGTCGCACCTCCTTTAGCATTTTGTTTTTATCTCTACTATGCAGGTTTATCACACACTGTTCTAGACACAAGCTGTTTTTGGACCCAACTGCTCTTGCCTCCCATCACTAGAGCGGAAGCTCCTAAGGGACAAAGACCATCTTATTGCCCTGACAGCCCAGGAAGGCGCTGCCCACAGGAGGTGCTTGGTTTATACGTCGACTGACATACAGCTTGTGCAGGAGATGAACTCCCTCCGCTATTTGCCTCCCCACTGACTGCTAACCTCAGGGTTCAATCCTCCTTACCTTTACCCCCACGACTCCAGAGCCAGTCATGAGCCCCACAGGATCCACTTCTTCCCCCATGATGACCCGTGTGGCCAAGGCTACTAGGTCCACACCCAGTGTCTTGGAGACGAAGGGGAAGGAGCGGGAGACACGCACGTTGCATTCAATGACTTTCAGCTGGTCGTCCTGGGCAGAGACGGATTGGTTGGGCCTTCCACAGGTGGGCTTGTGACACCATCCCAGTGACCCTGGCTCTTCCCCTCACTCATCATTCTGTGGGTCATCAACCCGGGACAGGGGGCAGGGTGACTGTTACAAACCCTGACAATACTGTGGGCTCGAGCTGTGACCCTGCCCCTCCAGCTTTCCTCCTCCAATGAGGGCTCCCTGGCACCAGGGCCGGCACAGAACAAGGAGGCACCACGGACCCCTGGTCCCTGCCTTTAGCCCCCTCTTACTACCTTGGCAATGAGCTGCAGATTGAAGGGTCCTGTGACCTGCAGCTCCTGGCCCACGGCGTGCACGATGGCTTTGATCCGCTCCAGGGTTTTGGCAGTGATGTCCTGCGGCGGGGTCACCAGCGTGGCATCACCTGAATGCACACCTGCGTTCTCCACGTGCTCGGAGATGGCGATGGCTGCCACCACACCATCACAGGCCACAGCGTCCACATCAATCTCCTAGTGGGGGGGGGGCGGGCGGCGTGCAGGGCAATGTGATGTAGAGCAAGGTCCATTTTCTTCTCCCGCTTGCCCCTGCAGGAAGCTTCCCTTCCTTTAAGAGCCCTGGCACAACCCATCCTATCCAGCCCCCTGTGCCTACAAACTTCTGTAGGACCAGAGAGGGGAGTTGCCTCCGAGGCTGGCAGCCTGCCTGCAGAGACTTGTCCGCAGCCTCCCACCTTGGCCTCCTGGATGAACTTGGAGATGACCACAGGGTGCTCCTTGGAGACAGCCGCCGCACTGCTCAGGAAGCGCTCCAGGTCCCCATCGGTGTAAGCCACGTTCATAGCAGCACCACTTAGCACATAGGAGGGGCGCACGACACAGGGGTACCCCACGGTCTGGCAGAACTGGCGAGCAGACTAAGGGCAAAGGGAGCTTAGCTGGGTTGCTCACACTCGCCTGTGACATCCTCCAGCCTCCAGCCCCCCGCAGGCCCCGGCCCACCTCCAGGTCGCTGAGCTCCCTCCACTGAGGCTGGCTGATACCGATGGTGTCCAGGAGCCGGGAGAACTTAAAACGGTTCTCAGCTGAGTCGATGGCTTCAGGGGACGTGCCCAGCACCCGGCACTGTTGCCGATGCAAAGCCATGGCCATGTTGTTGGGCAGCTGCCCACCCATGGACAGGATCACGCCTTCAGGATTCTCTAGCTCATAGATGTCCATCACCACCTACGGTGCAGAAGGAGAAACAGGTGGCGGTAGCAGACAGGTCAGGGGCCTGAGCCTTCTTGCTCGCCGCTCTTCATCCTTCACCCTCAAACCCCACAAACCCCACAAGTTCCAAAGAGTCTTAGGTCCGTCAGCCGCTCCTACTTGACTGGCCTCCCAGGCTAACAGGCAGCCTTCATCCGTCTCACCTCGAAAGAGATCTCATCGAAGTAGAGTCGGTCACACATGTCATAGTCGGTGCTGACTGTTTCTGGGTTGTAGTTCACCATGATGGTTTTATACCCCATCTGCGACAGCGAGGGGAAGGACAGTCAGCAATTAGATGGGAAGAAGAGCACCGAGAAAGTAAAGCCAAAGCAGCGCTTCAGAGAGGACCGCCTCAGCTGTCTCTGAAATTGCTGTACAGGACGGCTGCCTTGGGAGGGAAGCAAGACCAGCAATGAAGGTATCGGAAAAGCAGGTACAGAGTTCTGGAGAGGAACCACATGTGAGGCACAGGATGGCTTAAGGGGACCCCCCCAACCCAAAGCCCTGCGATAGATGTAAGGTGCAGCAATGACTAGAAAGTGCCAGGATTGAGTGTGGGTGGAAGGCAGCTGCCAAAGCTGATTAGAACAGCAGAGAAAACCGTATGAAAGACTAGCTCTTGGACCTTTCGGAGCTGCTGGATGCAGCCCACAGCACACCAGTCAAACTCGACGCTGGAGCCGATACGGTAGACGCCAGAGCCCAGGACCAGGACATGAGGCGTTCGAAAGCTGAGGTCATGGGTGGTGCCCCAGTATGTCAGGTACAAGTAATTTGTCTGGGCTGGCCATTCAGCTGCAACTGTATCAATCTGCTTCACCGCTGGGCAGATCCCCAGTTCCTGACGCAGCTTGCGAACAGCCAGCTCTGTGCTAAAGAAGAAGGGTCAGAAACATAGGCCCTGGGAGTGGGGTATGGACCAAGTAGAGGGCGGAGATCCCAGGTAGGGATCAGAGAGGAAAACTCCCAGGGATGAAGGTCAGAGGCCTCCAAGCTCCCCACACCCTCCCCCCCTCTGAGGGCCCCTCACTGGTACAAAGGTTCTCTGCCCGACACTTCTCAGCCAGAGGCCCTCCCCGCCATCCCTGACCTGAGAACTGCAAGGGCAATCTGCTTGTCTGAGAAACCGAGGCGCTTGGCCTGCTGCAGCAGGTGTAGGGGCAAAGACTGTCCACGATGTTGCTCTAGCAGCTGGGTGTGTGCTACGATCCGCTTCATTCGGTGCAAAAACCAGCGGTCGATGCGAGTAAGTTCATACAGGCGATCCACCGAGTAGCCAGCCCACAGGGCAGCTGCCACCACAAAGATGCGCTTGTCTGTTGGAGTCTCCAACTCCTAACGGGGAGAGGGGAGACAAGCTAAGCCTCCGTTTCCTCATCTGTAGAAACAAATCTAGTGATACGTCCTCATAATAATGAAAAATGAGAAATGAAGTCACCGAATTCTCAGCAAAGTGAAAACACAGCAAAGGTCCACAAGTGACTTGTGCCAGTATTACTGGTAACAAGCTCAGGGGCTGGGAACAGAGAAGCAGGGTCCATTCTGAGGGTACTGCCAGGGGAAGGGGAGCCACTTACCACATCACTGACAGGCTTGACTGTGTGATCAAAGCCCACGCAGTTCTCATCCACCATGCGCAGAGCCTTCTGGAAAGCTTCCTCAAAAGAACGCCCAATGCCCATGACCTCACCTGGAGGGATACCATGTGAGGACTGAGGGCCAGAGGGCAAAGGCAGCTGCAGGCATGCTGCCCAGAGTGTCTGTAGTTGTTTTGGTTTTTTTTTTTTGGCCTCAGCTTGTGGCATGCAGGATCTTAGTTGCCCAACCAGGGATCGAACCCGCACCCCCTGCAGTGGAAGCTTGGAGTCTTAACACCCCTGGATGGCCAGGGAAGTCCCCAGAATGTCTGTAGTTTACAGTCAAGTCCCACGGAGGTGTTTCATTGAGAATCTTACACTTGCACCTCTGACAACATTTCCATGTTTTGTGTTTATTAGTGAAATGAAACTAAAATGCCTAAAATGGGCATGTGGATACTGGAACATGTTGCAGTTTTATCACAGAGGCCCCACCCATCCCTGTTGGGTTATCCAGTTATTCGGTTTGCTTTATTCATATTGTGATGATACCATCTGGGATCTGGCTCATCCTTTAAAACTTTAAAAAAGTCTGGATAACAGGAAGATGATCCCATTACTCTATGAATCCATCCAGAGCTAATCACATTTACAACTATCACTTTAGAGTACTTCCTCCTGGACTTTTTTCAAATATGTTTTATACATGATTATAGTATACATACAACTTCTACCCTGCTTTTTCCCTCATGGTAAGCTTGTTCCCACATTCTATGTCACTTTATTACCAGCAGTTTAACTCCTGTGTGATTTACCATAATGTAACTGCTCACTTACTGTAAGACATTTAGCTTTGACGTGTTCATCGTTCTAAGTGAGGCTGTGATGTTTTCTGTGCTTTAGGTTATCTCCTTAGGATACATTTCCAGAAGTGCATGGGTAATAGGTAAGATAAATCTTCTGGCCCTTGATAAGTATTAGTGGCTTTATAGAAGTTTGCACTTTACAATACAAAGTATAAATTCAACTAATTTTCTAAGAAGTGTGTATAATCGTTTAAAACAATTTTTGCTAATAAGCAAAAATAATTATCTCATTTTAACTAGATTTCTAACTACTAAAAAGAGGGAACTTCCCCCACCCCCCAGCCCTGCTAATTGATTTCCTATTCTATAAAGTTTTGTTCATGTTTTCTGACAACTTACCCTAGGGTCTTCAAATATTCCTTACCAAATGTATTTTTCTGTTTACAATCCTAATATGTTTCTTAAAAAAAAATTTTAAAACGTCAAGATGCTACCAGTAATGTTAAGTAAGTGGATGAGTGAATTTGCTCAATTCCTTTGTAATGTGGTTATATTATAAAAGTTTTTATCTTGGGTAAAAGAGAAACCCAATGCACTAATACATGCAAGCCTAGAAAAATCCTGGAATCATATATATCCCCAAATTAATCTCTGTATGACAAGATTACAGGTGATTACTCTTCTTTGGTTAAACTATCTTTTCTAATTTCTCAATGATTCATGTATCTTACTTGTATATAATAAAAGTCATAGAAAGTTACCATGGCAGATCACACTCCAAGAACACTCAAATAGATGTAAGATACTTAAATGTCTCATCTAGGAATCAATCAATTTTTGATTGTCCTATTTTCAATCCACTTCTTTTAGCCACAATTTATGGCTTCATTCCCATGTTTATTGTAATTTTTACATAACAGAAATTCATCTCCGGAAAGAACAACTTGGCAGTCCTGTAAGATTTCTAAAAATTCTGATATCATATCTGAGCTTAGACTTCCGTGTTTAAAGGCTACTACTGCTCTTAATGGAAATTTGGAGCACAGTAAAATGCTCTTATCCTTAGCTGGTGGCACTTTGGTACATGCACATGCTTGTTTTAATGGAAATGCTTTGCAGGACAAACTAAGGCAATTTAAAGGGTCAGTATAAGGAAGCATACTAACTCAATCCCAGCAGGCTCTCCACTGCTTGGAGGCTGACCATCGTGCCCACTCACTATTCATTACTAAGTGTCCCTGTTTTTATGAAAAGGTGTCTGATGTCCTGCTCTGATCTTAGACATTGTATTAAAAAACATTTCATTTAGTGACCATGGCAGGAAGTGCCCAGAGAAGGAGATACGCTCAGCATGGCTGCCACTGCGCTGACTTGGCCTTAGAAGTGTTCACAGGAAAACAGCAGTCGTCATTTCCCTGAAGCAATCAGTATTTAAACAAGCATGGAGAACAAACTGTCACTGGTATTAACAGCCTAGTGACGAAGCCATGGGCAAAATGCCATGAAATGCTGTGCGTGGAGTTTCATGGAACTGGTCTCACCCATGACAGGCAACGTACTGTAAACAGAGGAACATATGCAACTAGCAACAGATCTAGTTTTCAGTTCTTGGCTCTGCCCTTTACTCAGGCACACACTTTCCTTCTGTGGGCACCCACTTACTCATTTGTAACATGAGAGAAATGAGATAGTCCAATGGCTATCACCCCACCCCAAGATTTCTGACATGCCATCTGGGGAGTGGAGGTGGCATGTGTATTCTGACAGATTTCCAGATGCCTCTGATTCCCGCCTCTGAGGAGGACTGCTATCTTAGTTGGAAATATCCCTATTAGTTCTGAGAAACCGTGTTCCCAAGAAGCTGCTCATAAAGGAGCTGAAAGATCATGCCGGGGAACTGACTCTATGACATTCTAGATCCTTGGGACATGTGGGACCCCATGAGGTGACCTGGGGAGGGGTCTCTTGGGATGTGTCTCTCACCAACACTCTTCATGCAGCTCCCGATCTTTGTGCTGACGCGGAGGAACTTGCTGAGGTCCCAGCGAGGAATCTTCACCACACAGTAATCCAGACTGGGTTCAAAGGCTGCTGTGCCCCCTGTCACTGAGTTCCTGGGAGCCATCAGGTGAGGGTGCCAGAAGGACAGAGCAGGAGATGTAAATGGTGAGCTTCCAGATAGTTCTCTCCATCCCACACATCCAGGCCAATGTCCTTTCCCCGTTCCCTGTCCCATAAACGTTTTTTTTAGCTTCCCACCGCCTGTCCTCCCTGATCTCTCCCCAACCCCTGCACCTGAGTTCAGGTAGAGGGATGCCCAAAGCCAGCTTGGCTGCCACATAGGCCAGTGGATAGCCCGTGGCCTTACTGGCCAGGGCGGAGCTGCGAGAGAGCCTGGCGTTCACTTCAATGATGTAATACTGCAAAGAGAGAGAACAGAGAAAGAGTTACCAGATAACTGGCCTAGAAGGCCTGCCTAGGAAAGGTCTCAGAAAGGCAGGAAAATAAAGCAGCATCCTCCAACCCAAGGCCCAACCCTACCGAAGATAATCCCAGCTTCTACTCCAGGTTCTGTAGGGTTAAAGGGCCTCTTGGCCTAAGGCCCCAAAATTACGGAAGGCGGTCCAACAGCTGTAGTATCAGCTCCACGGCCTAGAGTCTCACCTGCTCAGACTCAGGATTCAAGGCATACTGCACGTTGCACTCCCCAACAATTCCAAGGTGCTGAGTCACCTTGATGGCCGTCTGCCGCAGTAGCTGGTACTCCCTGTCATTCAGCGTCTGGCTTGGAGCCACCACTATGGACTCCCCAGTGTGGATGCCCAGTGGATCTAGGTTCTCCATGTTACACACCTGTGAAGGGAGAGTCCCAGAGTGGTCACTGCCAAAGGGAGTCAGGAGAGGTAGGAGGTTGCATCCCAGGGTCCTGTTGCCTCTGGAGATGCACCATCCTGGGTCTGAGGGACATCGAACTCTCAAAGGTATCCGCCGGACGCCGGCTCTTCCGAGAGCTCATACTGCCTGACGCTATGCCCCGCCTCCGGCACTCACCGTGACACAGTTGCCATACGTGTCTCTCACCACCTCATACTCAATCTCCTTCCATCCTTTCAGGGACTTGTCTACCAGCACTTGGCTGGTATGGGCAAAAGCTGGGGCCACGAGAGCAGAGAGCTCCTCTTTGTTAGACGCAAAGCCAGAGCCCAGGCCGCCCAGGGCAAAGGCTGCACGCACCAGCACGGGGTACCCCAGTCTCTCGGCAGCTGCCTGGGCCTGCAACGAGCAGAGATGAACAAACGATCAGGCCTTGACTGCGTGCCGCGCAGAGGGCTCCTGGACCCGGAGAGAATACGATGTCAAGGAAACGACACCCGTCCACCCCAACCATGCCTCGAACCTGCTCGAGAGAGTTTGCTGCCTCACTGGGGGCCACGTGCTCTCCGATCTCGGCCATCCTGGAGGCGAAGGCGCGCCGATCCTCGGTCAGCTCAATGGTCTCCACGGGTGTGCCCAGGACCCGGACCCCATACCGAGCGAGCACCCCAGCCTTGGTCAGCTCCACACCACAGTTCAGAGCTGTTTGGCCCCCAAAAGTCAGTAACACGCCATCTGGGCGCTCATTACGTATCACCTGAGGGAGGAGAGAGGAAATAATAGGCATTAAGACCCTGGGGTTAGGGAGTGGATCAAAGAAGTTGGAAAAACCCAGAGTGACACAGGATCCCCCTGCCCATGTGGGTCCCTTCCTCAGTCTAGCCTCACCCGAGTCATACCTGGGTTACGTAGTGAGGTGTTATCGGGAGGAAATAGACCTTGTCAGCCAGCCCCTGGGAGGTCTGCACGGTGGCAATGTTGGGGTTGATCAGCAACGTCTGGATGTTTTCCTCCTTCAGGGCCTTGATCGCCTAGGGGGACAAAAAGGGCATATCGGCCTCCAATGCAGAAGCAAGATTTTCAGTCTTAGACCAGTATTTCTCTTCCTCTTCTCCCCTCCCTGGACTCTCAGTCCCTAAAAACCCACTTCTGTTCCTCACCACCTCACCTTTCTGCACGTTCCCCAGATCTCCTGCGTCACTTCCTCCCTACAACGAATGCTCATGCCTCAGCCCTGTCTGCTCCTGGGGGCCACACACCCAGAGGGTCAGGGACGCACGTGCTTTACCTGAGAGCCTGAGTAGTCAAACTCTCCGGCTTGGCCAATGGAGAGGCCCCCTGAGCCCAGAATCAGAACCTTTCGTGGTGGGGGAAGCCCAGAGCCTGGGGTGGGAATCCCAGGAAGACAGAGGCGCTCAGCCAGCCGCTCTCGAACTACGGAGGCAAAGAAAGTCATAGAATGTTAGAGCTGAATGAGACCTGAGAGGTCATCTAGATTAAACCCTCAGTTTACACAAGAATCAAGAACAAGTCATGCCTCTAACGAGTGGCAGAGGCAGGACCAGAAGCCAGGACTTGTGATTCTGGGTTCCTTTGAATAGAAGCAGCATAAATGAATCATCTTGGCCTGACTGCCTTCCCACCCCTCCCGCCTAACCTCCCAAACACCTATCAGTTTCCCGAGACAGGTCCATCTTATGCCTCTCCTGGAGCCCATTCTTAGATCCACAACCCAGTTCTACTTGAGCGCTTACCTGTCTGGCCCCCAGGGTTCCTGGTGGTGGCTTCTTTCACAGTGTCCAGAAAAATATCAAAAAGAAGTTCCATATCTGAAGGGCCAGCTTGGTGCTCGGGGTGAAACTGGACACTGTTGAAGAGAGTGGATCACGAAAATTGCCATCATCAGCAGCAGCCTTGGAGGTAGGTAGTGGGAAAGAGGACGGGGGCCACTGCTGCGCTTTACTTTTTGATCTTCAAGTCCCAGTGGGCTTCAAAGCTGTACAGATCCAGTCATCATGCCAGCACCACCCAGGCTCACCTGAAGAAGGGCAGGCTCTCATGCACAATGCCTTCATTGGAGTGATCATTGGCGTTGGTGAAAAGAGGAAGCCAGCTTGCCGGCAGTGAGTCTGTTTCCACAGCAAACCCATGGTTCTGGGATGTTAGAAAGCAGCGCCCAGAGCCCACCAGCAAGCATGGCTGGTTATGGCCTCGGTTCCCGTATCTGGAGATGGAAGCGTACTGAGTCACAGGCCCCTTTCACCCTCCCTTCGCTACTGTACCAAACCCAGCTCCTGCTGATCTCACGAGTCTCACCAACCCCCACTCCTATTTCAACACTAATGAACACCAACTCTACTCCCACTCCCAAGACTCCCCACACCTCACGTCAGAGGTGCGGGCACTTCCTCTCCCCACAAGTCCCACCTCATCTTGTAAGTCTTGGCCCCAATGGCTAAGGCCAACAGCTGGTGTCCCAGGCAGATCCCAAAGACAGGTCGGGGGTTCGGTTCAGATAACACACGGCTCAGTGTGGATACCACGCTGGGATAGGAGGCGGGGTCGCCAGGGCCATTACTCAGAAAAAGACCCTCATACTCTGGAGTGGGCAGAAAAGATGATGTCAAGCCCCGTGGTTCAACTAGAGAGAAACACCACTAGAACAAAAGCCCTTAGCTCCACCTCCTTCCCTGCAGCTCATGTTGACGTTCAGCAACTGGACCAAGGGCCAGATCTTCCACCCATGCTGTTTGTCTGTGACCTTGTACAGACCTAAGCTACTCACCCTGACTGTCTAATGCGTGGTCCCAGGGTACCACAGTGACCTCTGCCCCACGCTGGCACAAGCATCGGATCTGATTGTACTTGAGGCCACAGTCCAAAGCAAGGATCCGAGGGGTACCCCCGGAATTGAATACCCGTGGAACCTGAGGAATACAGGGCGACGGTTGACAGCTGTGATTAGTACGTGTAATATGCACCCACCAACCCCCACCTTGGAGGCCTCTTCTGGTTCTCCTGCAAGTGTTCACCCCCCAGTATGGGCAGAATATAACTACTGTGCTTAGTCTGGAATACTCTCCCACTCTACCTCTGTACCTTAATGGAGACCTCCGGCACCAGGGCGCGGGCATTGGGGTCCAAGAAGGGCAGGGTTGAAGGCTCCGTCCCATCCTGGACCAGCTTTCCCAGCAGAGACCCTTGCTCTCGCAACTTCTTAGTCAGCTCCCGAGTGTCCACTCCTGCCCGAACAGCAGACTCTGAGAGATCACTCCCCCAACGCAGTCACACATGACGTCAGACTTCCATTTCAGAGCCTGAGTCACACACTGTGTGTGACTGTTCTATGGGCATCAAAAATTCCGGGCTATCCTGCTGGAAGTACCCTACCATGAAGTACTCCTGCCCCCAGTCATCACATATGAATTGATCCACCACTCCAGATCTGTTTACAGAAAATAATACCAAGGGACAAAAGAACACGCTAAGTGACAATACAGGAATGTAATCAATAAAAATGCAGACTGTGGGGTTCTCTAAAGGAAAATCAACTGTTTGTGTCAAATAGGTTACAAGGCCCAAAGAGTAAAGATTATCAACCAAGTGCAATGTACAGACCTTGTGTAGACCCAGACTGAAATAAACAAAGTTTTTAAAAATTCAGAAAATTGGAGAAATTTTAAACATTCCTATATATTTGATATTAAGGAATTACTGTCAATTTTTTAAAGGTTACGGTAATGTTACTGTGATCATGTTTTTACAAGGATTTTTTTTTCATAGCTATTGAACTATCTGTGGATGAAATGATATTGTGTCTGAGATTTGCTTCAAAATAATCTGGGAGTTGTAGTAGTGGTGATGAAATAAGTTTAGCCCTGAGCTGATGAAGCTGGGGATTCATTATCCTATTCCCTCTTTTTGCATGTTTAAAGTCTTCCATCTGAGTGAGAGCTCAGTTCCCTCCCCCAGCTCCAGCCCCCAGTCTAAAGCTTTCCAATCAGGTACACTGTACCACAGTCTTGGACTCAAGTCCCAGAGTCCACAGAGTCCTTGATTCTTTCCATCCAGGTATCTGTGCTCCACTCAGACACCCCTGTGCTTGCACCATACCTTGTAGGCCGGGTATGCCACGCTGTTGCAGCCACTCATGCAGGGTACGGGTGGCACTCCAGTGGCTGGGTGTGGGGCAGCACTCTCCTACCACCAGTCCTGCCACGTGGATCCCCGAGGACTCAAACCACTGTTGATGGGAGGAGGAGACTGTGAGGAGCCCAGGGCCACACACCTCCCTGCAGGGCCATGGACCCTGTACTCCAGCCACACTCAATGACGTGTCGTTCCTTTAACATGCCAAGCACCTCATGCTTTTGCCTTTTATCAGCAATGCTGTCCCCCGCATGAAACACTGAACACATGGGCCTGGGGTGCCTGATTAGTAATTGAAATGACATTTTCCTTTTCCCTTCCTTTTCTTCTATCCCCTTTTCCATGAAGTCACCCCCATTCTCACCCACTGCAGCTTGTGTCTCCTCCTTAGAGCTCACCTAAGTTCACTTTGTTTCTACTTGACTTGCTATTTCTATTGTATTACAAATGGGTCCAGATGTCTTCATCAGAGAACTATGAACTCAAGAGCAAGGTGCCTGACACGTGATAGTAGTCAGCGTTTACTGAGGGCCCACTTGGTGCCAGGCATTATAACAGATGCTGGGGGAGGAGCATGAGCATAAAAAAAGACAAGGTCCTGTCTTCAGAATGTTAATTTGCTACCTAGGGAACCAGAAAATTAACAAAGTAACATAGATAAAACAAGATCATAATCACAGGGTGTGATAAAAACGTACTGTAGAATAGGCAGGGGCACAATACCTTACTAAATAAAAACAAAGCTTCAGGGTGCAATACTAGGCATTATACCACCACCCCACCACCACCCCCCACTTCGTAAGGGATTATCATTAAAAAAAAAAGGTAATGTACGGCTTCCCTGGTGGCGCAGTGGTTAAGAATCCGCCTGCCAATGCAGGGGACAAGGGTTCGATCCCCGGTCCAGGAAGATCCCACGTGCTACGGAGCAACTAAGCCCGTGAGCCACAACTACTGAAGCCTGAGCGCCTAGAGCCCGTGCTCTGCAACAAGAGAAGCCACCACAATGAGAAGCCTGTGCACCGCAATGAAGAGTAGCCCCCGCTCACCGCAACTAGAGAAAGCCTGCACGCAACAACGAAGACCCAACACAGCCGAAAATAAAATAAATTAAAAAAAAATGCTACTCAATGTAAATTTGCTACTCTATAGGTAAGCGTATAATAACTAAGTAGAGAAACAGATTGTTTATCTAGGAGAAAGTGGCATATTTAAACTACATCTGCTTAATGATGGAAGGTTTAAAGAAAGATGAATGGGATCTGAAGGCTAGTTTGGCAGAACCCTCCACGGCTAGGTGTCTGCACACGGACAAGTACATTTACAGCATATGTGCTGCAGAAGCATCCGTGGTGGGCTGGTGGCTCCAGGGGCCTTACTCACCTTGGTTCTGTCAGGGCCTCAATTTTGCAACTGTATAAACTCAACTTTGACATGTATCTAGAGTTGACAAAGCTGAAGACTTAGGTCAATTAACCAAGATAGTGGATAATAAACTAGAATGCAGTAAATTTATACAGAATGCAGAGAATTTATGTGATGAGGAATGGTTCTTCCAGGAATATCAAGCACGTCTCTTTCCTAGAGTTTCCTTTCCCAAGTGTCAGGGTGATTGGGAAAGCATATTAAGAATTAAAGCCTCAGTAACCCTAGAATTAGGACAAAGTGAGTTTTGAGGAATACTGCACTGGAGGCTATGGTTACTCTACAATTAACTTGTGTTGATTTTTTTTTTTTTTATTACTTGAACTCTCAGAGGGCAACTTAGTTTCCAAATTCCAGACGAGGAGGAATAGGAGAAACCTCACTGAGAAGGAAACTGAGTTTCTTATCTACATGTAAGAACTCTACTGAAAAGTGGTAAAGAATGAGGCAAGGTAAGGAAAGCAGGTTTAGAAGATGATAATCAACTTCATTGGATTGGTAGGTGAACCGTGACCCACCATCACTGAGAAGGGTGTGACCCTAGTTTCCAGTCTCTTTCCCATTAATTTATGCACTCTTAAAGCACTGCTCCCATCACATCACTCTGCTGCTAAAAAATTTTCACTGGTTCCTTACTAGAGCCCAGACTCTTCGCCTTCGCCTCCAGCACTCTGTGCTTCTCAAGGTGTTACCTAACAAACCCTGCAGAGTGCTTATCTATCACTTCAGTGTGTACCTCTTTTCTCCAGAATGCCTAGCGGAATGTCAGTGTCTTCACTAACAGTTAACAATTACTGATTTGAAAAGGAATGTAGAGAAAGCATTGGATGTGGCTACCTTGCTGAGCCCGAACTCATCCACTTCATCTGGGGGAATGCCGTAGTTACCAATCAGAGGATATGTCAGCACTAAGATCTGTGCTTTGTAGGAAGGGTCAGTGAGGGCCTCGGGGTAGCCGACCATACCGGTTTGAAACACTGCAAGAAAGAGGCAGAGATGGGGCTTAGGCAGGGCACTCTTCGGAGCACTGCCCCGAGCCAGGAGAATGCCCCAGTGGAGGCTGCCCTGACCGTCAGGGATAAAAGGGGCCGGGCTGGGGGATGGCGGGGGAGGGGGTGTGCAGGCGGGAAAATGGCGGGGTCTGGGCAGGGCAGGCTGGGCAGAGAGGGGCAGCAGAGAGTGGGATGAGGTCGGCAGCCAGCCCGGACTTGCTTACCCACTTCCCCGGCAGTCGACACAGAGGCCCCAAAGGGCTGGCCCCGCAGGACCGACCCGTCCTCCAACACCAGGGCCGCCATGGGAGCGGAGCTCAGAGGCCGGGGTGATTACAGAGAAGCGGGGAACGCAGCAAGCCCCAGCGGATGCTAGAACCACGTGAGGACGGCGCGCCCGGATTCGGTCCACGTGGCTAGCCGCGCCGGTGTCTGGATCAAGGGCGGCGTGTAGCGCGCAGGAGCCCAGGCGCTCTGGGCGGCGACAAACTGCGGCGGCGCGGGAGCTGGCGGCGTGAGGGGCGGGGCCAGAAACGTGAGGGGCAGGGCCAGGGCAGCGACAGGGTTGGGTCACCTCCTCTACCCTGCGCGAAGCGATGGGATACCTGAGAAAACCCGCTCTCCCAAAGTAGCCTTTACCACGCCAACGAAGAGACGAAAAGAAAAAAAGAAAAACTGTTTATTATGGTCAACAGCACAAATGGGAACCGGTACTAGTCCACTCCTGGACTGGGTCTACAACACCCAGGGTTGTGCAAATTTCCATCCTCCTTCCGACGGCGGCCTCTGCCTTGGGAGGGAGGATCTGCTGACCAATGATGTCCAGGAAGCAAATCTCCCTGGCTGGACTAAGATGGGGATGATCTTTAGTCAGTAGGAAGACCTATGTGGTTCATGAAGCCTTGGCTTTTCGGCGTTGAGTCCCCCAAAGGAGGGTGGAGATGGATAATGTGGTGGATCCCAGAATACCAAAGAACATGAGCAGTGAGAAGGAGCCCTGTGAATAACAGACCAAAAAAGCTTCACACAGGGTTACAACATAACACCCAGTTCTTTCCTAGCATAACTGTCCCCTCACCCAGGGCAATTCTCTTACAGTTTCCTTCTCTAGGTGATTTGCATTAGCTCCTGGTCTTATGGCTCTTCTTTCAGAGAGGTACTTAGTCTATGCATTTCTCTTATCCCTAATTAGAAGACCTAATTCCTCACCTGGCGCATACACTTGTAGCCATGGAAGCCTTCAGCACAAACACACTGCAAGAGACCTGGACCATCAGGTGCACAAGATCCATTCTCAGGACACATTTCTGGGAGCCAGAGAAAAACAGAGAACATCGCTGGATTTCATTAGGTATGTTTCCCAAATATCTCCTTCAACTTAGATTCTCTCAACGGTTTCTAGGTCAAAGGTAGAGCGGAAAGATTACAGATAATCAGAACACTGTTGTCATCATCATCATAAAGTTATTTTAAAGATATTAACAAAAGGTTAAGACCTTTTCTTTCCGAGGGGTTAAAGCTTCAGAAACCCAAACAAAAGGCACTTAAGCAACTTGACTGTCTTTCTGATCTAAATCGGAGAATACAAGGGAGGAAGAGCAGTTTCTGGAGGGGTGGAGGTGAGCCAACATACCTGTGTCCCCAGTGCTGTTGCAAAGGTTCCTTTGTTCTCGGCAGGTCTGGCTGTTTATATAAAAAGTGACAGTATCCCAAGCATTAATACCTCCAGGACAGTTGACATCTTGTGGCAGTATCCTGGACACAATACACGCAGTCATAATATGCAGCCTGACGTTGCTGAGTTCACAGCACTGCCTCTCTTTAGTTCTCTCCCACACCCCACAGCCCTTACTCACAGAGTCTGGAGCTGGGTAAA
Source organism: Mesoplodon densirostris (assembly GCF_025265405.1). Taxonomy (NCBI): domain Eukaryota; kingdom Metazoa; phylum Chordata; class Mammalia; order Artiodactyla; family Ziphiidae; genus Mesoplodon; species Mesoplodon densirostris. The sequence goes on along the minus strand of NC_082674.1, from coordinate 21,568,840 downwards.
GCCACGGAAGGTGTTGGTCAAGTCACCCTGGAGGGAGTTTGCCTGCAGGTCTCTGCAAAGCACACACTGTTAGCACTGTGCTCTAGGAAAACACCTTACTTCCATTCACACATGAATGTGTGTGACTGGTAATCCAGTGTATTTCTGGACTGGTAATCCAGTTCTCATTCTGAGTTGTCCAAATGCAGACAATATTTAAACATCCTTTTAGGAGTCCATCCTCAAAGACTTTCCCATCAACCCTTTGCCATAATCACCTTTTGGGAAGGAGGATAATTAACCACTTACATGATGACAGCAGTATGTGCCTGAGGAAAGTATGGACCAGGGTCCTTCAGAGAGCAGTTCTGGAGATCCAGCCTGAGGAAATAAGGTAATCAGCAAAACTGTGTGTCTCTCCCCTTCACCCAAGGTAAGCTAATACAACCCCCTTATCAGCTAATAGTAATTGAACACAGCTGTGTCGGGGCCACAACCTAGGTACTCTGGTAGATGTTTTAATCCTGCATTGTCCAATTAAGTCACCACTAGCAACATGCAGCTACTTAATTTAAATTTTAAAAATTCAGTCTTTCATTTGCACTAGCCACATTTCAAGTGTTCAGTAACCACTAAGGTGGTTAGTGGCTACTGTATCGGAAGGTAGAGATACAGAACATTTTCATCGTGGCAGAAAGTTCCACCGGACAGTACCATTCTTATCAGTATATCTATGCATCTGTGCATCTATTGAAAGAAATTTGTTTCGTCAGGATTAGTGGAACTCACTCACACTGTAATATTATGATTCTCAGATCCACAAAAGGCCATCATATGGGAAAAAAATTCAAGTCACATAAATGAAAGTTTTTTCCAAGTGCATTTTCTACCACAGATTGGATGGATGTAAACTACTGGATATTAAGGTCCATGCCACACTATTTTTTTCTTCAATAGCTATTGCTGTCTGTTCCTTTATTCTACAAATATTTACTGAGTGCCTACTAACTGCAAAATTTCGGAGAATTAAAAATAACATTCAGTATCTTAGCTTGCAAGTGGCTTACAATGTAGTAGGGGAACAAGACCATCACCAAAAATAAAAACAATATAAACATTAAATTACAATATGAACAGTATATAAAATTAATTTGAGTGGTACAGACACTAAGGATTAGAGGAAGTAACAAATAATAAGATATTACTCTGGTTTTTAGTAGTAGGGAACATTCACAAAAGATGTTGGAATTAGAGGACAGATATGTTTTAATTTGGTGGAGAAAGGCAATTTTAGGTAAAGAGAGAGGTTTGAACAAAGAAAGAAAGGTGGAATGCTTTTGGAGGTAGGAGAGTCTGGCTGCTGCCAGACCCTCATGAAGGGTTTGGGTGGACAAATAATTGAAAGTAATGTTGAAAAGGTGGGTTGGGCCAGTCTATGGTAGTTCCTGGTTTGAACTTTATCCTAGGGCAACAGACAATTATAAGTCTAATTTTAAAGCCAGAGAGTAAAAAGGGGAAAAAATTGGTTTTCAGAAAGTTTAATATAAAGAAGTATTTAGGCAGAAGAGGGAAAGAGAAGAATGGAATCAAGACGTGTGACATTTTGAGTCTGAAGTGAGGGTGCTCTGAAAGAGGAAATGTTTAACAGGAATCTACAGGTAACCACATGTATCTGGAGCTTGGAGGGAGGTCAAAGGAAACTAAAAGAGATCTAGTTTTGGGAGACACCTGCATAATGGTTGAAGCCATAAGAGGTGGATTCTCAAGAGTGTAAGAGGAAAACAATGCAGAGACTAATTTGCATAAGGGGACAAGAAGAGAAATTTGCCTCAAAGACAAACATGAATTAATGAGAAGGGGAAGAAAACCATATTCCATAGTGTCCTTCAGGCCAAAGGAGTCATTTCATGCAGACACACAGTAAATAAGCCAAAGAGTTGACAATAAACAAAAGAAACAAGCTTAAAAAATGCTAAAAATTATGACTTTTATGCATTTCAACCAGGAAGAACCACAGGGTTGTTTACTTAGCCAAAAATGCTATAACAGATTTAAAAGTCTGAGACTCATGGTTTAGATGCCTCCAAAACAGGCACGAATATTTATCTCAAAAGCCAATCAGGCAAGCCTTGAAGAATTTGGTTTGGGAACTCTTTTCCAGTATCCAGGGATGTCTTCTCCCTCACCCCAGGATGGTGCCCTTCCAATCCAGGCAGCAGCGTGCGTGCAGCATTAGCTCTGGTGTCTGGTTGCAATAAAGAGCCACTTCTGACAAATTTTGCACACTCCCTGGACACTGGATGCATATCTGCAGAAGAAAGAAAACTATTAGGACTCCAGAAAGAAAAGCCAAGAAAAAAACAAGGATCAAAAGTTAACTGCCGGGCCTCCCTGGTGGCGCAAGTGGTTGAGAGTCCGCCTACCGATGCAGGGGATACGGGTTCGTGCCCCGGTCTGGGAGGATCCCATATGCCGCGGAGCGGCTGGGCCCGTGAGCCATGGCCGCTGAGCCTGCGCGTCCGGAGCCTGCGCGTCCGGAGCCTGTGCTCCGCAACGGGGGAGGCCACAACAGTGAGAGGCCCGCATACCGCAAAAAAAAAAAAAAAAAGTTAACTGCCAGTACACTCTCCAGAATTCCTCTAACACAGGTCATGGAAGTGTCCTACCTTTATGTCAGGTTTACTAGAAGACGCATTTCTTCCCCTTGGAACCAGGCGCCAAAACAGCGCACCAGAGAATTTCTGTACTAGATCTTGTCCAGGGAAGGACCTCATCTTTGAGAATTACTATTCGAACATATATATTATGCCCTCTCCAATGACATCTCAATCTGCCAGCCCCGATTTGGCGGGTGTAAAAGGACTGCAGGTACACAAAGAACTCATCAAGCATTACAGAAAGTACAGTCCTGCCAACGCACGATATACGGCATTCGTACGCTGTTAAGTTTGCAGAATGGCCAGAGGTCTCGTTTGTAGAAAGAACGACTCAAAGTTATTCAACGATTTTAAGGAGCAAGGGGGTCAAATTTAGAAGGTCTTTGGACGTCGGCAAGGCGAAGGCGCTGGGAGACAGCGGCGTGAGTACTCGGAGTGGGAGCTGGCTGGGCTATGTCTAGGGAGGCCCCAGGGACGAAATCGGGGCTGCGCGGAGGCAGAGGAGTGGGGAGAGCCGAGGGCCGGCAAGCAACTCTGTTTCAACCCAACCTTTAATTTGCTTCAGTACCTCGGGTAGCGCCAAAGCCCTTTCCACGCTCAGAACGAGGAGTAGGGCTGCAGCCCAGGGCACCACGCTCAAAGGACTGTAGAGCCCCCGAGGAGCCATTTTCCGCTCCCTCTGTCCTTCTCGGCTCATCGCGATACTTGCGCGTGTGGCCCCGCCTCCCACCGTCGCGCCCTCGCTGGGGCGTGGCCTAGTCTGCCAGGCTAGTCCGCTGGGCCGGTCGGTCTGGGGAGGGTTAGGGGTCGCTGATAGTCGCGGAGGTCAGCGCTCTTCTCTGTGTGCCCCAGTCCTCGTTCGGGGGGACTAACCACCCCCCTCTCCTTTTCCTCCTTAAGCGAAGGCCTCCCCGCCACTGCTCCCTCAGCCCCGCGTTCCTTGCGCTTGGAGCCTGGGTCGCGTATCCGCAGCGGCTGGGGGTTAATCCATTTGCCCTAAGTAAACATGGCGGCGCGGCGGCGTGGGCGGGCAGGGGGCGGGACCCCGCTGTCACCAGGTTTGGGGCTGCGGGGCCGGCTCTCCGGAGGCGGCCGGACCCACGTGTGGAGACCCGGCAGGTGGGCCGGACTGGGGCGGGCCGACAGGGGGTGGGCCGGAACACAGAGGCTCGGGAGAGTGGCGTCAGGGTGGGAAGGGACAAGGAGGGGAGGGGAGGAGCGGAGAGGTGAGGGGCGGAATGGGCCGGCCCCTAGCGTGGGGGCCCGGGAAGATCGGAGGTGCCGGCGACGAGGTGGTAGTGGTCCTGCCACCTCGCGTGTGGAGGGAAGGAGAGAAGCCAGGAAATAAAGAGGGTAAGGGTGATGGAGGAGCGAAGGGCGAAGGGCAAACCCTGTCGGGAAGAGACGAGCCGGAGCACCCTATCTCCTTCAGCTCAGTCCTGAAACCACGCGGCGTCCTGTGTTCCGGCGAGGAGGTAGGGGCGGGATAGATGCTTCCCTGACTCCTCATTTCTTTGCCTTCCCAGAAAAAGGGAGCGATGCAGATTTCGGGAAGAACCACGGGACCGTCTTAGCCTTGGCTGGGCCACGGAGGTAAGGTAAAGACGAGCGCTGTCCCATGGTGGCCCGGCGCCCTGACCGAAGGGCGCCAAGCGAGCCCCATGCCGGGAGGGACTGAGTGTTGGCTTTGGTTAGGGTTAGCAAAAGCTCATCAAAGCTAACCAAAGCTCGTCTTCAGTAGCCTGGCTTCCCTTCCACCTACCCCCAGGTGTCTGGAATCTCCTGAAAGGATTTACCTTCAGAGGGCTGGCACATTTTCTAAGGCATTAGTAGTTACTAGCATTTTAATGAGGGCCCCTAAAGCCTTTCAGAGCTTGAGGAATTCTAGGCACAAAGACAGATTTTTTTTTTTTTTAAGTAATTTCCTTGGGAGCTATGCAATCTTTTTTTTAAAAATTAATTTATTTTATTTATTTTTGGCTGCATTGGGTCTCTGTTGCTACGTGCGGGCTTTCTCTAGTTGTGGAGAGCAGGGGCTTCTCATTGCAGTGGCTTCTCTTATTGTGGAGCACGGGCTCTAGGCACACGGCCTTCAGTAGTTGCGGCGCGTGGGCTCGGTAGTTGTGGCTCACGGGCTCTAGAGCACAGGCTCAGTAGTTGTGGTGCACGGGCTTCGTGGCTCCGTGGCATGTGGGATCTTCCTGGCCTACGGCTCGAACCCGTGTCCCCTGCATTGGCAGGCGGATTCTTAACCACTGTGCCACCAGGGAAGTCCACAAAGACGGATTTTGAAGGCATCTTTTTGGGAAGATTTATCCGTCAGTGGCACCTTTGCCTTTTGTAGGAGTCAAAGCAATTCACTTTGTGACCAAAGTGAGAGTGGAGTTAGGGTGGTGAAGGATGATTCTCTTTCTTGTCTGTGTGTATCTTGGACTTTTTAAAAGAGTCCCACAGCGTGCTATTTGTGCCCTATGTGTTAGAGTTGTAGTGAAACAAGTTATCTCTTACTTTTGGCTCCCCTCATATGCAAATCCATGGGGTTTAGATCAGTGTACAGTTGTTGCTGTTGTTGTTGTTTGGCCATGCTGCATGGCACGTGGGATCTTAGTTCTCCCACCTGGGATCCAACCCGTGCCCCCTGCACTGGAAGTACAGAGTCTTAACCACTGGACCGCCAGGGAAGTCCCCACTGTAGCAGTTTTAGAAGGCCACTATCCTGTTCTTAGAATCATGTCTAATGAAGCCTTTGTTACTGGGTCAGGTTTTTCCTGTCTTGCCTGGCTCTCTCTTCAGCCATCCAGGAGAGTTCTCTGCATCTCATGCAAATAGAATCCACAGGAACCCTGCCAGTTTACCCCAGCAGTAGAGGGTCTCCATTTCTGTACATCTGTTTTCCTGTCCATACTTGCACCTTTTTTCCTTTCTCCAACTACCTGCCTAGCTGTATCATTAACGCTTTACCTCTACACAGTGTTATGTGCACACAGCAGGCATCTTATCTCCTCTTACTCTCCAGTAGTTCCCGTCACCTCTTTCACAGTAATAAAAACTTGCCAAAGAGGAGTGAGAAAACTCAAGGTGTTGCAATGCACAAAGGCCCAGGGCCTCTTTAGGTTAAACCCGAGTGGCCTGTTGGGAACATTGTTCTGGGGACTAACATTTGTGACTCAGTAGAACATGTGATTCAAGAGTTGCCAAGTCTGATTTTCTCTCTTCATTGGCTCCAGGAGGTTCAGAGTTCAGGACTGGTTTGCATGAGGTCATAGTCTTGCCAGCCAGGCAACATCTGTCCAAGAACACAGTGTAGGAGAGCCGGAAGACAGCTAGGCTGATCTTTCTCCTAGTGGGCAAGGACAAAAGACATAGTTTATATTAATCTCTCTCTAGATTAGTTGAAATCTAATCTTTGCTTCAGGAGTGACTGACAACAATTAACACTCTGCTCCATCCCTGGTTCTGGGAGTAGTGAAGGAGGGGCTCCTGGTGAATTACCTGTCATACCTACTGACAGCATTGTTTTTTCTCCCTTGTTTTATATCATGCTGTATAACCCTAGGGAACTAGAGAGTGTTCATATAAAGTGCATAACCTGAGACATGGTGTTTTGAAAGTGATAGGTATGGTTACTTATTTATTATTGTTAACGTTTATAAAGTACATAACACACTGCTGGATTATATAACAGGTGTTCAAAAAATATTAACTAACATCATATTAGGTTATCTAAATTCATGGGCCTCAGTGTGTTTGTTGGTAAATGAGGGGCTTGTAATAGTGATCTCTTAAGATTCCTTTAAGTTTTGACATACTGCGATCTGGTCCTTGTTCTGAGGATAATGTAGGTATATTCTTTGAGGATTAGTACTTCTTGTGCAGGAGTTAGAAAAGCAACTTTCCCATCTCTCAGCAACTCTTTTCTAGTTCCCCCTTGCACACAGTGCCAAGTGTGACTTAAAGTGAAAGCCTAATCCATCTAAGAATGCTATTGAATGTGAGCTCCCTGTTCCCCATTCTGGAGCCTCTAGGGCCAAGCTGGAGTTTGGGGATTGTAGGGTGATAGGGCCGTTTGGTCCACAGCGATTGGTTCCCTGAAGGGTCCAAAACAAATAGCTGCTGAGCTTCCCTCTACTCCCAGTTCCTCATCTCACCTCAGCCACTTATAGACCAGATCCTCAGCCTCTGCCCAGCTCCAGACACACAGCTTCTCCAGGCAGCTTTGATTCAGAACAGGCATGGCTTCTTGCGGTAGGTGTCTGCGCCCATGGGATAGGACCACTTTCCCTGACTGTTTCTCTTGCCTGCAGCTCCCTGGCTGGTTTGCTTGTTTCCAAAGTGCCCCTGTAATTGTAACTCTGAACCCCTGGCTCCAGCATGTTGCCATCTCACTTTTGAATGGCACCACTCTTCCTGGATCTCTTACTGACTGTGGTGTCATAGGTGGAGGAGCTGAGAGGTGGGTGGCCGGCCTTATTTAGTAGTGTTGGGAGAACAGAGTGGCTGGCCTGGGGTTGCCTGAAATGGAATTTGGCGCTGCCGGGGAGGTGGCCTCCCTGGTGATCAGTGTTGAGAAGGGCTGCTGTTCGGACGGTGACACTGAGGGTCACGGGGGTGCGGGTACTGAGGCTGGGAGAATGGAGGAGGCCATGCTGTCATTCGTCTCTGTTTCTTCCTCCCGGCTGGCTTGTGGCGCCAGGCTGGGCTCTGCTGGCTCAGTACATTGTAGTGACTGGGTCTGTGCCTGCAGGTGGGGGCAGGGAATTCTGAGAAGAAACATGGGCTAGAGTTGATTTTTCTTTCACTGCTAGGGTGGAGACCTAAGAAGGTTCTTAAGTTTCACAGCTGTGCACACCCAAAAAGGACTTGGCCAAGTAGTTGTCTCCTGGCCGTCTCAGTCTGCTGCTTCCTCCCTCCCCTCTCTGCCCTACCAAACCCATATCAGTACCTCCACACCTTCAAGGGCTGCCACGGAGCTGGCTGGCCCAAATCTGATGGGTGTGGGATGCACAGGCCCAAGGGTGGGTGACCATGAAGGCAGGATAGGCCTGACTAAGAGCCGATTTCTTTGCAGCTCACCTGGACAATGTCACTTGGTGGTAGAGGAGGACGGTGAGACGGTGGCTGGGAGTCAGATTGTAGCCACTTGCCTGCCACTGCCCAGCCGAGGGGCAGCCCAGAGCCCAGGAGCAGCAAGTGGCTGCAGGTGACAGACGCAGAGAGGGTATGAGTGTGGCGGTGAGCACCTCCGCGCCCCTCCCCACAGCCCCAGACACCCACATGGTCACATCCACCTTCTCCCTGGTGGACTATGTGGTCTTTGTCCTGCTGCTGGTTCTCTCCCTTGCCATTGGGCTCTACCATGCCTATCGTGGCTGGGGGCGACATACCATCGGCCAGCTGCTGTTGGCGGACCGCAAAATGGGCTGCTTTCCTGTGGCGCTGTCCTTGCTGGCCACCTTCCAGTCAGCCGTGGCCATCCTGGGCGTGCCGTCCGAGATCTACCGATTTGGGACCCAGTATTGGTTCCTGGGTTGCTCCTATTTCCTGGGGCTGCTGATCCCAGCACACATCTTCATCCCAATCTTCTACCGCCTGCATCTCACCAGTGCCTACGAGGTAGGTAGGGAGGAGCACATAGGACCCCCGGGGTCAGGGGTGGAGAGGAGGAACAGGGCACCTAGGGATCTGGGCCCCTGGATCTCCTTTGCCTGATGAGAGTGACAGGGAATACACTGTGTGTTTATAAGTTCTCTCTGGTTGAAGTTGGGCGGGGTGGGAGTTGGGAGAGAAGAAGGGTGCTGTGCTGAGTGGGGCCCGGAGTGGATACGAGTTGGATATTTCCTCTGCTCCTAGGTTTCTTGAGGGAAGTTGTGTGTGAATTGTTGGGGGTGGAGTGGAGAGGAATACCTTTTTTAAAAAAAAAAAAAAATCTACTCCTACCTAGTACCTGGAGCTCCGGTTCAATAAAGCTGTGCGGGTTTGTGGGACCGTGACCTTCATCTTTCAGATGGTAAGTGGAATGAGGATGGAAATTGAGCCTGATGCATGGTAGCGGGAACTGGACTCAGGCTTGCTGAGGCAGCTGGAGCCTTCCTTGCTCTCAGACGAGCAAGACTGAAATTCCTGCTAGCCCCCGGAGGCATCCTGCTTCCCATTCCTTCCAGTTCTGGCGCAGGTACTATGGTGGCAGCAAGCCAAACTTTGGAAGAAGGGAGAGGGAGGTGGGCCTAGGTGAAGGGAGGCCATTGGGATATTGGAGCTGAGGTCCATCTTTCCTCCTCTCTCTGCCCACCCTCATCTCCTCTTCCCCTCACATTCTCTCTTCCGTACCCGACAGGTAATCTACATGGGAGTTGTCCTCTATGCACCATCACTGGCCCTCAATGCAGGTGAGGAGTCACAGCCCCTGACTCCCGGCCACAGCAGGCTGGGAAAAACCTTTGGGAGGGGCAGGTAGAGGAGAGTGTGCAGAAAAGAATCCAACCTTGACCAGGGTATTATTTCACTGCCTGGGCCCTTGGCTGGTCTCTACTAGAGGTGGAAAGCTAATCAAACATTACCAGGCCCCATCTGAATTGGTTAATCAACACCTTTTGGTGGAGCTTTGCAAACTTTTTTTTTCCATTGTGGTAAATGATTTATAGCATCCTTAATGACTAAATGCTTCATATCTTACCAAGGCTTTTCTGACTTCTCTGCTGGGAAACCCTCCTCGGGAGACAGGAATGTGACTTTTTTTTTTTTTAATTTATTTTTGGCCGTGTTGGGTCTTCGTTTCTGTGCCGAGGGCCTTCTCTAGTTGCGGCGAGTGGGGGCTACTCTTCATCACGGTGCGCGGGCTTCTCACTCTCGCGGCTTCTCTTGTTGTGGAGCACAGGCTCCAGATGCGCAGGCTCAGTAGTTGTGGCTCACGGGCCCAGTTGCTCCACGGCATGTGGGATCTTCCCAGACCGGAGCTCGAACCCGTGTCCCCTGCATTGGCAGGCAGACTCAGCCACTGTGCCACCAGGGAAGCCCCAGGAATGTGACTTTTATCTGTTTACAGTGACTGGCTTTGATCTCTGGCTGTCAGTGCTGACCCTAGGCATTGTCTGTACCGTCTACACTGCTCTGGTAAGCACAGTTAGTCTTAGGGGAGGGAGGAGAAGAGATGAAATTGGGAGGGAGATGGGAGGAAAGGGAAAAGATGGGATAAGATCAATAGGTGGGTGGTAGATGAGATAAGAATATAGGTGAGGAGAGGGCATGACCTTCTAGGATGCTGTGAAATGAGATGTAGGAAATGGGATGTGGGGGCTGAAGGTGGGCATGGGCTGGGAGTGACGTCAGCAGGATCTTAGCAGCTGTACACCGCTGGCGGCTGTCTGGTGCCCTCGCTGGTGGTATGGCTTCGTAGACATCTGTGGCAGGTGTGCTGTCTTTTCCCTGCAGGGTGGACTGAAGGCAGTCATCTGGACAGATGTGTTCCAGACACTGGTTATGTTCCTAGGGCAGCTGGTGGTTATCATTGTGGGGTCGGCCAAGGTGGGCGGTTTGGGGCACGTGTGGGATGTGGCTTCCCAGCATGGCCTTATCTCTGGAATCGAGTAAGTACACCCCTTCCCCGGCTGGGGTCTGTAGTGCCTGACAGCTGAGCCCATCTAGAGCCTGCGCTTAGGGCTGTAGTAAGCAGAGGGCAAGCTGTGGAAGTTGAAGTACAGCACTGAGGCCAGTGGGAGGCTGGCACTGCGGAGATGGAGGGTGAGCACAGCGTTCTGGCCGGTGGTTGAGTGTCAGGATGTTTTTAGCACCTGGGATGAGGCTATGGTTGGAGGGATGGAGCCACCCCCTCCCCACCCAACCTGCTGCCCTGTCTTGAGTCCAGCTTCGCCCTGGCAGCCATCTCTCTGCCCTGCCTGCCCCCTATTGTAGGAGGGTGGGGAAGGCTGAGTCTCTGGGGCAACAGTGACCTGTTGGTGTCTCTGGCAGGCTGGATCCGGACCCTTTTGTGCGGCACACCTTCTGGACGCTGGCCTTCGGGGGTGTCTTCATGATGCTCTCCTTGTATGGAGTGAACCAGGCTCAGGTGCAGCGCTACCTCAGTTCCCGCACAGAGAAGGCTGCGGTGCTGTGAGTGCAGGGCCAGGAAGAGCGGGGAGCACAGGCTGGGGGAAGAGTGGGCCCCGGCTCCACTGAGGCAGTTGGGATGGGACAGGATGCCGGAGCGCACGCGCACCCATTGGGCAGGACGTGGAGCTGCTTTCTGGGGCCTGGGGACGTGCCTGCTAGCGTCGTCTCCCTGCTTGGCACTGGCCTCTTTTGCAGCTCCTGCTACGCCGTCTTCCCTTGCCAGCAGGTGGTCCTCTGCATGGGTTGCCTCATTGGCCTGGTCATGTTCGCCTACTACCAGGAGTATCCCATGAGCACCCAGCAGACTCAAGCAGCCCCTGACCAGGTGAGAAGGCCTCCCTGACCCCCCTCCTGGACCCCCCCAGGGGGAGTGTCTGGGTGGCTGCAGGAGGGACTCCCACCCTGGGTGGGAAATGGATGGAAAGTCCTTCCTGTTCTGGAAATCTACAATCCAGCATGTGAGGATCCCAGCCCCCAGCTAATCACAGTGCCCACCCTACTGGGGCGGGGACCTACCTTCACTGACTCACCGCTCTGCACCACCTGCTCTGTGGGGAGCCGTCACACGCCTGGTCTCATCTAACCCTCCCGACAGCCTCATTTTACAGAGGAGAAAAGGCCGCACAACGGGGTGGCCAGCATGCTCAAGTCACACCACTCGCTGAGGCACAGCTGGGGTGTGGGCTGCGTCCTTCTCTCTCCAGAGCCTGCGTTCTCTCCGCTTACTGTGGGGTTGCCCTCAGGGCCTGGCCCCCTTCCTAAAGCACGCAGTCTGCAGACACTGCCTGACCTAGGCAGGGGAAGGGCGGTGTGCCCTGGGGATGGGCTTCTCTGAGGAGAGCTGTGCACTTCTGCTCTGCCTGCAGTTTGTCCTGTACTTTGTGATGGATCTCCTGAGAGGCCTGCCAGGCCTGCCTGGGCTCTTTGTTGCCTGCCTCTTCAGTGGCTCCCTAAGGTACACTCTTGGACCTTTTCCATCAGGCTTGACACAGCTGACCCCTCCTTGGTACAAGGTGATGGGTGGAGCGGGGGTCCCTCTGAATCTCTCATTGTGTTCGTTCATGTGTGAATGACAAGGGGCAGCTGGTCTGTGTGGGACAGCGCGTATCCTCTCCTGGGAGAGTCCCCTTTTTGGTGAAGGATTCTTTTATGATACCAGGAATTGATCTACTTGAACCAAACCTGTACCCCACTCAGAGAAGGCCAGGTGTCCCTGCCTCCCTGGTCTCTTCCTCGTCTGCCAACTGTCAGGATGGTGTTTGGGCTGCACACGTCCTCTCCTGCCTTCAGGGTGCTAGTCCCTCAGTGGGGTCCCTTGTTTTGCATTTCTCAGCTTCTGGATTTGTCTTTTTCTTCTTTCAGCACCATATCCTCTGCTTTTAATTCACTGGCAACTGTTACAATGGAAGACTTGATTCGACCCTGGTTCCCTCATTTCTCTGAAGTCCGGGCCACCATGCTTTCCAGAATCATCGGTGGGATTATGCTTCCTCGTCTCTTCAGCCGTGTTCTTTCTAAGACACACCCTGAGAACTGTTGTCCCTCTGCTTTGAAGCACCCGTTTTAGCCTGGGCTCAGCACTTGCCCAATGAAGCACCAACCTTGTTTACATGTCAGGGAATTTCCTGGGGAGGTCTCTGAGTCATAAGAGTGAGGACGGGGTGGGAGAGACCTGGAGGTGGGGCCTGAGGTAATATGCCCTGTTTCCGGGGACACAGAGGTAGTAGTTTGGCCGGGGAAGGAGCTTTGCTCTGCTTTTCCCGCTTTTATTGTGTTAACTCACATCTGCTTGTTTCCTCCTTTCTTTTTCCTCAGCCTTTGGCTATGGGCTACTTTGTCTGGGAATGGCCTATATTTCCTCCCAGATGGGACCTGTGCTTCAGGTAATGACCATGGAGGGAAGAAAGCAATTTTTAAGGGAGAAAAGGAGCTGATGGAAACCAGAAATTGAAGAAGACAGCTATTGTGAAAGGAATGACATAGGGGCAGGTGTCAGAGATCCCCCTTTGATGAGCTACCTTTAGCTGTGAACAGATTCTCAAGTAGCCAAAAGCCCCAGGGTCATTGTTGGCTGAGAGATATCTAAGGATCGGCCTCAGGAGAACCCTGAGCGCGTTCCCTTAACCATTTCTGCCCTCTGGAATCCTGCGTTCTGATGATTCCAGGTAGAACAGACAGACAGACCTGACAGGTGGGCTCTGAGGCAGTGGTGCTGGCGGTGCCATGTGGGTGGGGCTGCGGCTCTCGGAGGCTGGGGCTCTCGGGGGCTGGGGCTCTCGGGGGCTGGGGCTCTCGGGGGCTGGGGCTCTCTGGGGCTGGGGCTCTCGGAGGCTGGGGCTCTCGGAGGCTGGGGCTCTCTGGGGCTGGGGCTCTCTGGGGCTGGGGCTCTCGGAGGCTGGGGCTCTCTGGGGCTGGGGCTCTCGGAGGCTGGGGCTCTCTGGGGCTGGGGCTCTCGGAGGCTGGGGCTCTCTGGGGCTGGGGCTCTCGGAGGCTGGGGCTCTCTGGGGCTGGGGCTCTCGGGGGCTGGGGCTCTCGGGGGCTGGGGCTCTCGGAGGCTGGGGCTCTCTGGGGCTGGGGCTCTCGGAGGCTGCGGCTCTCGGAGGCTGCGGCTCTCGGAGGCTGGGGCTCTCGGAGGCTGCGGCTCTCGGAGGCTGGGGCTCTCTGGGGCTGGGGCTCTCGGGGGCTGGGGCTCTCGGAGGCTGGGACTCTCTGGGGCTGGGGCTCTCGGAGTCTGGGGCTCTCTGGGGCTGGGGCTCTCTGGGGCTGGGGCTCTCTGGGGCTGGGGCTCTCGGAGGCTGGGGCTCTCTGAGCCTGAGTGTTCTTTTCCTCAACCCTGTCCTCCACAGGCAGCAATCAGCATCTTTGGTATGGTTGGGGGCCCGCTCCTCGGACTCTTCTGCCTTGGGATGTTCTTTCCTTGCGCCAATCCTCCTGTGAGTGACCCATCTGGCTCCACGGTCATGTGCAGGGGTGGACCTGGGGAATGACTTGGGAGGGCTCTCACCGTGACTGCTGGGAACTTACGTGAAGGTTTGGTGGGGCTGGCATTGAGACGAGAGTGTGCCGTGTCTCTGGGCAGGGTGCCATCGTGGGCCTGTTGGCTGGACTGATCATGGCCTTCTGGATCGGCATTGGGAGCATAGTGACCAGCGTGGGCTCTGCCAGAGCGCCCACTCCCTCCAATGGGTCCAGCTTTTCCCTGCCCGGCAATCTGACTGCTGTCACCGTGGCCGCACTGGTGCCCTCGACTACTATCTCCAAGTGAGTCAGAGCTCACTCTCTTTCTCCTTGTGGAGAACAGCTCACTTCTGAGGGGTTTTCCAGGGGCCTTGCTAAGGGATGGCCACCAGAGGACTTGGGCCAAATGTCAGGGTGTCGGGTCCCAGGATTCTAGGACCGCGTAGGAGGGTGGAGCCAGGTGCCTGAAGAATGCCTGTCACTGAATTGCTAATTGTCTCACCGTCTGCTCTCCCCAGACCCACAGGGCTACAGCGGCTCTATTCCCTGTCGTATTTATGGTACAGCGCTCACAACTCCACCACGGTCATTGTGGTGGGCCTGGCTGTCAGTCTGCTCAGTGGTGAGGGGGTGTGGCATGGGGGCACAGGGAAACAGGGACCAGCTGAGGGAGGGCGCTCAGGGGTCTGGAGTCTGGAGCTCAGGGAATCCTGGGCTCCTGGGTGCCTGGAACAGTCACGCTTCTTGGTGGAGCTCGAGGAGGTGGGCGGGGACTGGGGGTTTAGAGTCCTGAGAGCAGGGGGCCGCGGGTGTGCCCTGGTTACACGATAGGAGCCTCAGGAGCACTTTGTCTTCAGGCGGAATGCGGGGCCGGACCCTGAACCCTCGGACCATTTACCCAGTGTTGCCGAACCTCGTTGCCCTCCTGCCCATGTCCTGTCAGAAGCGGCTTCACTGCAAAACCCCCAGCCAGGTAGCACCTCTGTTGTCAGATTGCCCCTCCCTTCCCTCTCAGGCTACTGCCGGGCCTCCTGGGTTCCTGTGCCTCCCTTTTCTTTCTCCTCCCAGCCCCCCTTTCTCTGATGATTGGCCTGAGCTGGACTGTCCCGCAGCAGCTGCCTGGCTCCTTCCCACAGGGGAGCGGGGGCTTGGTGGGCAGAAGGGTCTCGGGCCCGCGAGGCCACAGCTGCTGGCCTTTTGTCTCCCTCCTCCCAGCCTCCGTGTTCATCCCCGGGCCTGCTCCTCGTTGGTCTCCTTTCTAGCCAGGATCAAAGCAGGGTCATCTTTCCTGCAAGAGAAAGGGGAGGTTCCTTCACCTCCCCTTTGCCTCACGTTCACCCCACCCACTCCCTTTGCTCTGTGTTCCCCAGGATCTCTCTGTGGACACTGCTGTGTTTCCGGAGAAGGTGAGCAATGGGATGCTGAGGGGCAGCAGAGACAAGGAGGCCATGGATGTGCCTGAGGACGGCCCAGCCCACCAGGGGATCAGCCCCACCTTCATCCTTCAGGAGACCTCACTCTGATCTGGACTCGGGACCCAGCCCCAGAGACCACCCTGTGGCACAGGAATGGGTTCCTTGGTCATCCTCAGGGGTGATCAAGGACTGGATGACCTCGCCCACACCAAAGGACCTTGTTCTTGGGAGTTTGTGCTGCAGTAGAAGCTGTCATGTCACGGGAGGTGTGAGAGTAGGACGGGGTTTTTCCTTGTTCCTTGCCAGTCTGTTCTCTAGAGAACCAGGCTTGCAGAGGGTAGGATTTTGCCAGAGAAAGGGATAGAGGCGAATCCTCTGGCAAAAGGATAATGGCTTCTGATTCCACATCATCAGGCTCCTTTGAAGTGAATAGAAATAGCAGTGCTGGACCCACTTTGTCAAGATTGACCATCTCCCCGTAAAACTCAGCTGCCTTGGCCAGCTGTTGCTTCCCTCGCAGTCCCCTCGGAGCACACATTCTGTCAGCCACAAAGGGCCCTGGTGGCACCACTTTCAGGTTGTCTGTGATACCCAGGCCCCTCTCCTTATCTGTCTACCTCCATTCTTGAGAGGGAGGTTTTGGTGTCCCTGAGAGGCGTCTCAGAGCGTACAGGTACATTCATCTCCCTCGCGTAGAGTAGGGAAGCTTTCCCTTTCCCTCGCTGCCCCACCCTGCACCTCTGTAATGGGTACTTGGGGACGGGGAAAATGTTAATTTAAGAAACTAGGGCATGACCAGGTCCACTGTGGAGCGTGCCATCCGTCTGACTCCTGAGCCACGCCACCCTAGTGGCGTTTGGTCATTCATGCTGTTTTCTTTTGGAGTTTCTTCCCCACATATCTATGTTCCTAGGGAGTAAAAACTGCTCTTGGGCTAGAATTCGGGCTCCTGTACTGTCTGCACCTGCTCTTGTCCACCTTAGTGCTATCCCTGGCAAAGATAAAGAGCCCCTCTTCCCATGCACAGGTCTTCCTCTGCTGAGGAGAGAGGCACAGGGGACCAGTGATGGCTTGGTGAGGTTTCTGGTCTCTGTGGCTGATGTGTCTACAGGGGGTAGCATTGTGCTTATGGGGTGGAAGATGCACACTTTCCCTCTGCTGCTTCTCTTCCCCTGTGGCTCAGTCTGTTCCCTGTCCCACCCACCACGTCCTTGACCAATACGGTCACTGCTGCTCTGAGAATTTTCACTTTGGGACAGGAGGAAGAATGCTGCTATTTGGCTTTTAAAAATAGAACATTCGAGGTGGACTTTAATGGTCTTGTGAAGAACACTTTGCTCATGCCCACCCACACCTGGTCTCTAGCTCTGCTTGGCCCCGTCCAACTGCCCAGAAGTAGCTCTGGGCAAGCTCTCCAGGCCCCTCAGCAGAGACTTAGTCCCACACACATCCATGGCCAGTCCCAGAAAACGCCAGGTTGACTCTGCCCTGAGGTCTGCCCTCCTCTTGACAGCCCCCCACCTTGGGGCTGAGGGCCACTGCTCAGCCCACGTCCCCACCCCAGCCAGCTGCCAGAGTTGTAGACCTAGCCGGGCTCTCATTTATTCATTCTTCAACATATTTATCCATCACCCACTTCATTCAAGGGCCTTACCTTGGCTGCCATCTTAGAGCTAAGGAAATGACTGTGCCACCCAGGGACTCTGTACCAGGTGCCACCGTTGGCCTTTGAGTTGCCCCTTTTTGTCTCAAATTCTTGCATTTTGGCTATATTTACATAGAAAAAGGGGAGACCCTACAGGACTCAGAACTTGCAAGAATTATATTTAAGGGGAATGGTAAAAAAAATTCATTCTCCATATAATTCAAACTCTGTAACAGAACACAGATGTTCCTTTGTCTCTAACGCAGTAACTTTTCAAGCAGTGTTTTAAAAGTACCATTTAATGATTGAGGGTGGAGTCTAATGGACAGACCTGGGTTCAAATACTGCAGTTACTTCATCTATTAGGTGTGAATGTCACAGTTAAAGATTCAAAATTATATTGTGTGTAAAGGAGTGATGCATTCCTTAAATGCCAGTTATTGTGATAATTTTTGTAGTTTTCAAAGCACTTTTCACGTGCTACCTAATTTTATACTTTGGGAGAGAAGTACATTCCATATCATCTGCATATTTAATGTATAAGGTAACTGGATTGCTTGCCTAGTGAAGGGTTGAAGCAGAGCTAGAACCCGGGTCTGTGACTCCCATTAGCCCACCAAAGTCACATCTCTTGCCTGGAAGCAGTGTCCTGTTTGATAGGGTGCTCACACAGGTGACAGGGTCTCTCCTGAGATCGCAGTCTAGAGAACAACGATGTACTAAATGGGGTGCTACTGTACCATCGTTCTAGAATCTAGGTCAGTGGCCTTCCAACCTTTCTTGAGGCCCACGGTAAGAATGTATTTCACAGCATGACCCAGTACACTGATATATTGCATTGTGTTACTGAAACATTTCATGAAAAAATGTCTCTGGGTATAGTTAATGTTTCTGGAGCTCTGCTTTTCCCTTCCCTCCTTGAATAATTCAGTCCTTAAGCCATTATGTGGAGTAGGGCAAGGTAGGCGTTCATGCTGGGGGCTGAGCGTTCTGGGTGTCGGAGCTCAAGTGAAAGGAGGGCGGCCATGCATAGGAGTGGCCCAGCTTGAATGCCAGAGCCTGAGCAGGATGAAGAGGGCAACCACATGGAGGGCAGCCTGCTGTGGGCTGTTAGAGCCCAAGCTGGATGAGGAGAGTGTCCATGGGGGTCGGGAGCCTGTCGTGGGGTTGGAGAAAGAGAAAGGAGCCCTCACAGGAAAGAAGGCGTGTGGGTTGTCAGCTGGAGTGAGTGAGGTGGGAGCCTAAGAGGGGGGTCAGCTTGACGTGGGGTGTCAGCATGAGGAGGGCATCCACAAGGTAGGTGGCTCAGCATGGCTTGTCCGAGCCAGTGTGTGTGTGTGTGTGTGTCTCACATGGAGAATCAGAACCCTATCAGAATGAAGAAGGCGGGACTTCCCTGGCAGTCCAGAGGTTTAGATTCCGCGCTTCCAAGGCAGGGGATGCGGGTTCGATCCCTGGTCAGGGAACTAAGATCCTACATGCTGCGCGGCCAAAAAAAATGAAGGAGGCATCTACACGTGCGAGCAACACATGCAGCTCAACCTGGGCTGATAGAGTGCAAGTGCAGTGAGGAGGGCATCTGTACAGGAGGAAGATCTGTCAGGTGGGAGTCCAAGTAGGGTGAGAGGGTCACCTGCCATGGAGGCAGCCAGTGGTGGGGAGATGAAGATGTCCACACAGGGGCCAGCCCATTACAGTGTCAGAGCCTGAGTAGGATGAGGAGGGCATACATGCGAGAGAGAGTGTCGGGGCTTTGACTATGTGCTGAGAGATTAATCAAATAAGTATATTAGGAATAACCTGAGCCATGTTTCTCACTATTAGAGAAGGGTGTTACATGCATGGAAAGGGAGAAAGCAAGAATGAACTCTGTGGTGGTGGATTGGAGAAGGGGATATTGGCATGTGTTCATGGTTTTCAACAGATCTACGTAAATATAGAAATAAACGGAGGGAAGTAGCTCTGTCCGCTGAGGGTTTGGGAGCAGGAGAAGTGTGATAGCAATAAGTGCTTGTGCCTAGATCTTGCATGCTAAATACACTTTCCACTAAAACAACAAAAACCCAAGGTTTCTTGGAGAAATAGTTGATTCTAGGGCTGGGACCAAAGTACAAGATAGGCCTGGAACATCTTGTGCCAGAAAGCAAAGAACTTATCAAGGAAAGATAAGATCATATCAAAGGACACAGAAGTTAGCTTGAAGGGACTCTCACTAGCCAAATCTGGAACATTCTGAGCACTAAAAGTAATGGATTATAAGCTATTGAATGAAAAAAGGAAATCATGAATTCATACTGATAAAAGTAGTAAGTTGGAAATTAGATAGGGTATGGTATATTTATATAGTTTCAAATACTTCTCTCTGCACAAAATACTTAATTACAAGGGAAAAAGAACTGTAGTGGAGAAGCCTGGCAGACACCATCTTAAGTGATCAAAATAAACATCATCTGTAATGGGATAAATCAGTCATGCATCACCTGATAAGATGCAAAGGGAAGAACATGTAATCACTTCTGTGATTCTCTTGTCAGAAATGTATAACCTGAGTCTAATCATAAGAAAACATCAGACAAAATAAAATTGAGAGACATTCTATAAAATAACTGGCTTGTAATTATTGGGACCATAGCTGAAAATTAAATAGGATCTGAGTATTAGATGGAAGTAACATTAACTTCCTGACTTCGATGCTTCTGTTGTGGTTATGTAGGATAATGTTCTTGTTAGTAGGAAATACACAATAAATTAAATTTCATGCATGATCTACTGATGTGTTGCAATCTGCTAAAAACACTGTAGTGCTAGGCTTCCTTCCCAGCTTTCAGACACGGAATGGGTTTCTTTCCCACTTCCCACCACCAATGGTCCCAGAATTCCAAGGCCTCCATGCATTTTCTATTTTCCTAAAGTGGTCATGTCCTCTGAGAAGCCATTTCTGGCTGTTCCCCTTCCTGTGAGAAGCAAAAGGGCTATCACCCTCCAGTCCCAACAGCCAGCCTTGGCTCCCGCTCATCTGACAAAGCAGAAAACAGATGACTTCATGGCAGGGCTGGTGGTGGGTGGGTGGGGTCTTTGGTCCATTTAACCATTTTTGCTAGTTAGAGAATAATCCTTTCAACCATTCCTGTATGTTCACTAAGCCATTGGCAGAGGTTCTAGCTCCCGAGCAATAAACTCTTTGGATTTATCGTCTGAGAAACATGTTTACCAACCCAGAATTTTACACTTAATCAAAACGTAATACAAATGGAGCATGAAATAAAGATTTTCAGATATACAAGGGAACATAGAGTCAACAGACGTCAACTGTTAGAACGATGACCAAATTAACCAATAACATTTATTGTTACATCTAAATAAGCAGGGATTATTTTTCAAACAATATAATCTGGAACTAAAATCCAAGAGCTAAGATTCTCTAAGCTAACTGAACTAAGATTCTCTTTTCTCTTTTTTAGAGAACAGGATGTAGACCAACACTAGATAATAGAAAAATTAAAGTATGAGTTATACATTTAAAGATAACTAATAGAATAAAAGAAATATATCACTCCCATACCATTAAAGCAAAAAATCAAATGGAACAAAAAACCCCTGATTATTCCAAGCATAGGTGGAGTGGGGGTGGGGGGATTTTTCTAAATAAAAATGCTGAATAACGTGGTAAAAATAAGTCCAAGTGTATCACTCATCTCAATATTTATGAATATATGGAAGGAAAACGAAGTCATAGATTTATACATTTGGCAATAAGGAAAGAAATCCAGCTTTTGCTATTATAAAAGATATACTTAAAAGGAAACAGCATGGGGCTTCCCTGGTGGTGCAGTGGTTGAGAGTCCGCCTGCCGATGCGGGGAACATGGGTTCGTGCCCCGGTCCGGGAAGATCCACATGCCGCGGAGCGGCTGGGCCCGTGAGCCATGGCCGCTGAGCCTGCGCGTCCGGAGCCTGTGCTCCACAAAGGGAGAGGCCACAACAGTGAGAGGCCCGCATACCGCAAAAAAAACACCACCACCAACAACAACAACAAAAAAAGGCCTCTCAAGGCTAGGAAAGCCATATCAAGGGCTTGCCATCAGATTCTGCCAGAGATATCTATAGATGTGGGTGGATTCCTGTCTTCTCAAGGTCCCGAAATATCTTGAAATTCCTGCAACCAGCAGGAGGTGGTCTCCTTATTCACCTGATAAGACTTTTGGGAACCTAAGAATTTCTAGTTTTTGGAAGGAGCAGGTAGAGAAAAGATAAATGTTTTAATTCTACTTACAAAGTTATAATTTTAAATTTCTGTAAGTCATACTTAGCTTGAGGGGAAGGGTTTCTTTATATCTGGAAAACACAGATTAAAAACCAGCGATATTTCAGGCACCCCTCCCCTTGCCAAATTGCAACCATATTCATCAGTTCACTCAGTCCTATGTGACTAATTCTGGATCTTAATCTTCTGTTAACAGTTTTATGAAGCCATCAGGTTTTCCATTAAAATTCTCTAATTTCTTACCCGGTTCAGTGGAAACTATTTTTGAGTAGAAACACAATAAAACATAATTATTCCTAAAGAATTCACCTAAAAAACTCTTATCTCACTTACATTTAACTAAAAATTTCATCATATCAAGTTATTTTTCTTGCAGACAAATTTTGTAACAGGAATAATAAGATCTTATTTGACTTCTAGTAAACTTAGGTACAATAAAAGTATTATACTTAATGTTGATGACTCTAAAGACATGTCTATATTAATTAAACCAACAAACTTAAACTTGTTTTCATTCATTAAAAATTAATCCTAACTCATGTGATCCTGAAATTCATTTGGGTTAGTTTCATTTATATTTCTGAGTATTTATATAAGCACCTAATTTCCTTTAGGTCGATTATATAGAGATCTTTTACAAACTAATTTTGACAATACTGATGCCAAAATATTGGCTCCCTGTACACTGATGCTGAAATGAGATACGGAGACATGGTTTTGGAAGAGAAAGAAAGGGTGGCTTAACATAGCAGGCTAGCGCCTCAAGAACTGTGCACTCCTCCCTGGGGAATAGGGAGGGTCTTATGGTCAGGGCTCTCAGCTGACTGAGGAATTAAAACAGCTGGTTTTAATTCCTCAAAGAATTGGGTGGCCACCTCAAGGATATCAAAGGACTGATGTACCAGTATTTTCTTAACGGTTGTAGTGGGGTTCCTCTGAAGGGCCACTGCAGTCACGAGGATTGATCCTCAGATACTTCTGCTGGGTTCTCAGTCACCTGACGACCCCTTGTGGCCAGAGAAGCAAACGTCCCTTGTTCTTAGGAGATGAATAATTGTCTCTCATTTCACTAGCAAATGGTTTGTTCAGATCATACACTGACCTTTTTTTTTCAACTTAAGCAAAAACCTAGCCACCTATATTTTTGCTAAGCCTACGGCCCAGATTCCCCTAGGTCCCTACTTAGGACATGTACCGGTACCCCTTAAGACTCCAAGTCTTAAGTAAAAACAGCTTGAATAACATTTTTAGGATGATCACTTAAAAACAATGAGATCCAGATATGAGGAGAATTCACCAGAACACCTGAGGAGTACTGAGAGGCTAGTGGGACTCAATGGGCCTGTGCTGGTACTGAGTGCCAGTTCGGTGTAGATTCTAGGTGTCCTCTGATGGGTATCACTGATATCCTGCCCACTATGCCATGCTAATGTCAACCAAAAAAATTAATCAATAGTTGATCTAAGAAAGAAATGGAATAATTTTATTCAAGCCAATGTGAGGATTATAACCTGGGAGATGGTCTTTCAGAAAGCTCTAAGGGCTGATCCACCCGTTAGAGGTCTAAGCACAATTATATAAGTTTTTGAAACAGTTTACACAATCCAGATCTGCACACACAAAGGGAGTATTGGGTCATTGTGACCCATTGGTTGTGCTGAGGACCAGGTTTTCTCCTGGACTTTGTTACACCCACTTTTCTTTTTTTCTTTTTTGGCCACGCCCTGTGGTTTGTGGGGTCTTATTTCCCCAACCAGGGATTGAACCTGGGCCCCCTGTAGTGGAAGCAAGGAGTCCTAACCACTAGACCACCAGGGAATTCCCAACAGCCACTTTCAATGCTGGGGCTGGCATTGCCCTCAATGACTGCTTTGTCAAGTTCATTTCCTGGTATGACAATGAATTTGCCTATAGCAACAGGGTGGTGGACCTTACGGTCCACATGGCATCCAAGGAGTGAAAGTCCCCTGGACCACCAGCCCCAATGAGAGAACAAGAGGGAGAGAGAGGGTCTCAGCTGCTCGGGAGTCCTTGCCCCAGTCCTATCCCCCAACACAATGTGAATCTCCTGTTCATGACACAGTTTCCATCCCAGACTCCCTGAAGGAGGGGAGGGGCTCAGGGAGCTCTACCTTGTCATGTACCATCAATAAAAAGAAAGCCCTGGTTTATGCAGCCCAGGGTTTTCGTGTGTGTGTGTGTGTGTGTGTGTGTGTGTGAGTGTGTGTGTTGGAGGGTTGGGGGAGTGGGTTGGGCAGGGGGAGATCCAAGATCATAATTTTATAATATTACAGAATAAAATCCAAAATTTCAGGGTCAGCTGGTATGGTCAGATGAAGAGTGACAGATTTGTTAAAAATAATATGTGTGTAGGGCATGTTACCACATGTAATTTACATTTGTGTGAGCCAAAGTTTTAAAAGCCAACACCAGCTTTGCTGTGCATCTAAAGAAAAGGAAACACCAGCCCAGATGCTTCCTGAGACCCTGGAGTTTTCTGTGTGGAAGACTTGAGTATCACTGCTTTTTCAAAGACCACTTGGGATTGAAGATCAAGGTGCCATAGAAATGATGAGAGTGAACAGGAATGCTTCCCATGGGAGTCAGTGCCCATTCAACACTATTTTTATGCTTTTATGTAAGGGGATGATTATGATGTCAGTAATGAAAAGGCATTTCTGGGTCCTGATTATAAGTGTGACTACTGGGAGGCTGCTCAAAGACAAACATGGGCCCCCAACTCCTCTGCAAGTCACCAGCTTAACACTGTTAGCAGCTGCCCGGCTCCCCCAGCCCTGTGTAAAACCATTGGTTTGTCAGACCCCTGTGAACTCCGGCCTACAGCCCAGGCAGCTCAGAAATTCTGGCTGTCAGACTGGAAACAGTGTGACAACCTTTTTAAAGTGTCTCTTCTGGGAGACAAAAATCCAATGGCTTGCCTGAAGATACTGGGATCATGTCTGATAAACACCTGAGTTTTCTGAGGTTGGCCAGAAATAAACTTCATATGTATATATATTTTTTGGTGAAAAAATAATATCATTTTCCTAGACTAGATGTTGCAGACTTGATTAAAGGAGAGCTTGGGTAAACATGAAAGATTGAATATGTTTTATCTTTTCCTTCCTAAATCCCCACTATAATAACAGTAAAGAAGTAAAAAGACCATAAACCCATAGGGTTAAAGAGAAAGGAGAAATGATGACAGGAGTTAAGAGACGTCAACACAATATCGGAAAATGAAAGCAGATGGAAGATTGATAACTGATTTAGAAGAATGGAGAGACTTAAACAGAAGGGAGCTGGTGAAAGGTGTGCAGCAGATAGAGGGGGGCAGTAGAGGGCACCAATAAAGAGAAAGTCAGTTGGCTCAGCAGAACACAGGAAAGTGTAAGGAATCAAAGGCGCAACCACTGATCTGTTCCTCATCTCTCTATTTTTGCCTTTTCCAGGGTTTTCTTTTTTTTTTTTTGCGGTACACGGGCCCCCTCACTGTTGTGGCCTCTCCCGTTGCGGAGCACAGGCTCCGGACGATGCAGGCTCCGGACGATGCAGGCTCAGCGGCCATGGCTCACGGGCCCAGCCGCTCCGCGGCATGTGGGATCTTCCCAGACCGGGGCACGAACCTGTGTCCCCTGCATCGGCAGGCGGACTCTCAACCACTGCGCCACCAGGGAAGCCCTCCAGGGTTTTCTTAAATGGAATTATGTAGTCTTTGGAACCTCGCTTCTTTCATTTAGCATAATATATTTAAAAGTCATCTGTGTTGTAGTATCAATACTTTTTTCCTTTTAATTGCTAACTAGCGATCCATTTTATAAATGTGCCACAATGTGTTAGATTGGTTCCAGGTTCTGCTATAAACATTTGTGTAGTGGTTTCTCAGTTTTTCTGTCAACACAGGTTTTCATTTCACTTGGGTAAATACCTAGAAGTGAGGTTCTGGGTCCTGGTAAATCCTCTGAATAATGCTGATTACTTTGTTGTCGTTTTAACAAGCAACCAATTCAGCGAGTGTCAGACCGCAAGTTCTGGTTCACCTTCTTTGGGAAGTAGTTCCCGCATCAGTTCGGTTTTCAAAGACTTTGCTGTACAGTTTGGATCTACCCTTTCATGTCTTACTCTGGAGTTGGTCTGGGACTTGGATGTTGATTTATCAATATATTTATGTTGTAGTTCCATACCTAAAGCTTTGTATGCTTCTTTGGGTGTGTCTTGCACATGAACAGCCTGGGGTGAGCCTCAGACTTGTGTCAGTTTATGGACAAAATCAGAGATACCCTTCTCCAGCTCTCTCTTCTGAGGGCTTTCCACATCACAAATCAACTGATCGTGTGGCTTCTCTTGCCCTGTCATAGTTTATTGTGAAGGCTGAGAAGGATGACCAGTTCTGCTGCTATAAATGTTTAGTGACAGCATTTCACTTTAATCTTCAGCCCTGCTCTGCCTCTCAGGTCATCCATAACCACTGTGTTCACACATTTCGCACGAAATAAACTCACTGTCATTCTGTGTTGTCAGGAGGACTCTCATCAACAGAATGTTTGGGAAATGTGTTGTAACATCCTATACAAGGGCTGCCAAACAGCCATTGCATCATATGATTTTTTCTGGCACTTTAGAGACTCTTTAATCACCCTTTTGATGTAAAAAAAATTATCTGCCAATAAATTTTTCTCTAAAATAGGAGGTCATGACAGGATACAGACACACAAAATATTTTTGCAGTTGGACATATAGGACTCAGTAGCCATAAGGGTGCATTTCAAAATTTTTGGATACTTTTTTTAAAAAAGTTTCTCTCTTTATCATAAATAATAATTTGCCTTTTGTTGTATCTAATGCTGCTCTGTTTCATGACTATCTTTGCTTGGTTCAGCTTCCCAAACTGAGCAGTGGTTAAAAGCACAGGGTCTTTTAAAGTGTCAAAACTGACCTTTGGTGCCAGATCCAACATTCAAATAAGAATCCTTGTACCTTGATCACATTCTTACCACCTTTAATTTCATACTTCTGTGACTTGGGGCAACAGAAATAAATATGAAAGTGTTTCCCTGTCTAAAGTTTGTTTGTGAGTCCCCTTTAAACAAATACATCACAAGAAAATAAAACTACACACCAGGACTTCCCTGGGGGCCCAGTGGTTAAGACTCCACGTTTCCACTGCAGGGGGTGAGGGTTCGATCCCTGGTCAGGGAACTAAAATCCCACAGCCTGTGTAGTGTCGCCAAAAAGATAAAACAAAAAACAAACAAACAAACAAAACTACAGAGCAGCCATAAGGACAGTCATTTTTCTCACATAACAAGATGTCTGGGCGCTAGGTGGTCCAAGGTCAGCTCAGAGACTTGATAAGGTCATTGCAGATCCCAACAGACCAACAAGTCCATCTTTCTGCCTTGCCATCCTCAGCATGTTGGTGATGCTTCCACTTGGGGTTTCAAGATGGCTGCAGCAATTGCAGATGATGCAGGAAGACATGATTTCATCCTGCAAAAAGGAAATGCAGTGCTTCTTCCCATGCATCTCTTTATACTAGAATAGACAAAAAACTTCTTAACACACCATTCTAAGACAACAAATATGCTATATTAGTGATTATATTAATAATTCTTTGGCAAAAGGAAGAAGCAGCCAGCAAAATAAAACTAAAAACCTTTCTGGCAAACAGCAAAATCCAGAAACTTAAGTAGCTGAGGTACAGACCCAACACTGACTGCTATTTTACAAGATAATTCATTAGCAAGTCTAGGAGATTGACAGTCTCTATAAGGGATAATAGGAAATTTTTGGATGCCTAGTGTCTACAAGAAAGTTCTTATCAGTAACATTGAAAGACATTTTTATGATTACACAAAAAGAACAAGAAGAAAGAAGATATTGAACAGGTAAACAGGTAAAAATTTCACAACAGAATCTCTTTCCTGAATGTAGGTCTGCACAGTTCACCCTGGCTAGATATATAGTCAACATAACTTCTGGGGTGATGAAGGGGTCTGTATTTTCCATAAGACTGCACAGTGATTAATGCTGGGAGCATATAAATGGTATCATACAATATGTGGCCTTTGTGTCTGCCTTCTTTCACTTTATATCATGTTTTCAAGGTTCATTTGTGTTGTAGCATGTACTAGTACTTCATTCTTTTTTATTGCCAAATAACATTCTATTGTGTAGATATACCACATTGCGTTTATCCATTCATCATTTGATGGACATATGGGTCGTTTCCACTTTGGGGCTATTTTGAATAGGGCTGCTATGGATGTTCATTCATAAGTTTTTATTTAAACACATGTTTCTAATTCTTTTGGGTACATACCAGGGAGTGGAATTGTTGGGTTATATTGTAATTCTGTTTAACTTTTTGAGGAACCACCAAACTGTTTTTCACAGTGATCGCACCATTTTACATTCCCACCAGCAATGTACAAGTGTTCCCCACTTCCTCATTAACATTTGTTTTTTTCTGTTTTGTCTTTTTTTCTAATTATGGCCAGCTTAAGTAGGTGTGAAGTGGTATTGATTTGCATTTCCCTAATGACTAATGATGTTAGTTATTGTTTGGGTATTTGGTTTGAACACTTTCTTTCTAGCAGCTAAATCACCCAATGAATGACAGTGCTTCTGGTGAAGGTGGTAATTGAAGCAGGTAAGTGTTTAGATGGTGCTCTGGTAAAAATCTGAGTCTGTACATAGCCAAGTCACGGAGCCAGTGCAGAGTATTCAAATAGATTAACATATGCCTGATGATGCTCTTGCCTGTCATCATAAATGTCATTTCAGGCCATTATGACCATCTCTGAATGGTACAGGACTTAAGTACAACTCAGGATCCACACAGCATGCTTATAATTATGCCCTAACTCCCTCTGAAGATGAAACACATTTGTTTGTGTTCCTTAAGCCAATGCATAGAAAAATTTCACTGAGACACTCTTTGGACCACTGTTCTTTGTTTCCCTTTTTAAAAATTAAATAATACATTCATATAGTTCAAAAGCCAAACAACCTAAAAATGAGTAGCCTTAAAAGACTCACTCTCACCTTATCCCCTATCCACTTCAGTTCCCCCTCCAACAAGTAACTGCTTTTCATTGCTTTGTGTGTGTGTGTGTGTGTGTGTGTTTCCTTATGCAAATACAAACAAATCATATATATTCTGGGAGAGTAAAATACGTGCTGTTTTGTACTTTTCTTTGTCTTCATTTATTTCTATCTCAAAGATCTTTTGACACTAATGTTACAGAAATATATGAGATCTGTTTTTCCATAGAGTATGTTGTCAAACTTTTGGATTTTTATTAGTATGATGGTTGAAAATGGTATTTCATTGTAGTTTTAATCTTTATTTCTCTTTATTATTAATGAGTGTGTCTATCTCTTTGTATGTTAAAGGGCATTTGATTCGCTTTCCTGAGATCTGTCTGTTCATATTCTTTCTCCATTTTTCTGTTGGGTTGTTGGTCTTTTTCTTAATAATTTCTAGGAGCTTTTTGAATATTACTGATGTTATCACTATGTCTATGACCTGAACTGTAAATACTCTTTGTCCAGTTTGTCATTTGCCTTCTAACTTTACTTATAGTGACTTTTGCCTTGCTAATTTTCTCCATGCTACTTTTATATTTATACGTAGAACAGAGGAGGAGGAGCCAGGAAGAAGACTGAGAAGGAACAGCTGGTTAAAGAATCTGGAGAAGAAAAGTATTTCAAGAAGGACAGAGTTGTCTAAAGGGTCAAATGATGCAAAAGAAAACAGAAACTAAGACAAGGCCATAGAAATGAACATCAAATTTGGCAGAAGGGGGGCAGTTTTAGTGGTGGAGATAAACACCTTGTTGGAGCAAGTGAGTGAGGAAAGGCGATGGAGAGAACTTTGAAAAAGTGTTCCTTTGTGGTGGGGCAGAGAAATGTGGTGGCAGATGGGGAAACAGGGTCAAGGAAGGGTTTTTTAGTGGGAGATGCTATACTAGAGAATATCTGTAGGCTGATAAACGTGAGAGAAACTATCTAGTGGTGAGAAAAAAGCCAAGGATGCAGAAGGAGGCAGAGGGAATACTTTTAAGAGTGAGGTCCTTCAGAAGGGCAAGAGGGGGTGGGATTCAGGCCCACACAGCGGACAAGCTTCATCCATCGTGAGCGTGGACACAGCTGGGAAAGTGGTAGGTGTGGTTGATGGTGCTGATGGAGGAGTTCCTGCCTGACTGCTCTTGTTTTCTCATGAAGTATGTGGTGAAGACAAGCTGAGAGGACTCTAGTAGAAAAAAGGAAGTGGGAAATCAATGTGTTAGAATGTGGGAAAGGAAACATAGGAGGGAAGGTTGCTGCAATGTTGAGTACCATTTGAGATTTATGGTGAAAATTTCAAGGGAAGCCAGGGGCCACAGTTGTGGTTTCATCTCCAACCTAGCTCAGGCCTGGACTGGGAAGATAGTATCAGGTCAGGAAGCTGTCAAGCAGAAACAATGGAGGGGGAGGGAGCAAGGGAGAAGGGTAATGGCAAGGGAGCGATTATGATAATAAGCATGGAATCAGAGATGAATGAAGAGGAAGTAAGGTTATAGAGGAAGATGGTTAGTAAAACAGAAGGTGGTAAAACAATCAGAGGCCTCAATAAAATAGAAGAAATATGGGACCGCAAACACTAGCCTGGGTGAGATGGAAGGATGGGAAATAGGGATCAAAATATCAAATCAGAATGCTTGAAGTAGAGATTTTGGAGATGGTGCAGTTATTGGTGAAAGGGTATGACCGTAGGAGTGAGTGGCTGCAGTGAGGGAATAGGAACTTGCATTTGAGGAGACCAGGAGCTGAGTTCCCAAGACGTTGGATAACGCCTCTGAGCAGAACCAAAGAATTGGCATCTAGAATGTGTAAAATAGGAAAATCTTATGAGAATATTCTGGCTGAAAGTGTAGATAAAAATAGATGGTTGAATAAGCAGCTTGTGTTCTGTTTTATTTAGACACAGATTTAAATGGTGGGAACTATGGAGATGTGTACTTAAGTGGGTTAGGAAATTATATACCATGAGGTTATTTATTTATTTATTTATTTATTTTTTTTTTTTTTTTTTTCTTTTTGCGGTATGTGGGCCTCTCACTGTTGTGGCCTCTCCCGTTGCGGAGCACAGGCTCCGGATGCGCAGGCCCAGCAGCCATGGCTCACGGGCCCAGCCGCTCCGCGGCATATGGGATCCTCCCAGACCGGGGCACGAACCCGTATCCCCTGCATCGGCAGGCGGACTCTCAACCACTTGCGCCACCAGGGAGGCCCGAGGTTATTTATTTTTGGGGGGATGGAGGGTGGAGTGGCTTTATAATAATTCATAACAGTTGGTACCAGCCTGCTAGGGGAAGCACGCTGAAAGATCACGGTCCATCAAGGCCTCAACTCACATTATTTTTCTCACAAATTACACAACCTTCTTGTTCATTTGCTGGGCAAGCTCTGCACACATGTTTACAATCTGGTTAAAGAATCAGCCTTTACAATGACGTTATTAAACACAAACATACACAGCGGTGGCCATAGTAACAGCAGGGAGCCTCTGGAGTTTGATGCTCTCAAATCCAGTTTCCTCAGCAACATCTGAGGAGGGTTGTGAGCCTTTAGGAAAGAGGCCATTTTCCCATGCACGTTCACAGGAGAAAAAAACACGCAGCCAGAGAATGTTCATAAGGGTTGGTGTGACCTTCCTTGTCCTCCTGGCAGGCAGTCACAGCTGTAGACGCTCAAGATGCTCTCCTCTCCGGCTCTGAGGGATTTCTGTGACCACGTCAAGATGCCACTGACAATCAACCAAGCGAGGCTGGGAGGATCTGTGAACCTTGTCACAGCCCTCAGGTTCCCTGTTTGAAAGAGGAGTGATGTTCAATGCATTCTTGCAGGTCAGGAATGAAACTTGCCCAAAAGAATTGATACAGCTGTAATATCATTCAGGGTCCAGTCAGGAACATAAAAACCATACCAGTTATTTTTAATTTTATTTTTTGCGGTACGCGGGCCTCTCACTGCTGTGGCCTCTCTGCGGAGCACAGGCTCCGGACGCGCAGGCTCAGCGGCCATGGCTCACGGGCCCAGTCGCTCCGCGGCATGTGGGATCTTCCCGGACCGGGGCATGAACCCGTGTCCCCTGCATCGGCAGGCGGACTCTCAACCACTGCGCCACCAGGGAAGCCCCATATCAGTTATTTTTAACAGAGGGAATTTATTTAAGGACTGCAAAGGCCAAAGGAAAGGGCCCAGGAAACATAGACGTGGCAACAGAAGGAAGCCCCTGGATGGGTAGTGGTTAAAAAAGGCAAGTGGTTAAAAAAGGCAACAGGAATCCAGAAGCTTGGAAGAGGTGGAACTCAGGCCTCAGAGGAAGGAGTACTGGACAGTTGATGCAGGTATCTTTGATGCACACAGTAAGATTGGTTCTGAGATGGGGAAAAGCTGGAAACTTGAACAGCCCTAAAGAGCTGTTGCTGGGCGCCAACCGCAAGAAGCCAGTCCCTTCTCCCTCCTCCAGCCTGGCAGGTTTCCCC